>NC_138193.1:57036054-57346635 GCF_964194105.1 Spermophilus citellus | reverse complement strand
GATGACACAATCATAGATACCTCCCACCAAATGACCTTGGAGATAAAACTCCAGCTCACCCAGAACCGGTGGGGTTTATTATAAGTTAGCACGTGTGTCATAAGGTGGGTCTCAAGGCTGGAGACCAGTGGGTCTCCAGTTTCTCACAAAGTCTGAGGTGGCCCAGCTGGGTGGGCCTCCTGGCCTCAGGCCAACACAGTGGCGCCCAGCAGGGGGCTGTCTCACTGTACCCTGAGATGCAGCCAGTTGATACCTACAATTGTAGCAAGATGATTTGGATATTTAAGAAGGTAAAGCCTGACCAGCAGCACACACCTGTAATTCAAGCTACTCCAATGAATGAAAAGCCAAGGCCAGTGTGAGCAATTTATGGAGACCCTGTCTCAAAAAATTTTTTTAAAGAAATACTGGGGTTGAAGCTCAGTGGAAGAGTGCTTCCCTAGTACATGAGAGGCCCTGGGTTCAATCCCCGGGGATTGAAAATACAAAACAAAAACTGAAAGTTTTATTCAGGGAAATAGCCTAAGCCTCATGACCTATATCTTAAAATGAGACCTTTTAGAATAAGAAACAGAAACTAGAATTTAACCAGTCTTACAGGATATTCTTGCTAACCACAAACTTACAGAATTGTGGCTTTAGCGACAGAGATCTCCTTTCACAACTTTTTGCAGATGTCCCTAGTAAATGCCAACATCCGCTTCTTTTTTTAAAATATTTATTAGTTGTTTAGTTATAAGTGTACACTATAAATTTATTTTATTTGTATGTGGTGCTGAGGATCGAACCCAGTGCCTCACACATGCTAGGCAAACGCTCTCTACCTCTGAGCCACAACCCCAGCCCACCATCCACTTCTTGATTGCTCAAAAAAAAAAAAAAAAAGGTTACAAAGTGGATTTTGTGTCTAAGGTAGCATGCCCCATTAACTGAGCTTTTCTCCAAACTTTTTTTCCCACATTCTTAGCCATACTGGAGAATTTTCTTGGGTAGTCTGGCAGGTAAAGAAAAGAGGCATGGCATTGTTTTAATATTAATTCCTTAGACTACTGGCAAAGGGGAAAAAAAATACACACACACACACACACACACACACATTCCATGTTTCTCAGTGGTTCCCATTTCACCCTCAGTGAATTGCCTGCTTCTCACCTTTCTTAACTTTTTTCTGTCAGGGTGTTGATAATGTTCTCACTAATTGAGGAACTTATTGAATGTTAAAATATTAGCCCTTCATCATATATCCTGCATCTTTTTTCTTCATTTGTCAGTTTCCTTTTAACTTGTGCTTTGCAGAAGTTTCTAATGGTTAAGTAGCTAATCTGTCAATCTTTAACTATGGTTTCTGTCTTGAATGTCAAACTTGGGAAGTCCTTCCCTAACCACAATACTTGCTATTTTGTTTTTTTAAATTTCCTCTTTTTCCCCCCTAGTATTGTATGTTTCTGTTTATTTAATATTAAATATAATCCATCCATATTTGTGGATATATGATGAGAAGAGCTAATGACCCCCCCACACACACACCAAAACTTGCTGGCTAGTCATCCCAGGGGTTTTCATGAATAATTCATGAATGTCAAATAGGTGGCCCCAGTGAAGTCAGTGTCCCCCTCCAGGGCCTCTGGAAGATATTTCTAATCAAGTGCAGAATTCCTGGCTAAACCTAGAATAGCCCTCCTAGAACTTCAGGCGGCTACCTCCTTCCTGTGAGATTTGGCATCAAAAGAAAGCCTTTTGTCACTCCCTAGGCCAACCCATGCCTTTTCCTACTGATGTGTGGTGGGTCTATTAAACAATACTTTTTTATTCGATATCTGCCTTTCTGTTCTATTTATACACCTGCCATCTTGTGCCAGCTCCATACTGTTTGGTTATCTCTCCTACATGCTAAGTGGTGAGAACTGGAGGCATAGGCCTTATACTTTTGAAAACGTTTATTTATTTTTTTTGTGGGGGAATGGTGGGCAGAGATTGAACTCAGGGGCACTAGACCACCGAGCCACATCCCCAGCCCTATTTTTATTTAGAGACAGGGTCTTTCTGAGTTGCTTAGCTTTTGCTGAGGCTGGCTTTGAACTCACCATCCTCCTGCCTTAGCCTCCCAAGCCGATGGGATTACAGGCATGCGACACTGTTGCCCAGCACTTTTTAAAACTATTTTCTCTAATTTTAAACTTTCAACTAAATGTGTTGCATCAAAATGTCTCCAAAATAAATAAATTAAAAATTGAAATTCTTGTTAGATTTTCTAATCTAGGTACACAATATTTCTTTCATTTTTTTTTAACTTTAATATTTATTTTTTAGTTCTCGGCGGACACAACATCTTTGTTTGTATGTGGTGCTGAGGATCGAACCCGGGCCGCACGCATGCCAGGCAAGCGCTCTACCGCTTGAGCCACATCCCCAGCCCCTTCTTTCATTTTTTAAAAGGCTCCCTTTATGTCTCTAAATGATTTTATTATAATAAATCTTAAATTACTGGTTAAGTTTATTTCATATTCATGGTTGCCATTATAGTGGAATTTTTTCAATATAATCTTTTTTTTGGTAGATGGGGATATTGGGAATTCATCTCAGGGGTGCTTTGCCACTAAGTTATATCCCTGTCCTTTTTATTGTTTTATGAGACAGGGTCCTGCTGACTTGCTGAGGCTGGCTTCATACTTGGGATCCTTGGGCCTTAGCCTCCTAGGTAGCTGGGATTACAGATGCTCTACTATGCCCAGCCAAGGAGAAAGAAATGTGATAGGAAAAAAATAATGGGCTGGATCTGGTGGTACATGCCTGTAGTCCCAGCAATTTGGGAGACTGAGACAGGAGGATTGCAAGTTTGAAGCCAGCCTCAGAAATTTAGTGAAGCCCTAAGTAACCTGTCTCAAAATGAAAAATCAAAAGGACTGAGAGTGTAACTCAGTGGTAGAGCACCACTTGGTTCAATCGCCAGTGTCTGAGGCCACGCCCCACAAAAAAAAAAAAGAAGAAGGAGAAGAAGAAGGAGAAGAAGAAGAAGAAGAAGAAGAAGAAGAAGAAGAAGAAGAAGGAGAAGAAGAAGAAGAAGGAGGAAAACAATGGGTTCCATTCCAGGCATGGTGGCATAATCCTATAACTACAGCTACTCAGGAGGCTAAAACAGGAGGATTAAAAGTTAGAGGCCAGTTTGGGCAATTTAGTGAGGCCCTGTTGTAACAGTGGTCCACTTTATGCTTTAAATGTAGCTCTTGTTGCCCTGCCTCTGTGATTTATTTTTTTTAATTTTTAAATATTTATTTATTTTTTCTTAGTTCTCGGCGGACACAACATCTTTGTTGGTATGTGGTGCTGAGGATCGAACCCGGGCCGCACGCATGCGAGGCGAGCGCGCTACCGCTTGAGCCACATCCCCAGCCCTCTGTGATTTATTTTTAAAAGGACATGTTTCTTTCTCTTCCTCTATCCCTCCCCCTTCCTAATCTCAGGGGAAACAGGATTACCTTTCTTCCCCATCCTAGGCAGAGTTATCTGTCCTTGAACACACACCCACCACAGAAATGAAGTAATACAGACTTCGGGGATGGCACCCAAAGATCTCAGAAAGGACTATCTCCCAAACTAACAAGTGACCTACAATGCCCACAGAGAATGGGTAGAGCGTGGCCTTTGAATCACCATTTTAAAAAACCCCATTTCCCTCGAAGTACAGAATCACAGCCTTTGGGACAGTAGTCCTGTGAGTTTCTCCTCTGCTAGCAAAGAAGCTTCTTTTTATTTCCTTTTTCTTAAAACTGTGTCCTCATTATTGGATTGGAAGTGGGGACAAGGACTGAGCTTTCAGTAACACTGTCTCAAAATAAAATTTTAAAATTGGCTAGGGATGTAGCTCTGTGGTAAAAAGCTTGCCTAGCAAGGCCCAGGATTCCATCCCCAATATTGCAGCAGGGGCAGAGGGAGGAAAAAAACAAAATAATGGATGTCAGTTTGGAAATGTTCAGAGGGATATTAGTATGGAGATGTCCAGTAGACAACTGGACATGTAAGAAATCTGGACTAGAGACAAAGATTTGGGAGTTAACATTATATAGGTGTTAAGAGTTCAGGGATGCCAAGATGGTAGAGACAGGGTACAAGAAAGATGCTGCTGGTTGGGCACGGTGGCACCCACCTGTAATCCCAGCAGCTCAGGAGGCTGAGGCAGGAGGATCCTGAGTTCAAAGCCAGCCTCAGCAACTTAGCAAGGCCCTAAGCAACTCAGCAAGACCCTGTCTCTAAATAAAATACAAAGGCCCAGGGATGTGGCTCAGTGGTTGATTGCTCCTGGATTCAATCCCTGGTACAAAAAAAAAAAAAAGATGGTTCTGGAGGACAAGACAGGGAGATGAGTCATGTCCCTGTTTATGATGAGTCCAGGATTTATCACCATGACAACTCCTGCTACAGGTTCAATATTTTAAAATAACCAAGGGGGACACAGTGGGCAGTATTCTAATTAAGTTTCCTGAAGTAACCAATGGGGGGAGGATTGGACAAATTCTAATTATAAGGTAGCCAATGGGAGCAAATGGGGTAAGGTCTTCAATCTGGTCCATATAGGAAAGAGAACGCCTCCCAGCTCAGCACATAAAATATTAATTTCCAAACACTGGGGCCTTGAGCCTCTCTCTCCGTCAGCTCACTCTACTCTATCTTACAGCAGGCTACCTTCACCTTCAATAAATCTGTAGTTTGCCTGTTATTTCTGCGTGTCTTGCTCAATTCTTTGAGACATCAAGGACCTAGACCCCAACTGGACACCCCAGTGATAACAGGTAGTATAGCTAAGGCCTTGGGATAGGTAAATTCACACTGGAGAGAAGGTCAAAGAAAGAACTGGAGGATACCAGCCTCAAGGCTAAGCCAAGTAGAGGAAATGTGGAAGACACCATGACAGTGATGAGTGGAAATCGGTAGAGGATTCACCGGAGACCAAAGATGGATTTCAGAGAGAGGAAGTGATGGGCATTGTCAAAAGACCAAGATTGAAAAGAGCACAACTAGCTAGGAGGACATTGGTGACCTTAGTGAGTGTCAGGGAGTCCCTTATGTTATGGGGTCAAAGTTACCTGCAGTGGGTTGAGGAGAGGGGAGAAAATATAGACTCCCTTCAGGGCTGCTCCTTCAAGGAGCTTAGCAGGGAAGAAAAGGCAAGAGATGAGGAACGGGGCTGGGGATGTGGCTCAAGCGGTAGCGCGCTCGCCTGGCATGCGTGCGGCCTGGGTTCGATCCTCAGCACCACATACCAACAAAGATGTTGTGTCTGCCGAGAACTAAAAAATAAATATTAAAAATTCTCCCTCTCTCTCTCTCCCTCCTCTCTCACTCTCTCTTTAAAAAAAAATCTCTCTCCTCTCTCACTCTCTCTTAAAAAAAAAAAAGAGATGAGGAAATGAGGAACTATAACAAAGGGGAAAGGACTGTGATTTTTTTAGGTGGCAGCAACAAGAGGGTGTTGCCCTGAAAAGGAAAAAACAAGCTAAAGGCTTAGAAAAGAGAAGTGTAGAGTCAAGGGGGTACACCCCTGGAACCCCAAAGATTTGGGAGTAAATAGAGGTGGGAGTATCACAAGTTCAAGACCAGCCTAGGCAATTTAGTGAGGTCTTCTCTCAATATAAAAAATAAAAAGGGCTGGATGTAGATCAGTGGTACAGCACCCCTGGGTTCGATTTCCAATAACAACAACAACAAATAATAATAATAATAAAATGAAATTTTAAAAAGGAGGGAAAGCATCAGGGAGGGTGTGGAAGGGATGGCCTCCACAGTGGGCCCCTTTTAGCTCTCTCTGAAGTGGCCTGAAGGATTAGTGCCTCTGCAGTAAAGGGGATCCCACCTCTAAGCTCTCCCCCACCCCCACCCTAATGGCAAAGGAGCCTTGTGCTAGGAGCCCGGGAGGTGCTCAAATTATTTTTCTTGGGCTGAGGACTCTGGCCGACAGCCTTTAGGTCCCAGCTAAGCTGGGAAGTCACAGCTCCACTTGGCCCAAGCAAAGGCCTCAAAATTCTCCCTGTCATGGGAGAAGAAGTATCTTCCGAAGAGGATTCCGAGGAGTGGGGCAGAAAGCCTGCTCAGGACCGGCCTGGGCCTTGATAGATGTGATGGAAAAGAATTTCAGCAGAGGCACAGAGAGCTTCCAGGTGGATTCAAATGGGCAGCCATGGCTGGGACCGTCTGGGGTAAAAAGCAAATGAGAGCTGGGCTTCGTGGTGCACGCCTGCAATCCCAGAGGCTTAGGAAGCCGAGGCAGGAGGAGTGCAAAGCCAGCCTCAGCAACTTAGCAAGGCCCTAAGCAACTCAGTGAGACCCTGACTCAAAAAAAGGGCTGAGGATGTGGCTCAGTGTTTAACCCCCTGGGTTCAATCCCCAGTACCAAAAATAAATAAATAATAAAGTGAATTAGAGCCTGTGGAGGCTGAGTCCCTAAACCTAGGGAGGGGAAAGACTAAGAGAGGCTCTGCTCCCCTCACCAGAGCAGGGGGGCCCTGCAGGTATAGCATAGGAGGATGAATTTCTGCCTGGTTCTGCCCTTCATTAGGATCTGAATTTTTCCCCAACCTCCTTCCCTAAGTTAAAATATAGGAGAGCTTCCCTGAGAGAGAGGCCATGAGCCACTCGGGAGGCAGAGGAGGGTCTGATTCAGGAATATGATAGTAATTACCACAAACAATAGTGAGTGTGTGTGTGTGTGTGTGTGTGTGTGTGTGTGTGTTTTCAGGGCTGCCTATTCAACTGAAAAACAAAAGCGGCTCTGAGTCTAGAGCGAAGGTTTAACAAGTGACCAGGATGACTCATGATGCTTGGCTGCTAAAGGCCACAGGGCTACCACCCCCAGCGGGGCGGGGCCTGGGTGGGAAGAGTGGAAGGTGCAGAGATTCCTGCAAACTTCCCAACCTGCCCCTGAACAGTCTGCTTTTTCTTTTTCTTTTTCTTTTTCCTAACTAGAGGGCAGACTGCCTTTGGGGCCAATCTAATAAATACTTTTGTAAATATTAAGATAGTAAATAGGACTTTCCTCTTACTGTCAGAAATTTCCCATCGTGAGCAAGCAATCGTTCAAAGGCCTGGGTCTCTTTGCACAAGAATGGGGATGCAAGATAGCAAGCTAAAAATGTGGCCTTTTCAAAACAGGTCAAGCTGGAACAAGAGAAGGCCTGGAGAGCTTAGGTGCTACTGTGAGAAGGGGTCTTGGGGGGTGGGGAGACAGGACCAGCCCAAAACAGCAGGTGTGATGGGAACTTACAGCCTGCAGATTTGAGGCATGGAGGAAACCTGCATCGTCCAGCACAGTAGCCACTTGCCACATGGAGCTGTCAAAGACTTGAACTGCGATCCTCTAAACTAAGATGTAAAGTATATATTGAATTCCAAGACTTAGTGGCCGGTGTAAAATAGATCACTAATAATTTATTAACAACTTTAATACTGACTACGTGTTGGAATGATATTTGCATTAAGTTAACTGTGTTGTTTAATTGATTTCACCTGGTTTTTTTTTTTTTTTTTTTTTTTTTTTTTTTTTTGGCAGTGTTAGGGGATGGCTAGGCAAGCACTTTACCACTAAGCTATGCCACCAGACAGATCATTAGACTTTTTATATATGGTTTCTAGAAGATCTGAAATTACATATGTGTCGTCTATTAAATTCTATTGGCTAATGCTGCATTAACTTCATTAACCACTGAATTTTTATTGGATACTTACTTTGCCCAAGGAAGCATGAAGGCACAAAAGCCATTTATAATAATAATGGCACTGGTTTTTATAAGGTTAACTACTTGCTAGGCACTTTGCACTGATTTAGTAACTTGCCCTAAGTCAGACAGCTAATCTGCCGCTTCCAGAACCCCCATTATTAACTATGAAGCCAAAATGCCTTCCTAGTGACAAAGACCTTAGGGACTATTTGGGGCACACCACAGACACATGTTCTGACAAAACATAAACTGCTCACATATGGAGCTGTCACACAGCAGAGGACACACAAGTTAAAAACCCACTACCCTCAGGGAAAAATGAAACAAAAATTCACACAGGTCCCAGCCAAAAAACAAACAAAACCTACCTTCAGGAACACTTAGACCTTTGAGTATTTTTAGTATTTTTTTAACCCACTGGGATTACAGATGTACAGCCAGCAAGCTGGCTGCAGTGGCGCACATCTGTAATCCCAGTGGCAACGCCAGTGGCTCAGGAGGCTGAGGCAAAAGGGTTGCAAGTTTGAGGCCAGCCTCAACAATTTAACAAGGCCTTGAGCAACTTAGCCAGAACCTGTCTCAAAATAAAAAGTGCTGGGGATGTAGATCAGTGGTTAGACATCCTGGGTTCAATCCCGAGTTAAAATAAAAGAGAGAGAGCTATCATTCTCCATCTTGTCTGTCCAGATGTAATCATCTGGGGAGTTTTGAAAAATCCTGATGCATGGGCCTCATCCCTAAAGATTCCCATATGTCTGTGGTTTGGGACCAGGGCTTTGGGATTTCTAACATCTTCCCAGGTGATCCTCATGAGTAGCCTTGGTTGAAAACCACTGGAGGGGCTGAAGATGAGGCTCAAGCGGTAGCGTGCTCACCTGGCATGCGTACGCCCGGGTTCGATCCTCAGCACCACATGCAAACAAAGATGTTATGTCCGCTGAAAACTAAAAAATAAATATTAAAATTCTCTCTCTCTCTCTCTCTTTAAAAAAAAAAAAAGAAAACCACTGGAGTAAAAAGGTAATTGGTCGCCCAACCCCAGCTCTCTCTTTTGCTCTTCCAGTCTATACTGCCCACCCCATCATAACCATGTCAGGCTGGTCTGATGCCCCAAATTAAGGACAGTGTTGCTAGAACAAACAGAGCTCACTGCAAAGACACAGCATTTTGACTTGGACTCTTTCTGAATGGGCATCTTTTTAAAAATTCAGCTGCTTTGGGGGGCATTCTGTTCCACCTTATTTTTTCCTGGAGTTATACTTTTTTTGTGGGGGAGTGTACTGGATCTTGAACCCAGGGGCACTCAACCACTGAGCCACATCCCCAAACCTTTTTTGTATTTTTTTAAAGTTGTTAATGCACCTTTATTTTATTTATATGGGGTGCTGAGAATTGAACCAGTGCCTCACCCATGCTAGGCAAGTGCTCTACCACTGAGCCACAACCCCAGACCATTTTTGGTATTTAGAGACAGGGTCTTGCTCAGTTGCTTCGGACCTTGCTAAATTAATGAGGCTGGCTTTGAATTCACAATCCTCCTGCCTCAGCCTCCTGAGCTACTGGGATTACAGGCATGAGCGACCACACTGGGCCTTGTACTTATTTTAAAATCTGAACACACATACACATGACCACTGGATGAAAGCAGCAAGAAATTGTGGAAAGGGGCATGATGTCCAGGCTGGTCTGCCACTGCGAGGGGCTCAACTTCCCCATTTGTGAAATGGGTGGGTTGGCCTCACAAGGATCCTTCCAGCTTGGACATTCCAGGATACTAGATCAAGGTCAGACTCTGCCCTAGATTTTGTGTCCGATCCTATTAGCCAGAGGGCAGGACTGCTAGTGCAGATCAGGAGCTGCCAGCTGAGACAGAGACTTCACCTTTGGAACAGAAATTTCCATCTGCGGCCTCTCAGTACTTCACCCTATCCCTCCTCCCCACTCCACCCCTACTCCTGTAAACCAGCCTGGGGAATCAGATTGTGGAGAAATTTTGATCTGTTTATCTGGAAGGTACAAGTATAGCTTTGCAAAGGCTGCCATGGGTGTGGAGGTGGTTTGGGGAATGTTTCACATTTTTCTAGCAAGTTTAATTCCTATATTTTCTAGGAGGGACCTTCCCCCAGGGAGGCCTCAGGAAATGGCCATGGAATGAAGGAAGAACAAGGATGGGATGGGAGGGAATCTTCTTTGGAAGGAAATATCATTGCAAAGTTTTGAAAATCCATCCTGTGGCAATTGTTTAGGACCAGGGTAGGGACCTGCCTCCATCACTGTGTGATTAAAAAGATATTTATTGATTTCAAGCTGCTGAGGACAAAGAGGCCTCCCTCCAAGCTCCGTTTAGCAGCCCTCCGGCCCACTATCTGCATTGCTGCCCACACTGGCCCTAAAATGCACATCTGACACCATCCTCACTCCCACCCCACTACCTCCATGGGATACCTATAGTGGGAAAAAAGGCAAGTCTAAGCCAGGCGCTGTGGCACACAAATGAAATCTCAGCTATTCAGGAGACTGAGATGGGAGGATCACAGCAAGCTTGAGGCCATCCACGTCAATTAGGCAAGACCCTGTCTTGAAATAAAAAAAAAATAATAATAATAAGGCTGAGGATGTAGCTCAATGGTAGGAGCTCCCCGCCCCATCCAATCCTACCCCCCCCCAAAAAAAAAAAAATTGAAGCTCTACTCTTTTGCACTTGAAGCCCTTCAAAATCTGGTGCCAGGCTTTTTTTCTACATTTTTTTTTAAGAGAGAGAGAGATTTTTTTTTTTTTTTTTTAGTTTTTTTTTTTGCGGACACAACAACATCATTTGTATGTGGTGCTGAGTATCGAACCCCGGCCGCATGCATGCCAGGCCAGCGTGCTACCGCTCGAGCCACATCCCCAGCCCCAGGCTTTTTTAAAAATCTCATGAATAAATTACAACTATCTGTGTCCTGCTCTCCAGCCTACTTAGCCCTTATGTCCATGTTTTTTCTGTGGACAGCCCTGAGCTCCAGTGGAAAGGACAGTGGCTCAGCCATTTCTGTGTCCTTCCTTCAATTCCCATCCAGCTCCTGGCACACAGGCTCAATATAGGTTTTTTTTGTTTTTTTGTTTTTTTTTTTAAAGAGGAGAGGGGGAGTGAAGCTAGCCAAACCCTAAAAAACAAATACCAAATGTCTTCTTTGATATAATGAGAGCAACTATGAACAGAGCAGGGAGGAAGAGTAAGAAGAAAAGATTAACATTAAACAGAGACTTGAGATGGGAGGGAAAGGGAGAGAAAAGGGAAATTGCATGGAAATGAAGGGAGACCCTCATTGCTAAACAAAATTACATATAAGAGGTTGTGAGGGGAATGGGAAAATAAACAAAGAGAGAAATGAATTACAGTAGATGGGGTAGAGAGAGAAGTTGGGAGGGGAGGGGAGGGGGGATAGTAGGGGATAGGAAAGGTAGCAGAATACAACAATTACTATTAGGGCATTATGTAAAATTGTGGATGTGTAACCGATGTGATTCTGCAACCTGCATTTGGGGTAAAAATTGGGAGTTCATAACCCACATCAATCTAATGTATGAAATATGATATGT
This sequence comes from Spermophilus citellus, assembly GCF_964194105.1. Lineage (NCBI taxonomy): Eukaryota > Metazoa > Chordata > Mammalia > Rodentia > Sciuridae > Spermophilus > Spermophilus citellus. The sequence goes on along the minus strand of NC_138193.1, from coordinate 57,335,344 downwards.
CAAGAGCTTTGTAATGTTGTGAACAACCAATAAAAAAAAAAAAAAGAGGAGAGGGGGAGAGGGAGAGAGAATTTTTTTTTTAATATTTATTTTTCAGTTCTCGGCAGACACAACATCTTTGTTGGTATGTGGTGCTGAGGATCGAACCCGGGCCTCACACATGCCAGGCAAGCACGCTACCACTTGAGCCACATCCCCAGCCCCTATAGGTTTGATGCTTGAATGACCAACTAACTGGGGACTATGAAAATTAAGGCCTTGGACTGGACAATTCCTAAACTCCCTCCCCGCACTAACTTGTGAGAACTTTTCTCCAGGGTAGAATATAAAAATTGCTTAGAACTTGACCTACTTTAGGCTGTGGATGTAGCTTGGTGGTATAAAGCTTGCTAGCATGTGAAAAGCCCATGGGCTCAACCCCTATTACTGCAAAAAAGAAAGAACTTGACTCAGTGCATGCTAACAACTACTGTATTTTCTAAACCAGAAAAATAGATAGGTAATCTGACAACGGGTTTGAAAGTTTTTTATTATTATTATTATTTTATTAGCTTGGCACAGTCCAGCATACCTGTAATCCCAGGGATTCCAGAAGGCTGAGGGAGGAGAATTACAAATTTGAGGCCAGCCTCAGAAATTTAGTGAGATCCTCAGCAACTTACAGAGACCCTGTCTCTAAATAAAATATAAAAATGGCTGGGGATGTGGCTCAGTGGTTAAGTGCCCCTGAGTTCATTCCTCAGTACCAAAAATAAGTAAGTAAATAAATAAATAAACAGGGCTGGGGTTGTAGCTCAATGGAAAAAAAGTGTTTTTTTTTATTAGCATGATAAGTTTTCATAACGCTTACAATGCAATTCAATATTTGGAATCACCTTCAAACAAGGATGTACTAATGGCATTGAAGTATATACTTAAAAATGGATAAGAGGCTGAGGGTGTAGCTCAGGGACACAGCATTTGGTCATCATATATGAAGACCTCGATTTGATCCTCTAACATTGCCAAAAAAAGAAAAGAAAAGAGAAAAAGAGAGAAAGAAGAGGAGAGAGATACAAGAATAGTTAAGATGCAAATTTTATGTCCTGTGTATTTCTTTTTTTTTTTTTTTAAGAGAGAGTGAGAGAGAGAGAGAGAGAGAGGGGGGAGAGAGAGAGAATTTTTAATATTTATTTTTTAGTTTTCGGCGGACACAACATCTTTGTTGGTATGTGGTGCTGAGGATCGAACCCGGGCCGCACGCATGCCAGGCGAGCGCGCTACCGCTTGAGCCACTTCCCCAGCCCCTGTCCTGTGTATTTCTTCACAATTAAAAAAAAAAAAAAAAGCAGCCACTCAGGAAGCTGAGGCAGGAGGATTGGGAATTCAAATCCAACTTAATGAGGCACTAAATAACTCCATAAGTCCCTGTCTCTAAATAAAATATAAAAAAGGGCTGGGGATGTGGCTCTGTGGTTAAACACCCATGTGTTCAATCCCTGGTCCAAAAAAACAAAACAAAATCCTGAATGTGCAGTTGTTATCCTTAACCTTTCTGTGGAGTGGAATTTTAAATCAACTAAACAAAAACCTTTTTTAAAATTTTTTTTTGTTGTTGTTGTTGTTATTGTTGATGGACCTTTATTTTATTTATTTATATGCAGTGCTGAGAATCAAACCCAGTGCCTCACACATGTTAGGCAAGCACTCTACTGCTGAGCCACAACCCTGGCCCTAAACAAAAACCCTTTTCAATTGGGAAATATTAAAACATTGATTCTTAGAGAAAATGGAGAAGAGAGGATCCTTGGTTTAATAAAACGTTCAAATGTAGTGATATTTAAAGAACCCTAACTTCATCACCATCCCGAGGTCTGTCACACAGCCAGTAGACTAGGAAATGAGCAAAAATAGCCACACTGACCACAAGAGATGTCAGTTGACTAACTGAAGAACCAACTTTACGAGGTTAAGTGATCCCCGTTTTTATAGCTGAGGAAATTAAGGCTCAGGAAGGGTGGCTTGCCTAAATTTATACAGCTGACCAGTTGAAAAGCAATATTCAAAGCTACTTTTGAGTATGGAAAGAGTTAAAAAAAAAAAAGTTTGTGGCCCTTCCACTACACCATGCTTCTCTTCCTCAGATGTTATAATCTTCATAATGGCCTTCTCATCTGGCTGGTTTGGTTTACTGTTTGAATCCCCCCAAAACAACTCTGACCACCTACTACAACTGGGAGGAGGCTGGAGTGGCTCAAAGGACACTGGGGGAACAGGTAACAAGCAGCAGCAGACAGGCAGGAATGAGGGCAGCCTGGGACCTTCTTTTCTAAAACACTGTGGCTCATGTGACACTGCTGCGAGCTTGGCTGACTCAGAGACTCTCTGTTCAGGTTTCAAATTCCCAGGAGAGAGAATCCTGGTTTGCCCGCCCGGATTAGGTGTCCGCAGCCCTGTCAGTCAGCTCTATCCAGGGTTGCAAGGTCCTGCACCCCAGATGTGGAACCTAGACTCATCCTAGGTGTTGCTTTTTTGGGGGAGGAGTTACTAGGATTTGACTCCAAGGGTGCTTTACCACTGACCTACATTCTGAACCCTTTTTATTCCGTATTTTGAGACAGGGTCTCACTAAGTTGTTTTAGAGCCTCACTAAATTGCTAAAACTGCTCTCTAACTTGCGATTCTCCTGCCTCAGCCTCCCTAGTTGCTGGAATTACAGGCATGCACTATTGTGCAGGCTGGGGGTTGGCAGGGAAGTCCCTTGAGGGGCCAAGTAATCCCTCCCCCTGTGTTCTGAGCTGCAAATTTCCTGGGAAAGAGAAAAAGGCAACAGAAGTGCCCTGTCACCTGAGAAGTTCTCATGGAAATGTTCTGAACTATAAATTGAGCCTAAGTTGTCAGCCTTATTCCACTCATAGCCTCATCCTCAGGGTTGCAAACTTGGGCAGCATATCTGCCATTTTGACCTGATTGTGTATCTGCAGCGTTTGAACTCTTTTTACCTATACCAACTTCAGTGTTCCAGAGCTTATCTGCAAAGGCACACTTTGGGGGCCATTGAGTGAAGGGCTGCTCAGGGAAGGGAGAAGAAAGGCATACAATCTAGAAAGCTCAGAGATGCCTGAGAGGCAGACTGTACTCATTTTCCAGGAAACCCCTGGGGCTCTCTACAAAAAAAGAAATAAAAATGTGTGCCAGGCATTTGACTCAGTGTAACTGTTTTGGGGTTCATTACATAGAAACTTGTGCCTGGGCTGGGGATGTGGCTCAAGCGGTAGCGTGCTCGCCTGGCATGCATGCGGCCCGGGTTCGATCCTCAGCACCACATACCAACAAAGATGTTGTGTCTGCCAAGAACTAAAAAATAAATATTAAAAATTCTCTCTCTCTCCCCTCTCTCTCCTCTCTCACTCTCTTAAAAAAAAAAAAATACTTTGTAAAAAAAAAAAAAAGAAAGAAAGAAAGAAACTTGTGCCTGTACAATGAGTCCTAACAAGAAATAACCAGGGGTTCCTGGTCCAAATTCTAAAACCCTTTGAAGAATAGTAGAACTATTAGCTCTGACTGAAGTTGAATTCTAGACAGAAATCACTATCCAAATTAATGACCATATTGAATAGCTTTTCAGAGTCAGGAAGGTCTCTGTAATGAACCAATGGCAGCAAGTACCTTTGCTTAACACCTTATTGCTATGTATTTAGATTGCATTTCTCTACAATCCTGAGAAAGCTGGCTGCAGTTATAACCATTTGTGGAGGAATGATTGAGGCATGGAGAAATTTTGATTTATTACAGAACAGAAGGTTGGGAAATCCTAGAAAGGATGGTTGACTTTTGAATTCAGTTCTTTCTTTTTTTTTTTTTTAAAGAGAGAGTGAGAGAGGGGGGAGAGAGAGAGAGAGAGAGAGAGAGAGAGAGAGAGAGAGAGAGAGAGAGAGAATTTTTTTTTTTTAATATTTATTTTTAGTTCTCGGCGGACACAACATCTTTGTTGGTATGTGGTGGTGAGGATCGAACCCGGGCCGCACGCATGCGAGGCGAGCGCGCTACCGCTTGAGCCACATCCCCAGCCCTGAATTCAGTTCTTTAGATCTCAAAACCTAGGGTCATGTATCTTATGAGGACTTACTAATAGAATCTTCACTTATTTATTTATACTCTTATGTCATCAGCATTTTTTTTTTTTTTTTTTTTTTTGGCAGTACTGAGGATTGAATCCAGGGGCACTTTGAGCCCTGAGCCCATGAAGTACTTTTCCAACTTTTTAAAAATAAATAAATAAATAAATAAAATAATAAGATAATAATAATAATAATAATAATAATAATAGGGTCTTGCTAAATAAAATAATAAGATAGGGTCTTGCTAAATAGCCCAGGCTGGAGTGTAAATTGTGATCCTCCTTTTTCAGCCTCCTGAGTCACTAGGATTATAGGTGTGTACCACAATGTCTGGCTCATCAGCCCTTTTTGCTACTACTGGGAGTCGTGGATGGTGGTAGTCGTTGTGGGTGGTACTAGAGATTGAACTCAGGGGCGCTGGACCACGGAGCCACATCCCCAGCCCTGTATTGTTTTTTATTTAGAACACCAGGGTTGTGGCTCAGTGGTAGAGGACTTGTCTAGCATGCGTGAGGCACTAGGTTCAATTCCTGACACCACATAAAAAAATAAAATAAAATAAACAAATAACTTAAAGGTATTGTGTCTATTTGCAACTACAAATTTTTTTTTTAAAGTCTATTTTATTTAGAGACAGGGTCTCACTGAGTTACTTAGTGCCTTGAAGTTTCTGAGGCTGGCTTTGAACTCACAATCCTCCTGCCTCCACCTCCCGAGAAGCTGGGATTACAGGTGTGCACCATCATGCCGGCCTGTCTTCAGCCATTTTTTTCCAAGTAAATTACCAAATATTCTCTACTCTTGAACAGTGGGGCTGGATTCCATGCTGGTCTAAATGTATGTGCAAGGAATGCATCTGAGGGGCTGGGGTTGTGGCTCAGTGGTAGAGCGCTTGCCTAAAATGTGGGAAGCACTGGGTTTGATTCTCAGCACCACATATAAATAAATAAATAATAAAGGTCCATCAACAACTAAAAAAAAAAAAGAATGCATCCGGTTACTTTTCCTGCCCAGGAAAGTAAGGTCATCCTTTTCTTGGGCTCTAATTGTAAGAACAGCTGAGCTGGAGTAGATCCTGGTGATGGTTTGTTGCCAAGTCCCAGATTACACTGTAGACAAGAGGAGTTTTCTAGGACTATATTAAAGTGAGTGTGGTTAGCTAAGGGCTCCAGGCTGTGGAACTAGGAGGAATGTTATGCTAAACCTCAGGATTGAAATTCAAAACCAGAGTTTGGGTTCTTGCCTGTTATATGTCAATCAAAGCTTAGTTCAGCCTGAGTGCCCATACACAAGTGTTGGGTGTTCCTCTATGAATTTATGATTGTCTGACCTCTCCATCACCTCTCTGGAGAGGGAGATGAGTGAAAGTGGTGGTGTGGAAGTAGATAAGATCTGTAGAGAGTAACCAGCCTTTTCCTGGTCCTAATTTAGGTTTTTCAAACTCAGTTAAGTTCCTTGATGTGTGAAATCAATTTCTTTGGTTAAGACTGACACCTGTTTTTGTTTGTTTGAAGTTGGGGACTGAGCCCAGAACTTCATAAATGCTAAAAATGCATTCTACCACAAAGCTGCACCTAGTCCCTATTTTAAATTTTTTTAAATTATTATTTTTAAATGTTACTGGAGATTGAACCCAAGGGCATTCTGCCACTGAGTTACATCTTCAGCCCTTTTTATTTTTCATGTTGAGTCAGGGTCTTGCTAAATTCACCAGGTTGGCCTCCAACTTGCAATCCTCCTGCCTGAGCCTCCCAAAACTTTTTTTTTTTTTTTTGTACTAAGGATTGAACCCAGGGGAGCTTCACCTTCATTTCTGATTTACGTCTCCAGTTATTCTTATATTTTTATTTTTAATTTACTTTTGGTACTAGAGATTGAACCCAGGGGTGCCTAACCACTGAGACACATCCCCAGACCTTTTAATATTTTATTTAGAGACAGGGTCTTCCTGAGTTACTTAGGGCCTTGCTAAATTGCTGAGGCTGGCTTTGAACTCCTGATCCTCCTGCCTCAGCCTCCCAAGCAGCTGGGATTACAGGCCTGCACCACTGTGCCCAGCAAAATTTTTATTTTAAGACAGACTCTCCTTTAGCTGCTTAGGGCCTCACTAAATTGCTGAGATTGGCCTTGAACTTGAAATCTTCCTGGCTCAGCCTCCAGAGCTGCTAGGATTACAGGCATGTGTCACCATGCTCTGCTCTCTCAATATTTTCTTGAAAATGAAATAGAGTAAAATTAGTCTGTTTGACTTTCTTATTTAGAAATTTCAGACTATAGCCAGGCATGGCAGTGTTACCACTGTTTACCAGTGATGAGTCCTTGCTTCCCCGAATGCTGAAGTATAACACCAGAGAAGCACTCATAGGCAAGTGTAGAGTGGAAAGTAGAAGCTTTATTAAAGGACAGCAGAAAAGACTTCTCCCCAGAGGAAGAAGGGGACCAGAAAGGTGGAATCCTTGTTTCCCTTTATCTTGCAGTGAGTGATAGAATGCAGGTGGGAAGGTACAAAAGGTGGGAGACAGGTGGGCTAAAGGAGTAATCTGGGCAGGAAGGGCCTGGGGCGGCTTTTGATTAGCACTTCCCTGTTTGCTGAGAGCTGTTTCTTTAACAGTTCCTTAGGATGGGTTCTGGGCCTTGGGGACATTCACATTTCAATTTCCCCAAGGGCTGTTCTGGTTTCCTGGACTCCATTCTCTATAATGGCCTCCATTTTATTTATCTTACTCGATATTAGACCCAACTTACCTAACTACACTACCTACATATCTGGCTTCAGTAGCACACGCCTATAATCTCAGTGACTCAAAAGGCTGAGGCAGGAGGATCACAAGTTTCAGGCCAACCTTGGCAAATTAGTGAAACCCTGTCGTAAAATAAAAATTTGAAAAAAGAACAGAGGATGTAGCTTAGTGGTTAAGCACCTGGTTTCAATCCCCGTTACTGCCAATCATCATCATTATCATTATCATCATCATCATCATAATCTGGCTATATCACATGTGCCTATGATAAGCAATGTTTCACGAAACATTCTAAAATCAATTTTAAATAAATAGTTCTGTGTGTAGGGGTTTGTAATATAAAATGTAACAAAATGTAAAAATCGAAGTAAAAAGTTTTTTTAGTCAGTGGCTAGGTGGATTGAGGAAGGCCTTCCATCTACAATGCTCTCCAATTACTATTAGGTCTTAGCTGTTAGGGCTGTTTAAAACTTGCCACTTAGAAGCGTGAAACCAAAACAAAAAGCTGCAATGAAAAAGATTTAGAGACTTGATTTTGTAAATATTTCTAATTTTCTGTATTGAAAAGTATAAAATAGAATTGATAATTTTTTTAAAAAAACACACTTGTTCATGCACATTTCAATTTTATTTATTTATTTGATACCGTGGATTGAACCTAGGGACATTTTACCACTGAAATACATCCTTAGCCCTTTTTTTTTTTTTTTTTGGTGGGGGTACGGGGAACTGAATTCAGGGGCACTCGACCACTGAGCCACATCCCCAGCCCTATTTTGTATTTTATTTAGAGTCAGAGTCTCACTGCATTGTTTAGCACCTCGCTTTTGCTGAAGCTGGCTTTGAACTTGCGATCCTCCTGCCTCAGCCTCCGAAACTGCTGGGATTACTGGCATGTGCCACCATGTCCAGCTCAAAATGTATTCTTAATATTAAAATAATGATTATAAATCAAGAGGAAAAGACTGGGCATTTTGGCACACACCTGTAATCCCAATCAGTCAGGAGGCTGAGGCTGGAGAATTGCAAGTTGGAGGCCAGTCTCATCAATTTAACAAGACCCTGACTCAAAATAAAAAGGGAACTGCCAGGCATAGTGGCTCACGCCTGTAATCCCAGCAGCTCAGGAGCTTGAGGCAGGAGGATCACAAATTCAAATTCAAAATCAGTTTTACCAATTTAGTAAGGCCTTAAGCAATTTAGTGAGACTCTGTCTCAAAATAAAAAAATAAAAAGGGCTGGGGATGTGGCTCAGTGGTTAAGAGCCCCTGAGTTCAATTCCCAGCAACCCTCCCTCCCCCCAAAAAAATCATTAAAAAGAAAAAGGCAACAGATTAAAAAGAACTTCAAATTAACTAATAATGTCAGTTAAAGCAAGCTATAGTTTTTTTTTTCATCTCCCAATGTATTTTAAATACCCAGTTTTGTCAAGGATGTAAAACTATAAAAGGCATCACATGCAGCTGGTGGGAGTATAATTAGATAAACCAGAGAAAAAATTGGCAAAATACACCCAGAAGCCTTGCAAATCATGCATCCTTTGATTCAATAATTCCTCTTCAAATAATTTATCTCAAGGAAACAATCATGGGTGTGTTCAGGTTGTCTACAATAGTAAAAACTTGGAAAAAATCCTGACTGTCCCGTTGTTATGATCTCTTTTGTGTAAAAGGTAAAATGAATGAATGAATAAGTTTGCTTGCAAAGTCTACCCTCAGACTTGAGTTTGAGCCATTTGGGGACCTGGAAACCTGGTGCTTCCTCTCAGAGTACAGATTCTAGACCTGACAAGGGAGAGCCGAAGAAGGAAGTTTGGGGAAATCAGGCCTGGGGGCAGGGAGATGCAGATGAGGGGACTGTTGAACCTCAGTGGAGAAAAAGGATTGAGACAGAAACTGGAGCCGTTTTCTTTTTCTTTTTTTATTTATTTATTTTTTTAAGAGAGTGAGAGAGAATTTTTAATATTTATTTTTTAGTTCTCAGCAGACACAAAATCTTTGTTGGTATGTGGTGCTGAGGATCGAACCTGGGCCGCACGCATGCCAGGCGAGCGCGCTACCGCTTGAGCCACATCCCCAGCCCTGGAGCCGTTTTCTTAAGAGACAGAGTGAGGCTGTAAATCTGGGGCTTGAGATTAACACAAAAGATATCAAAGAAGCTGGTAAAAAAAAAAAAAAAAAAGTGCCCTGGGGGGAAGCACAGTAGAGAAGAGGGTGTGGGAGGACTTTGCAGGTTTAGTTAGGTGGTCTGGGAGGCCCCGCTGAGGAGTGGCGATTTGTCAGAGAGCTGATAGAGAGGCCAGAACTCCCAAAGAAATCTAAGCTAAAAGAAAGGCCAGTGCAAAGACCCTGAGGCAACCATATACTTTTACTGTGTTTGAGGAACAGAAAGGAAACCCCTGTGGCGGGAGTACAGTCAACAAAAGGGAGGAGGCAAAATCAGCCAAGCAGCCAGGACAGGTCATCTAGGAGAACACTTGGCCATCTAAGGACTTGACTTTTTCTTTGAGTAAGAAGGGGAGAATTTTGAGAAGGGACATGATGTGACTGACTTATGTTTTAAAAGCAACACTCTGGCTGGGCTCAGTGGCCCATGCCTTGTAATCCTAGCAGCTCTGGAGGCTAAAATAGGAGGATCTCGAGTTCAAAGCCAGCCTCAGCAAAAGTGAGGCACTAAGCAAGTCAGTGAGACCCTGTCTCTAAATAAAATACAAAACAGGGATGGGGATGGGGTACAGTGGTCGAGTGCCCCTGAGTTCGTTCAGTCCCCTGGACCCCCACCAAAAAAAGGGCTGAGGATGCATCTCAATTCCTGGTACAAAAAAAAAAAAAGGAGCACTCTGAAGAGAGCAATGTGGAGAACAGACTTGGGAGTTGGGAGATAGATGTAGGGACTGAAGATAGAGACGGGACACCAGACAGGGGCTACTGCAATGAAGTGCGCCAGGATCAGTAGATCAAGACAGAGAGAAGGTAAGGAGAACTGGTCAGTGTGTATGTGTTGAAGGTAGACTGGCAGGATTTGGGATTTGCCAATGGATGGGAGGGGGTAAGGGCGGGTGTGTGTGAGAGAAAGAGAAAGAGAAGGGGCGAGGGGAGAAATTGGAGCTAAACTTGTCCCACATGAACAAGAATTTCTGTTGATTTTCTCTACCACTGAACTACATACATCTCAGCTTGAAAAGTTTTAATAAGGGAAAGCAAGCATATTTTAAACAAAATATTTTTCCTCTCTCATCCTTAAGAATGAAATGGAAGAAAACACCATTCAACTTTATCTTAATGATCATGTTGTAACAGGGATTCACTTGATGCTTTGACTATATATCCCTTGTGGCTTTGAAACTTACAGGTTTTTTCCCTTTTTCCCAACTGTCTTCTCCCTATATTCTTTTTCTAACCTTCTCCTCCCTGATGTATTTTCCCTGATCTTCTCCTTCCTCATCTCTCTTCCCTAATCTCAGTTTCTCTGAATCATCTCTTTAAATACCCTCCCCTGTTCCTGCTGATGGGCAGAACCACAGCCTTTGGGACAGGAGGCCCCTGTGTTTTTCCTTTGCTAGCAAAGCAAAAAAACATTCTTCTTCCTTTTTCTCAAACCCGTGTCCTCCTTATTGGATTGGCATCAGGGATAAGGACTGAGCTTTGGGCAACAATAGCTCCATCTGACAAATTAGTACAATTCTTCCACCTTCCCTTTGGAGCCCCTTGCTTCCCCACCCACCTGTGAGAGCTCACTCTGTCCTTTCCTGTGGCCAACGTGGCCGCTTTCTCTGAGCTTCGTCCTCCCGTGTTTGTTCTCGGAGCCTGATTTTCATTTGGAGAGCTGCTTTCCTGTAAACCCACTCTGGACCCGAGAGGTTGTGTTTTTCTGAGGTCCACAGTTCAGCTAGGTCTCGTAGTGGACAGACGACCCTAGAATGCCAGGCCACAGGAACCCAGAGGCAAACTAAAGCCTGTCCTTGGATCTGGGACAGTCCATGGCCTCCCTAGAGGCACTAGGGTTCTGGTTCATCCGCCCTGAATCCTTGGCTCTTGGGAGACAGGAAAGGAGCTATTTGTGTAAGACTCAGGCCCTGGAAGGTGTCCCAAGCTCTTTGGCACTAGGTGCCCCATTTGGAGGCCTAATAAAAAGCTTTGGAAGTAGTGGGGAAAGTCTTTTCTTATACTTCTCTATAAACATTTTTCAGTATCCTGAATTTTGGGGGTTTTATGTCATTAAACATTCTTCAGAAATGTGCATTTGTGTGTGTGTGTGTGTGTGTGTGTGTGTGTGTGTGTGTGTATGTTAATGTAGATTAAACTCAGGGGCACTTTTACCACTAGGACACATTTCCCAGTCCTTTTTATTTTTATTTATTTATTTATTTTGAGACAGTTTCCTTGCTAAATTGCTGAGGCTGGCCTGAAACTGGAGATCCTCCTGCCTCAGCCTCATAATTTGCTAGGATTACAGGCATAGGTCACTGTGCCTGACTTTTACTAGTATATTGAAAACCATCTGGTAATTTATTTAAAAGGAATAGTTAAAAATTAACCTCCAAATTTTGAGTCAGCAACTAAGAAAAAGAGTCCTTAGGCGGGGCACAGTGGCACATGCCAGTAATCCCCGTGGCTCAGGAGGCTAAGGCAGGAGGCTGAGGAAGGAGGATCGAAAGTTCAAAGCCAGCCTCAGCAATGGTGAGGTGTTAAGCAACTCAGTGAGATCCTGTCTCTAAATAAAATACAAAATAGGGCTGGGGATTGGCTCGGTGGTTGAGTGTCCCTGAGTTCAATCTCCTGTAAGTACCCTCCCCAGTGCCAAAAAAAAAAAAAATCCTTACATTTTCTATACTTTTCCCAACTTTTTTTTTTTTTTAATTCTGTTTGGAAAGGAAATCATTCTTCCCACATCTGGGTATTTTTTTTTTTTTTTTTTTTGGTATCAGGATTGAACTCGGTCACTCAAACACTGAGCCACATCCTTAGCCCTATTTTGTATTTTTATTTAGAGACACTGAGTTGCTTAGCACCTCTTTGTTGCTGAGGGTAGCTTTGAACTCACAATCTTCCTATCTCAGCCTCCTGAGCTGCTGAGATTACAGGCATGCACCACCATGTCCTGCTTGGGTAATATTTTTCTTAATTTTTAGTATTATTATTTATATCTGTAAATAGCTTTAGTGTTCACAAAGCACTTTCTCATAAATATTGTCTCACCTAATCACATAAGCACACCATGAACTAGGTTACCATTTCCATTTTACATTTAAGGAAATTGAGGTTTAAAAGGCAAAGTGAGGGGCTGGGGATGTGGCTCAAGCGGTAGCGCGCTCGCCTGGCATGCTTGCGGCCCAGGTTCGATCCTCAGCACCACATACAGACAAAGATGTTGTGTCCGCCAAATACTAAAAAATAAATATTAAAATTCTCTCTCTCTCTCCCTCTTTCTTTAAAAAAAATAAATAAATAAATAAATAAAAATAAAAGGCAAAGTGACATATACAAGGTAATATAACTATTGTCACAGCCATACATGGGCTCAGGTCTTGGGACTCCCCAAACCATATCTTCTCCCATATGTAAATTACCAAGCCAAAAGCAGTTCAGGATAGGTAGATGGCAGCACAACAGACACAAGAGTTAATGACATTAGTGAACTACAGATAAAGTGCTAAGGACAGTGGCTTTGCAAGGACAGAGCAATTCTTCCTACCAGAGGACATGCAGGAGGCTTTGGGGAGACACAAAGGATGAACAGGATCTGGATGTTCAGAATAAGAAGGGAGCTCACCCCTGTAATCCCAGCATCTTGGGAGGTGAGGCAGGAGGATTTAGTTCAAAGCCAGCCTCAGTAATTTAGTGAGGCCCTAAGCAACTCAGCAAGAACTTGTCTCTAAATAAAATAATAATAAGGGTTGGGGATGTGGCCCAGTGATTAAGCACCCCTGGGCTCAATCTCCAGTACCAAAAAAGCGGAGCAGTGATTGGGCTGGAGATGTGACTCAGTGGTGAAATGCTTGCCTCACATGCATGAAGCTCTGGGTTCTATGTTCAGTACCACAAAAACAAACAGTAAGAAACAGAAGAAGGGCTTTCCAGAGGTGCTGTGAGCGGGAAAGTGAAGTGTGGCTGACTGGGGAAAGGGTCTTACAGGGAGCAAGATGGGGCATGACCAAGGAGGAATGGAATTGTAATTACATCCTTAGCTACAGCCAACTGAGCCTTGGAGGTCATCTGGTAAGGAAACTAGAGAAGTGGGCAATTTGCTGACTGCAGTACCAGGCAAGGAAAAGGCAGGGTCCAGGTTCTAACCCTGGCCTCCCATCATTCAGGCCAGTGCTTCTTTCATGCAATAAACCTTTTAGATCTTCTGAAATGAAAGAGCCGTTTCCTAGGAACAGGATTTGCTACAAAGTACCGAATCAACCCCCAGTGGCAGGATGAGGGATCAATAATGAAATCTTGGTTGGGGGCAGTCAGGAAGCTACTGCAGTGACCTGGCAGGGTGACAAATGAGGCCCAAAGAAGGTGGAGTCAAAGGAATAAGGAAGAGAGACTGGAACAACAGATATGATAAAGCTCAGAAAGGTCACACTGTTGGGACCCAGCAAGTTGATAAGATACAGAACCTGCTGGAAGAAACTAGAGATGAGTGCCATCCCTTAGAGCCAAGGAGCTGCAGTGGTGTGAGGACTGCAGAAGAGAATGGTTAAGAAGCTGGTGAGGAGCCAGAGGGAGCAGGTAGCCTTCCAAGAAGTTCTGCTGCATTGCAGGGCAGTCTGTACCTTTCATGCTACTGTTGAGAATATAAATTCAGAGCTATAATTTTTTCCAGAAAAATACACAAGAAAGTGGCATCAGTGGTGGCCTTGAGGGAGGAAAGTGAGCGGTTAGCAGACAGGGCTCTGCTGCCTGAGTGTGTGTGGAGGTGACAGGGCGCAGGTTGGGGAATGGGGATTGAATCCAGGGTATTCTACCACTGTGCTACATCCCCAGCCCTTTTCATTTTTTTTTTTTTTTTTTTTGAGAGAGAGAGAGAGAGAGAGAGAGAGAGAGAGAGAGAATATTTTTATTTTTAATATTTATTTTTTAGTTTTTGGTGGACACAACATCTTTGTTTGTATGTGGTGCTGAGGATCGAACCCGGGCCGCAAGCATGCCAGGCGAGCACGCTACCGCTTGAGCCACATCCCCAACCCCCCCTTTTCATTTTTGAGACAGGGCCCCGCTAAAATGACCAGGCTTTGCGGCCTCCCCTTGTGATCCTCCTGCCTCAGCCTCCCAGGTCTCTAGGATTATATGCCATGGCACCACCTCCTCTGGCTTGTCTGTCTTTTGTTTCTATTATCCTTTGAATTGTGAGCAGTGAGCATGTAATAACAAACTAATGAGGAAAAGTTGTCCAAATTATATAGAAAACGGAAGGAAAGAAAGAGGACAATAACACTGGGCAGAGCAGGTTCTTTTTTTTCCCCCTTGGACTGGGGAGACTGGGCAACTCTGGAAAATGAAATTGAAAATGTGGGGGGAGGGGTTAAGTGAACAGAGACTGGGCAGGAGAACAGCAGAGAGCGCAGGGCTCCAAAACCGGGTAGTGTCGTCAGGGAGAAGGCCTTCTTCATGGCAGGGTGCAAATGGCGAGGAGGAGGCCAGGAAGATTCAGAGCCACTGCTGGTAGGCGCCATCTCGGAAAGGCAGCAGCGACACAAGGTCACTTCCACTAGGCCGGCTGGCAGGACGCTCCCGGGGTTGGAGAGTTGTTGTCAAACTCAACTGGGGAGAAACGGCGATTGTTCCCGCTGTGGGTGGCGCGCATTCATCGCATCGCAGTTTCTGGTGCCAAAACACAGGGAACAAAAGAATTATTAAATGCACAGAGGTGCCTTCGCGCGCTGGATTCGTGTCAGAAGAGCGAATAAACTGGGATTGGGGGGTTTCCACGTTGTACTGGGGAGACTCGCCTACTTGATGGTGCTATTTTAGAAAACAAAAGCAAACGCTGCGTGCGGGTGCGGGTCGTTGTACGTGGATACGAGAGCAATGGCGGGAGTGTATACTCCTGCTAGTCCAAATCGGGATGGTGGAACATGAGACAGAGGCAGGGGAAGAAATCCTAACTACTCAGAGGGCAAACGGGGCAAATGCAAAACCGCCTCGTCACCCCGCCCCGGGGCCCCAAGGCTCGGCGACACGGCGGCGGGGAAGGGGCACCAGGCAGCCCAGAAGTCCTCCCCGCACCTCGTCACTGCGGGTGACCTCCGGGTGTGGGGCGGTAGCGCCCGCAGAGCTGTGCGGAAAGGGGCGTCTCTCAGCCCTTTGTTAGGTGAAGATGGTGAGGGAGGGGATGCGCGGCGCGGGGACCGGTAGGCGTGCGCGTCGCCGCCCGGGACAAAGGCGCCTGCGCGGCGGGAACGCGGGGCGGCGCGCGCGACCCCTGGCGCCCACGCACCCGCGCGGCCGCCCACTCCCCTCTCTTCCAGGCAGCCATTTGCTCCCCAGTATTCTTCTTATTTTTTTTTCCCTTTCCCCTCCCCGCCGCCCCCAGTCACTTTTGCTCTACTTTCTGTCTCTAGGAATTTGCCTATCTAGATTTTTCTATGTAAGTGGGATCATGCAATATTTGCCCTTTTGTGTCAGGCTTGTTTTGCTTAGTTGAATGTTTTCAAGGTTCATCCATGTGGTAGCATATATGAGAATGCATTCCTTTTTAAAAATTTTTTTATTTTGTTGAAATGTACATAAGAAAATTTACCATTTTAACCCCCATTTCCTGACCTCCACCGTCACCCCCTTTTGCCTTGTTGGAATGGAATCCAGGACCTTGAACAGCTGGACAAGAGCTGTGCCAGTCAGCTACACTCCCAGCCCCCCTGGGGTGATTTCTATTCATGTAGAAACAGGCAAAAAGCAACTGGAGGTTGAACTTTAAATTTAAACGGAACCGGGCTGGGGATGTGGCTCAAGCGGTGGCGCGCTCGCCTGGTACGCGTGCGGCCCGGGTTCGATCCTCAGCACCACATACCAACAAAGATGTTGTGTCCGCTGAGAACTAAAAAATAGATATTAAAAATTCTTAAATTTAAACGGAACCAATAGTACGATATTACTGAGGGAGAGAAGATTCATATCACCTACAAAGACCATCTTCATCCAACTAAAAGATAGCAGGGTAATAAAGTGGTTAGAACTGTGCTGTCAGAATATGTGAATCATATTTAAATTTTCTGGTAGCAACATTCAAAACATAAAACAAGACAATAAAACATTTTACTGAACCTGTGTATCAAAAATATTTAGAGCTGGAAGTGTTGGCCTATGCCTGTAATCCTAGCCAGCCACTCTGGAGACTGAGGTAGGAGGATAACGGGTTCAAAGCCAGTCTGAGTAATTTTCAAAGCCAGTCTGAGTAATTTAGCACAACTGTCTAAAAAATAATATAAACCTGGCTCTATGGCGTGCATTTGTAATCCAAGTTACTCTGGAGGCTGAGGCAAATGGATTGTAAATTCAAAGCCTGCCTAAGCAATTTAGGGAGGCCCTGTCTCAAAATAAAAAATAAAAAGGGCTGGGGATGTAACTTAGTGGTTAAACACTCATGGGTTCAATCCGTGTTACCAAAGAAATAAAAGTAAAATGAACTGGGCTGGGGATGTAGCTCAGAGGTAGAGTGCCCCAAATTTAATCCCCAGTAGCTCCTCCCCCCATTATCATTTCAAAATGTCATTAATTTAAAAAATAATAATGAAGGGGAATAGCATGGATGGTGAAAGGAGACCCTCAGCATTATACAAAATACATGTATGAAGATGTAAAAAAATAAATAAATAAAACAAATATTTGAAATTATAAAAAAAATAATAATGAGCCCTATAACCCTAGCTACTCAGAAAACTGAGGCTGGAGATTAGTTGTTTTTTTTTTTTTGTTTTGTTTTGTTTTTGTTTTTGTTTTTTTAGTTTCAGATGGACAAAATACCTTTGTTTTATTATTTCTTTATGTGATGCTGAGGCTTGAACCCGGTACCTCACACTTGCTAGGCATACTCTACCACTGAGCCACAATCCCAGCCCCTAGAGAATGTTGAGTCCAATCTGGGCAACATAGCAAGACCCCTATCTCAAAAATAAATAAATAACTGGCTGGTACGCATCGCTGGCCTATAATCCCAGTGGCTCAGGAGGCTGAGGCAGGAAGATCATGGGGTTCAAAGCCAGCCTCAGGGGCTGGGGTTGTAGCTCAGTTGGTAGAGCACTTGCCTAGCACGTGTGAAGCATTGGGTTTGATCCTCAGCACCTCATAAGAATAAAAATGAAGGTATTGTTTTCATCTACTATTAAAAAAAAAAAAAAGCCGCAGCAATTTAGCAAGGTACTAAGCAACTCAGTGAGACCCTGTCTCTATTAAAATTCAAAATAGGGCTAGGGATGTGGCTTAGTGGTGAGTGCCCCTGAGTTCAATTCCTGGTACCCCAAAATAAACAAAGAAAGAAAACAATACAAACATTAATGAGATAACTCATTTTTTTTTAATACTTGTTCTCTGAAATCAGGCTGACCACATTTCAAGTGCTCAATGGCCATAAGTGGCTACTGTCCTGGACAGTGCAAGGTTGAAACCTAGGACATGGAAGCTGGACAGGTCAGGATTCTATATCCACATTCCAATCCTTAATTTGTCCTTACTGGACAAATTACTTATCTTCTCCTATTTTTGTTTTTTGATCTATAAAGTGGAACTCATAACGCTACCCACTTTATAGAGTAATTTTGAGGATTAATGGCACACAAAGCACCTAGTATATGCTCAGTAAATGTTATATTATTAGCAGTAAATTAGGCGATTATTAAATTGAATTAATGAGATTTTGATATTACTGTTATGGTGACCTCATTCATTCCATTCAGATGATGTGGCTTGGAGACTTCCAAATAGACAAAGAAACAATGCACAAACCAGGAAAACATATTTCCAACACATGTGACTCACAAAATGGTATTATATTTGGTAGGTAAGAAATGTTTCCAAATAAAATAAGAACATAAATATGAATGATAAGTTCAACAAAGGAAGCCAACATCTGAAGTAACTTTTTAAAAGCAAGACCTGCCAGGCACATGGTATACTCCTGCAATCCCAGCAACTCAGAAAGCTGAGGTAAGTGTGAGGACAGCCTCAGCAACTTAGAAAGACCCTTGTCAAAAAAAAAAAAAGAAAAGAAAAGAAAGAAAGAAAAAGGAAACCGAAAAACAGAAGTATTAGCAAGACTCTTTTAGAGTTCAGAGTTCTTAGGAATCAGATATAATAATAAACATAGGATACCATTGCTGGGGCTGGGGTTGTGGCTCAGTGGTAGAGCGCTTGCCTAGCAGGTGTGAGGCACTGGGTTTGATCCTCAGCACACATAAAGATAAATAAATCAAATAAAGGTATTGTGTTCATCTATAACAACAACAAAAAAATTAAAAAAACAATGTTTGAACTCTGAGACAGGTGATTAAAAAAAAGTTGGGGGCTGGGGTTGTGGCTCAGTGGTAGAGTCCTTGCCTAGCATGTGCTATGCCCTGGGTTTGATCCTCAGCACCATGTAACAATAAATAAATAAAATAAAAATGGTATTGTGTAAAAAAAAATGGATACCATTGCTGAGTAATGAATTGGCAATATCCAGAATTTGGTGGCACCTAATATTGAAGAAGGAAGGGAGATCAGTGCTCTTCCCAGATTAAGATTTCCTGAGGTTTTGATTGTTAGATCTAACCCCTGTAAGCAAAGAAGCGAAAGAAGGAAATAAAGAGAAGTGTCTCAACAATAACACAGGTTTGTTCTGGACAAACCTGCAGGGGTGGTCCCAATGGAGACTGAGACCTGTCTTCCACTGGGGTAGATATGGGGGATTGAGGGAGGGGGAATTAGGCTGTTGCTAGGGGTTGTCAGGAAGGGTCCCTGTGGTGTCACCTTCATAAGGAACTAGGTGTTTTCAGGATTTCAATCCCAGATAACAATTTCTTTTCTTAACATGATGGATTTTGGGGGTTTCTTTGCATGATGATGGAGTATTATCTGAGGTTTAGGTCAGGCTGAGTCAGAGTGACTTTGAGGTGACTCTTGTTCTAAAATGGAGGATATCTTTCAAAATGGCATTGCCTATGTCAAATTCTAACTTACAACTACAGATTATCAGGATAAATGATCTGCCATCTCATTTCAAAGAGGAACAAACTAGCCCCCCCTTCTCCATCAGGGAGCGAACCTAGGACCTTGAGCATGCTAAGAAATATATCTACTACTGAGCTTCATTCCTAGTCCTTTTTATTTTTTCTTTTGAGATAGGGTCTCACTGAGTTGCTTCGGGCCTCGCTGACTTGCTGAGGCTCACATCAAACTTGGGATCCTCCTGCCTCAGCCTCCTGAGTAGCTGAGGTTTCAGTGCCATCATGCCCAGCTCCCCACAGCCTTTTCTGTTCATCTTTTCTCCCTTCCAAATGAAATTTGGCCAGCAATCCCCTTCAGCAAGTTTGATTTTTTTCCATTGGCACGTGTGCAGTCACTTCACATTTGCTTTGCTAATAGTCCCTTACCACAGGTGTTGACATTTCACATGGCTCGAAATAGCCCCCAATGTTGTACCAAATTTGGACAGGGCTGACATTTGTACCTTAAACCACAATAGTCCCAGAATATTCTTAGACTTCTGGCTAAGTCTTTAGGGAATGTTTTATCTGCCAGCAGGGTCAGCTACACAATTTTCAGTCTCTTTCTTTTTTTTTTTAACAAAAGGAGGAAAAAAATTTTTTTCATTCTTTCTCCAGCAGCCTCTCTCCCTGTCATGGTGGTTTTTATTTGCTATTTATTGATGTGTGCCCAAGTTCTCTCTTTCTGGACATTACACTAGTATATCAACTAATTATGTCCATAAACTGAGCTATTCCAGGGGGTAGATGCAGATCTTTACAAATGCCTGGAGACAACATGCTTTTCCCAGTTTGGGAAAACTTGATCCACTGTAGGGGAAAAGACAAATTCTGAGTCATCCACGTCCTTAGCTGTCTTTTCTCTGTATTCTGCTCTATAATGGTGCTTTGAGGCCAAAGAGGCATCATTGTCCAGCCATCCCAAGGGAAGGGAGGGTCACAGGGGAACAGGAAGCACAAAAAAAGAACACTTTGGCAAGGAGTTCAAAATATTATCCCTGTATGTACAGCAGAATCTGAGCGCTAGGTTAGTGAGTCAGACCCCAGAGAGCTGATCTGTTCCCTGTTGCCAATTTAGATCTTGAGCCAGGCAAGGCTGAGGACCAAACTTAAGTTCTGAGGTGAGTTGACACCATGGGGATGTCCATGTGGGCGGCCAGCCAGTCTGGTGACCCCATTCTATCTCCCTGCACAAACTTCTAGAATATTCCCAGACTGCTGAGGGGCCCAAATGAGAAAGAGGATGTGGTGACTTAGGACTAGAGGTAGGGTCTCACCCTTTGTCATTTCCTCCTTTCAAACCCCATTTTCTTGCTTCAGAAAATGCCTGTTTTGGGGAGCTGGCGGAAAAACCCATGCTCACTCCTCCTTGTAAGGCCAGGGTCCCCACCCGTAGAAATCCAGCATGAAAAAAACCAACACCGGTCCCTCATGTTAGCCAAACAAAGGATAAGAAATGGGTTCTCCCTGACTCAGAGGGCAGGGCACAGCACCCAAACCTGGGAGCTGCAGGACCCTGAAGTAAGTGGCTCAGTGGGATGAGGCTGGTCCCTGCTGTGTGGTGTCACCATGCGCCCCACTGGGCCCTGCACCTGTGATCACTTGAGCTTTCTAAGAAGACTGAGAAAGCTGAGGGCTGCCCATTTGTCAACATTGCCCTCTTCATTTTACATTATTATCCACTTTTTCTGAATGTGCTCATTTCCCTTTTCTTTTTGATTCTATTATCTCTCTTTGGATCCTCCCTTCCTTCCTTCGCTCAGTCAGCAGATCTCCCATGAGTACCTGCCTGCTGTGCACAAGGCATGGCCATGGATGCAAGAGACACCCAGGTGAGACACCCCATCTCTGTCTTCAAGGTGGTCACTCTCAAAGGAGCCTCCTTTCCCATGGCTGCTTCTTCAGCTCTTTTACTGTCTCCTTTTCCTCTCAGCTCCCAAAGTTGGCAAAGATGGTTCCCTTCTCTCCTTCTGCAGGTCCACACTCCCATAACTCCAATACCATCGCAGAGCAGATATCCCTTAAATCTGACCCTAATTGAAGACTCTCCTGTCCTCCAGAAATGATTTTCCAAGATCTGACAAGTTCTCTCTTTCTGGACGTTACACGAGTATGTCAACTAATAATGTCCATAAACTGAATTGCTGACCTTCCCAGTACCTTCACCCCTGCTGCCTCAATCCCCTCCTGACCACCCTATCTCCTGACTTCAATACTTATGTCAGGAAAACATTCTTTTCCCAGGTATCTAGGATAAAGGTTTGGTTTGTTTGGCCTCTTATTCATGCCTTCTCTTTCACAGCCAATCTGTGGTCATCTTCTGTAGATTCTACTGCCATGCCGTGTCCACAGATTCATTTTCACTCATTGCCATTCCCACCATCATTGACTGAGTCTCTGCTGAACTGGTTTCCATGCTTCTAACTTTTCCTCTTATGTATGTATGTATGTATGTACATACTGGGGATGGAATCTAGGGCCGCTCTACCACTGAGCTACATCCCCAGTCCTTTTTTTTTTTTTTTTCCTTTGGTACTGTGGATTGAACTCAGGGGCACTCAACTGCGAAGTTACATCCCCAGCCCTTGTTTATATTTTATTTAGAGACAGTCTCATTGAGTTGCTTAGCACCTCGCTTTTGCTGAAGCTGGCTTTGAACTCGCGATCCTACTGTCTCAGCCTCCAGAGCTGCTGGGATTACAGGCGTGTGTCGCTATACCGGCCCTGAGACCTTTTTATTTTTTGAGACAGTGTCTCAATTAAGTTGCTTAGGGCCTCCTTAAGTTGCTGAGGCTGACTCAAACTTGTGATCCAATTGCCTTAGCCTCCTGAGTCACTGGGATTGCAGGTGTGCACCAGGGTGCCTGTGCTTTTCTCTTTTAAATACTGAGCTTGCAGCATGCCCTTTTCTTGCCTAAAAAGTCTTTGTAGACTCATTGTTGCTGGGATAAAATGCAGAATCCCAAAACTGACACCCAAGGCATCATCAAAACAGCCCTGTCTGTCCCCTTATTTCCTTTTTGTCTTGAACACAGATCCTGAGCTTCAGCCACACTAAACCACTGTTTTCTCCTATGTTTATGGTATTGGCTCCCTGACATGCTTCCCTAACTGCTATATCTCCAGTCCAAATCAGAGCCCAATCCAAATCTTTCCTATTCCATGAAGCTTTTCTTTTCTCCCAAATAGTTGGATTTTTTTTTCCTTAGAGAACCACAACCTTTGAGGTGTACCTCTCTGAGGCCCATATGTCTTGTTCTTTCTTTCCCCTCTTCCCACTAGGTAACTGTAAACTTGAAGGCAAGGAGAATTTATTTCTTTTGGCTGCAGCTCCCAAAACCTAGCACAGAGCAACAAAATGAAGTGGAAAGAGCAAGAACTTTAGCACAAGAGACCCCAGGTTATTAACTGTTAAACTTTAGTCACATCCCTCAGACTTTCTCAGTCTATTTCCTTCTCTGCTATTTCCTACCTTGAGTGATCAGTTGTACTCCAGGCAGGTGATGTATGTGAAAGTCCTTATAGATAGCCACACCTCACATTGCTTTATTTAGTCAATAAATATTTATTGCATTGAGAGCAAAAGGTTGAGGAGAATCAGAGGGAATGTGGAAAGGTATTCAGGAATAAGAAAGCACGCGGTAAGCAGTGCCATAAAGGAAGGCTATGGGAGGAGGAGGTCCTGGGTTCAATCCTAGCATCATCATTAATTAATTAATTAATCAAAGAACATATTGCCTAAAATGTCACCCCTCCAACTGTGCCTGGTCATACAGAGGAGAGAAAGTAATTAGAAACAGCCCTAATTACTATTAGGGGTTGAATCAGGGGCACTTTATCACAGAGCTACATCTCCATTCCTTTTTATTTTGAGACAAGGACTTGTTAAATTGCTAAGGCTGGCCTCAAACAAGCGATCTTTTTGCCTCAGCCTCTTGAGCTGCTGGGATTACAGGTGTGTGCCACCGTACCTTACCAGCCCTAATCTTTTGAGGAAAGAGAGCAAATGGAGGCCCATATACATATGACTTATACCCTCAAAAACAACAAAATTGTAATCTATGAGTGAAACTATGAAATTGAAAGTATATACTTGGTGGGGCTGGGGATATAGCTCAATTGGTAGAGTGCTTGCCTCACATGCACAAGGCCCTAGGTTCAATCCCCGACACCACACACACACACACACACACAAAAAAAAAAAAATATATATATATATAATATTATATATGCTGGGGGCTAGCTCAATGGTAGAGTACTTGCTGCACGTGTGAAGCATTGAGGTCAATACTCTGCATCACATAATAAATAAATAAATAAATAAATGTATTGTGTCCATCTACAACTAAATTTTATATATCTACATACACACATATTTTTAAAAATAAAGTATATGCTGGGCATAGTGGTGCATGTCTGTAATAATCCCAGCAACTCAGGAATCTGAGGCAGAAGGATCACAAATTTGAAGCCAACTTCAGAAACTTAATGAGGCCCTAAACAACTTGGCAAGACCCTGTCTCAAAATTAAAAATAAAAAGGGCTGGGATGTGGTTCAATGGTCAAGAGCCCCTGGGGTTAATTCCTGGTGCCAATAAAATAAAATGAAATAAAAAACAAAAAAGAAGTGTGCAAAATACCAACATTAAGTGAATTTAATTATTACATGCCTGGAATATCAATAGACTGGTAATGTGATCAGTAGTAAAATAAAGACAAACATAATTCTTTTTTTGTACCAGAGATTGAACCCAGGGGCACTTAACCACTGAGCCACATCCCCATCCCTTTTTTATATTTTATTTAAAGATAGGGTGTCACTGAGTTGCTTAGAGCTTCACTAAGTTGCTGAGGCTGGCTTTGAACTCACCAACCTACTGTCTCAGCCTCTAGAGCTACTGGGAATACAGGTGTGTGCCACCATACCCAGCCAAACATAATTCTTTTTTTTTTTTTTTAGAAAGAATTTTAATATTTATTTCTTAGTTTTTCGGTGGACACAACATTTGTTTGTATGTGGTGCTGAGGATCGAACCTGGGCCGCACGCATGCCAGGCGAGCGCGCTACCGCTTGAGCCACATCCCCAGCCCCCCAAACATAATTCTTAAAGCATACATTCATAAAATTAATTTTTCTTTTCTCCATTTTAGTAAAACTACTAATGAATAATGCTAAAACAGATGTTTTAAGACTCTCTAAAAATAAACAATCTAATATTTTTAGAATTGATTCCTGCAAACCATGTATAAAAGAGTTTCTTGGGCTGGGGGTGTAGTTGAGTGGTAAAGTACTTGCCCAGCATTCTCAATCCCTGGTCTCAATCCACAGTTCCTCCATAATTACTGTTATCGTCATCATCATCATCATCATCACAATAATAATTTGTTCTTTAAATAATTTATTATTTTATGTCTGTGGTTCGGGGTCTTCTAAAGTATAGGTCTCAGAATAGAGGTCTTATGAATGCTAGGCAAGTACTCTACCACCTGAGCTATATCCCCAGCACTTTTTTTTTTTTTTTTTTTTTTTTTTGGACACAGGGGATAGAACCCAGAGGTGCTTAGCCACTGAGCCACATTCCCAGCCCTTTTTTTTTTTTTTTTTTTTTTTTTGAGTCAGGGTCTCACTAAGTTGCTGAGGCTGACTTTGGGAGGATGTGGATCACAAGTTCCAGGCCAGCCTTAGTAATTTATTGAGACCCTGTGTCAGTAACTTAGGGAATCCCTGTCTCAAAATAAAAAATAAGGGCTGGGGATGTGGCTCAAGCGGTAGCGCGCTCGCCTGGTATGCGTGTGGCCCGGGTTCGATCCTCAGCACCACATACAAATAAAGATGTTGTGTCTGCCGAAAACTAAACAATAAATATTAAAAAAATTCTCTCTCTCTCTCTCTCTCTCTCTCTCTCTCTCTCTCTCTTTAAAAAAAAATAAAAAATAAAAGGACTGGAGATGTAGAGTGCTCCTGGGTTCAACTGCCTGTATAAAAAAAAAAAAAAAAAAAAAAAAAAAGGACACCTGATCCTGATCCTTTTCTTTCTTTTTCTTTTTTTGGTTTGTTTTATGGTACTGGGGATTGAACCCAGGAGTACTCTATCACTAAGCTACATCCTCAATTCTTTTTATTTTGACACAGTCTCCCTAAGTTAGGAGGGTCTTGATAAATTACTAAAACTGGCCTGGAACTTGTGATCCTCTTGCCTCAGTCTCCCGGATCACTGGAATCCCAGGAGTGCTTCACTGAACTAAGCACAGGTGTCCTTTTGACAAAGAGAGAAAGCTTTGACAAGTGGCAGAGGAGGCAGTATTGTGACCATGGAGAAGAGTATTGCAGTTGCAAGTCAAGTACTGTAAGTCAGCAGTCCCCAGAAACTGATAGAGACAACAAATGAATTCTTCCCTACAGTTCTGGATAGAGCATGGCTTTACTGACATAGCCCAGCACACCTCTGCCAGCAGCCTGGTTTCAGCCTAGTGACACTTATTTCAGACTTCAGACTTATAGCCTCTAAAATTTTGAAAAACTGCACTGGGGATTAAATCCAGGGGTGTATAACCATTGAGTTACATCCCAAGTCCATTTTTTTTTTTTGAATCAGGGTCTCACTAAGTTGCTTAGGGCCTCACTAAAGTTACTGAGCCTGGCCTCGAACTGGCAATCTTCCTGCCGAAGCCTCCTGAGTTCCTGGGATCAGGCGTGCACCACAAAGATTGATTTGTTAGATATATAAATGTACTAGATCCCTAGTCCTTTTTATTTTTTATTTTAAGACTCTGCACCAGGCTGGCTGGCCTTGAATTTGCAATACTCTTGCCTCAGCCTCTTGAGTAGCTGGAATTATAAGCATGTGACACTATGCTTAGCTTATTTTATTTTTTTGAACACTGTAAGTGAAATACCTATTCTGAGAAGTCAATGCATATATACGGTTTAAGGGCAAAATCAGACAAAATCCTTGTATTGTTTAAACATCCATTTTGGAGGGCAGTCTCTGTCCCCCTTTCTAATGTCTTCCAGGGCAGTGGGCCACCCTGACTCCCTGGTGGCTCTAAGGACAGCTTTAGCACACGGACTTCCTATGTCCTGCCAATAAGCAGCTAAGCCCAGCACACCCTCTTTCCTTACCCCGACTTAGAAAACAAACCAGTAGGTGAATCCCTGAGTCAGCTTTCTGAAGGCAGTTGTCAACCCATCTTCTTCTGCCCTTTGCTCTCCTTTTCTTCCATTTTCCAGAGAAACCTGGAAAGCTCTGCAACTGCAAAGTGCTGTAGAGCTCTGGCTTGTTGTTTTCCTTCCTCTCTTTGGCCTGTGTCATCCTCTCAGCAAGGACTGCAGTCAGACTTCTTGCCAAGCTCACCTGCTGGGTTCATCTGTCTTAAAAAAATAAACAACAACAACAATAACAACAACAACAAAAAAACCCTGGTATTTTCATAGAACTTAAAAACCTCAAATTACACATTATTTTGTTCAACTCCCCAGCCAAAGAAAAATGTCCCAATTATAAAATTTTGCAGAGAAAATCTATTTGGTTTCACTTTGTCAGCTCAATCACGCCAGAGTGACAGTTCTCATAAAATATCTGTTCTTGTGAGGAATCCCATGGGGCAGGTCTATTTGAGTGTGGTGTCTAGCCACGCAATGAGCCCCAGTAAATTTCCATTCAGTAATATAGTGACTGTTAATCAACACCGAATATGTCTCCATTGCTGTGAGGCCCTGGGCAGGGACAGCACCAAACATGAGACCTAGCTCCTGTCTGCCAAACTTTTAACAACCGTATTAGGATACCTTCAACTCATCATTGTGTCTGGCTTGTTTTATTTTGTTGTAAGTCCATTTTTTGGTTGTCTATGTCAGAAATATGATTTATGGGCATGACTTTCTACCCTCTCCCTTTTTTGAGGTTTTGGGGAAAACAGATTTTTATATTGCAGAGATCATAGCTGAAGTTCTAACTCTTCAGTAATTCACATAAGACTCACTGAACTTTCAGGGTGTTAATTTAGCTATGAGTGACATAGCTTTCTTTCATTAGCTAGAATTCCTTGGCTAATGTGCAGGAAATTGGAGATGTCTTCCAGGTGTGTTCAATGAAGGGTTTTGCTCAAATCAAATGTGAGTCTAAAAGCAAATCATTCTCACAGAAGCTGAGCCGGGCTGGGATTCAGGTGTCTAGAATCACACCATATATCTCCCCAGAGGATGCTGGAGCAGAACACTCCTTCCCTTGGGTGCTGTTAAACTTGCAGGGAATGACGAGCAGAAGGCCTATGGAGGCAGAATGCTCACTCTCTATTACACATGTACAGCGTCACCAGGAATGATACCTCAAGATTCATTCCTTACTGAATTATTCTCAAAGGAAACCCCCATCAGGCAGAAGGTGATGAACACCACAGACTGTAGGTAGCAGGAAGAAGCTACCACACAGTGGTGGTTCCCACATGCCCACACAAAACATGCCAGCAGGAAGAAGTAGAAAATATGTTAACTTAGGTTCCCTGTCAGGACATCCTGGCTTGAGACACAGGGCTGGCACTGCAAAATATAAGAGAACAGACAGATGGGAAGCTTCCAGAAGGCCTATGGAGGCAGATCATGTCCTTGAGAATCTAGAGATCTGTCAGTCTGCAAAACACAGTTCAAAAGCAGGTATGAAAATAACCTGTTCCAATTAATGACAAGTAGTTTTTCTTCCAGGTGAAGAGGAACCTAAGAACATGAGGACATGAACTGGCTCAAAGAATCTAGCCTGGGGAAGGCTCCATGCACACATTCTGAGTAGAAGGGGCCCTATGTTAAATCAATAGGCTTGGACCAAATTTGCCATAAGGATGTGACAAATTTGGGATACAATCATTACTGGGTAAGTGGCAGCCTTCATTTTGCTTATGACTTTGAAGATTATCTGTGAATTCCCAGTGTCCATGGGACCACATGCCTTGCCACCTGGCATTGGACAGTGTAAAGCTACACTAAACAGTATATACTGTCTCCCTGGCAAGACCACAGGATGAAGGAGAATCCCTTAAAAGCAGAATGTAGGCCAGGGCCCTCCCTGCACTCTGGCTTGTCTTGGCAAGTTCAGGATCAGAGAGATCACTCATCTATCTGTTCATTAATTTGTTCATTCACTCATTCAACAGATATTTATAAATATAAATATAATTATAAAGATATTTATAAACACCTCTGAGGTTTCAAGCAGTATTCTAGGTACTGGAAGTGCACAGGTGAATTAAGACTCATTTCTCTGTATTGAAGAAGTTCAGAATGTAACATCAGAGAGCAGGGCTGGGGATGTGGCTCAAGCGGTAGCGCGCTCGCCTGGCATGCGTGCGGCCCCGGTTCGATCTTCAGCACCACATTCAAAAAAAGATGTTGTTGTGGGGCTGGGGATGTGGCTCAAGTGGTAGCGCGCTCGCCTGGCATGCGTGCGGCCCGGGTTCGATCCTCAGCACCACATACAAACAAAGATGTTGTGCCCGCCGAAAACTAAAAAAAAAAATAAAGATTAAAAAAATTCTCTCTCTCTCTCTCTCTCTCTCTCTCTCTCTCTCTCTCTCTCTCTCTGTCTCTCACTCTCTCTAAAAAAAAAAAAAAAAAGATGTTGTGTCCGCCGAAAACTAAAAAATAAATATTAAAAATTCTCTCTCTCAAACAAAACATCAGAGAGCAAAATAAGCCAACAGTTCCAGTAAGGCAGTACGATGAATGTGTGCCCAAAGTGCTGCCACTATTATTACTATACTAATCTTGTTTTAAGGATGGGGGCACACAGAATGTTAGGGAAAAGTAAGCAGAGGCTGTGATGCCTGAAGGTTAGCCAGGGAAGTGGGGAAAAGAAAGAAGGTTGGGGGTGAGGTGGGGCAATATGCACAATGGAACAAAGGAGAGAGGAAACATGGCTCAGTTAGAACAATGAATGATTCAGTGTGGATGGAAAATAGAGGGTAACAGAGTTAGGGTGGAAGGGATGAGGGTAGATGGAGAAATGAGCAGAACTAGGTGACTAAGGCCCTTGTCATCATGTTAAGGAAGGCTGGGTCTGTTTTATTTTCTTTCTTTCTTTTTTTTGTGTGTGTGTTCAGTGCTGTGAGGGGGATCAAAACCTCTCTACAACTGAGCAACATTCATTCCCCAGGGGCTGGGTTTTATGTTTGCTTTATCACCCAAGCATTAAAAAAAATAAAAGATGGACACAATTAGTTGTCAATGAACAGCTGAAGATAACGGGGAGCCACAGAAGGGTTCCAAGCAGAACAATATGGCCAGGTTTGTGTATTGGACGGACATGCTACAAAAAGATTTGAAAAGAGTTAATGGGAGCAGGAATACCAGGTGGAACCTTGCAGGGAACCAGGAGCAAGATGAAGATAGCTGAACCAAGGTAGTGCCCTGGGAGTGGCAAGAAGTGGGTGGACACAGGGTGAGCCTTAATGTCAAAGAGTATGGATACTTTTATAATTTCTCATGGACAATGCCAGACCACATGCAGAAAGTATTGGTCAACCTACTGATTGTTCAAAACTACAGGTGTACTCTGCTTTCTCAGAATTTAAAAGCTGGTAGTCTCCACCATACATTTCTGTGTCTTAGGGGTGAAGCCACTTCTCAGGTCCCTAAAGGTCTTCTCTTATGCTTATTTCCATGTTCCCTTCTGTGAAAAGGAAGTAAAAAGTAAACACCCTGTTTAGAAAAGGATGGCATGAACTACTGTTAAGTGGCCAACCTCCTTCTACACCATCAGGCCAGGATGTAAGGGAAAAGCCCCATCATTTATTTTTATTGATTGATTGAATGATTGGTTGGTTGGTTGGTTGTAGGTGGACACAATATCTTTATTTTATTTTTATGTGGTGCTGATGATCAAACCCAGTGCCTCATGCATTCGAGGTGAGCACTCTATCACTGAGCCACAACCCCAGTCCCCCATCATTTCTTTTCTTTTTTTTTTTTTTAAAGAGAGAGTGAGAGAGGAGAGTGAGAGAGGAGAGAGAGAGAGAGAGAGAGAGAGAATTTTTTAAATATTTATTTCTTAGTTCTCGGCGGACACAACATCTTTGTTGGTATGTGGTGCTGAGGATCGAACCCGGGCCGCACGCATGCCAGGCGAGCGCGCTACCTCCTGAGCCACATCCCCAGCCCCCCCCATCATTTCTTTACAGAATGTCTGAGCCTGAAGGACCAAGAGAGGTCAGTTCAAGCCCTTCTCATGCAGAAACAGCAGCCAGAATTCCAAGGGGTAGAGGCTTTTGCCCAAGGGTAGATCTGGAGGTCAGCAGAGCCAGCCAAAAACTGAAGTCTCCCAGATGCTCTTCTATTAGGCATCCATTTAAATTTCCCCCAACTGATAATTAACAGAGGGGGCAACTAGAGGGTTCAGGTGATGCCAGGAATTTAAGTCACAAAGTGTAGTTCAGCTACCAGCCTTACTCATTTTGGGTTGTATATATCTGGCTCATTTCCCCTTCAGCTTCAAAAAGAATATAGTGGACCACTCTTTCAAAGGTCTTAAAGGTCAGTGTGGACTGTTTTAAAATTTTTTGGTACCAGGGACTGGACCCAAGGGGGTTTAACCACTGAGCCATATCCCCAGCTCTTTTTAGTCCCACTAAGTTGCTTAGGGCCTTGCTAAATTGCTGAGGCTAGCTTTGAACTTTGAACTAATCCTCCTGCCTCAGCCTCTGGAGCCACTGGGATTACAGGCATGCTCCACCATATTTGGCTGGCTAGTGTGGAGGAACTGTCATCCATCTTTCAACTTCAACACAACAACAGGTACTACCTATTGACACCAGTGTTCATACTGTCCCATATTTAATCTTTCCCTTTTAACCACAAGCTTTTACTTCAGTCTACTATTTTGTCCCATTTTGTTCTTCCAAATACCTTTGTGTGTGTGTGTGTGTGTGTGTGTGTATTCAATTTCTTTTCTTTCTTTCTTCTTTCAGTATTGGGGATCAAACCCAGGGTCTTGCACATGCTAGGCAAACACTTTATCACTGAGCTACATGCCCTATCCTGTGTTCCAGTTTCATCTCTGGTAATGATAACACTTCATAGTTTTGAAAGTCTTGGTTCTAGGGGCTGGGGATATAGTTCAGTGGTAGAGTGCTTGTCTAGCATACATAAGGTCCCGAGTGGTGTTGTCTCTCTCTCTCTCTCTCTCTCTCTCTCTCTCTCTCTCACACACACACACACACACACACACACACACCACACACACGTCTTGGTTCTGAAAATGGTGCCGGTGAGCATTCTGAGATCCCTGCCTCAGTCAGTAGTATGTCCAGGCTTACATCAGGGGACAGGGAGCCTCTTGAGGAAACACATGTGGTTTTCATTGATTATACAGCTATAACTGGCTCAGAGTCTTCCTTCCCTACTCTTTGCTCCCCAGCCCCATGCCCAGAGCAGGAAAAGTTGCTGAGAATGTGCTTCTTTAGCTCATTCCTCTTCCCAGTTTAGCTCTTATCACAGTCCAGTTATTTTCTTAGAACTATAGTCTATCACCTGGCAGAGTGATACACACCTATAATCCCACATGGGAAACTAAGGCAGGAGGATCATAAATTTGAGGCCAGCCAGGGCAAGTTAGTGAGATCCTACGTCAAACTGAAAAATAAAAGAAGGACTGGGCATCTGGGTATGTACCTAAAACAAAACAACCAACACCACCACAAAAAATATCAAAATAAAAGCAGAACTGTAGTGTTTCTGTCTAGGGTAAAATTCCATTTTCCTCTATCATTGAACTTGGCTTTTCTGGCTTTCAGAGAACATGCTGGATTCAGAGCTCTTGGCTTATTTTTCTCCAGGCCATGAGTCATATTCACACATTTTATCTTTTGTGGCACAACAGGGTCGGCTCCCCAATTCACAGAAAAATGATTAAAGACTGTGTATCCCTTTTACTTTTATATTCACTTGAATACAATTTACTAAAATCTGGAGAAAACTCATGGGGGCTGTGCACAGTGACCACAAACAGTAGCCTCCCTGGTGGTGCACGCAACCAGTTGTTGTTGTTGTTTTTTTTTTTTTTGGTTGCCGCAGGGACCTTGGACACAGCTATTTCCAGTGGACGTTCATGTCTCTGACTTCATGCAGGCACCGATCTAGGCTCCAGACAGGTATGTGGGGTGTCTTTGGGATGTGTCAGGGCACAGTGGCCAGGGTTCACACTGGCCAAGTCTTTATGACCATCCACACCATGCTGCAGAACCAGGAGTATGTAACTGAGACTATGCAAGGCCACATTTAAGTTCCCTGTCCTAGGGTTGGGGAATATAGCTCAGTGGTAGAGTGTTTGCCTAGCATGCACAAGGCCCTGGGTTTGATGCCCATCACTGCAAGAAGGAGAAAAAAGGAAAGAAGAGAAAGAATGAGTTCTCTGTCTATACAATATCCACATCTCAAAGAGGTGGGGCCATAATTCAGGTGAGTTTGGAGACATGGTGGCTGAGAAGGAGCTTATCCCAAATGGCTGTGGCAGGCCCTGGCTCCTAAGGGTTTCCACTGGGTAGCTTCTTTCTTACTTACGTCTACTAAAATAAAAGAGGAGGGAGACATTTCAGCATTTCTTCCTGCCTTTCACTCCTGATTTGAATTTTCTCCAAAGCACCTTTATCACCTTCTGTCATACTATATAGTTCATTTTGTTAGCTCTCTCTCCTCACTAGAATGTAGACTTTTTCGGGGTTGTTTTTGTATTGGGAATTGAAGCCAGGGGCACTTTATCATTAAGCTACATCCCATCCTCAGTCCTAAATTTACTTATTTACTTAATTGGTACTGGGGATTGGTCCCTGGGGAATTTTAACCACTGAGCCACATCCCCAGCTCCTTTTTAAAAATTCTTTGACACAAGGTTGTTCAGGGCCTCACTAAGTTGTTGAGGCTGCCTCAGCCTCCCAAGTCATTGAGATTATAGGAATGCACTACCACACCTGGCTTAAAATGTAACTTTTTGAAAACAGGACTTTTTTTTTTTCATGTTATATCTCAAAAACCTATTTACCAAGTTCACACAGAGTTGTAGCTCCAGGACTCAGATCAGCGCCTTACACATATTAGCTATTCAAGAAATGTTGAACAAATTGTTGAATGAACAGTTTTCTTTCAATAGGTCTTCCTTATTTCTGGGCTCTACCACTTCCCTCTCCCACAAAAAACATGCCTTTCCATTGGCTCTAGGTAGCTCCCCTCCAACTCCAGCTACTGACATTACATTATTCTGTAGGACCTACTCACTCCTCTGTGGCACTATCCCTTAACCTCCCCCAGCAATCTCACCCTCCCCTGAATCCACCGCATTCCCAGGTATGTGTCCCTTATCTAGAATTCAGCATTTTCTACTTTGTGTATGTATGTGTATATATATATATATATATATATATATATATATATATATATATATACACACACACACACATATACACATACATACACAAATATACTTTTCCTGAATAATGTGACTGCAATCAGGCCAGTAGTAGACACTGGTTAGTATTTCCTGGGCAAAGTTGGTTTCCTGTCCCCTTTCCACTCCCTTTTTCCACAGTTCATCAGCCAGTGCTAAATGGACCCAGGACAAGGACCCAGATGTGGGCCTGATACTTTCAGGCTGGTCCATAGTGAGGGGAGTTATATCTCAAACACCTATTTACCAAGTTCACACAGAGTTGAGGGACATACAAACCAAATGTCAATTTGCTGACTGACCCTGAGGAATGGTGACAGACCAGGTGGACTGGAATACTTGAACTGGCCTAACCAGTTGATCTCCCCATGCGCTGAAGACTGCTTAGTAAATGTAAAACAAAAGTAACCACCTAAGGCAAGAGCTTCTCATTGCTACAGGAGCCACCTGACCACAGAAATCAGAGCTCAAGTCTCCTTAGTCAGGATCTAGCTCCAGTTAGTCAGCGCCAGCATGGGTCTTGCCAAGGCTCACTTCTATACTTCTGAGGATGACCAGATCCCTTCTGTTCACTTCTTCAAACTGGTTCATAACATAACTGAGTAGACTTAACCTAAATTATAGTCACTCTCCAGCCCCTCACTTGTCTGCAAGTTCCTGAGGGTCCACACTTTGTAGGTCTCAATAAGTATGTCAGCTAATTTAGGACAGGAAAAGCTGCTTTGGCAGCAAAGAAAGGAAGGGAAAACCTCACTCAATTCCAAGGGTCCCTGGGTCAACCAGTTTCATGCACTGTTTTGATCTGAAACATAGAAGCTACCTGTTCAGAACTAAGAAGTACCTACCTACAAAGCCCTGTGTTTTGAAGAACTATTCCTAAATACTTAGGCCTTCATTTGTTTGCCTTGGAAGTTTCTCTTTCTCATACTTCAGCCAAGTTTTGAGATTGGAGGCTGGGGGAGAGAGACTTCTGCCTCTGTTGACTTTCTCTTGTCCCTATGGTTCCACATACAACTCAACAGCAAGTAGGGGCTTCCATTCTCATAACATGAAGCAAAGAACATACCTGACCCTGGGGGGCATTGAATCCAAATTACACAGGCGTCACATCTCTGCACTGCTGCCTGGCAAAGGAGCAATGGTTTGTATAAGTAGCAGGTGCAGGAGAGGTGACTCTTGCCAGATGGTGCTAAAAAAAGGCCCAACTCTGATACACAGGACTCCTTTCATTAACCCCTCCAAGACCAAGGAAGAGTGGGGGAGGGTTGCCTCTCCTCTGCCTTTTGGGGATTCTACCTCAATGCCCTCCTTCATCTGTTACTTATGCGTTTTTTTGTTTTGTTTTGTTTTTTAACCAGGGATTGAACTCAGGGGCACTAGGCCACTGAGCCACATCCCCAGTGCTAATTTGTATTTTATTTAGAGACAGGGTCTCACGGAGTTGCTTAGCACCTCGCTTTTGCTGAGGCTGGCTTTGAACTTGCAATGCTCCTGTCTCAGCCTCCCAAATTGCCAAACTGCTGGGATTACAGGCATAAGCCACCCTGCATGGTTTAATGTGTGTTTTATTTTGTTGTTGTTTTTTGGTACAAGGGATAGAACATGGGAGCACTTAACCACTGAGCTATATCCCCAGCCCTTTTTTGAGACAGGGTCTCACTAAATTGTTTTGGCTGGTCTTGCAATCTCCCTCCCTCAGCCTCCCAAGTAGCAGGGATTACAGGCATATGCCTGAACACCTGGCTACCTAGTGTGGTTTTGTTCTGAGACAAACGGCTGAGAACTTGGAGGGGTAGGCCATAGTGTAAGATGCCTTCGTTCATACCCTCTAATATGGTCACTAGCATCTCAAGACTGTGAGGGAGACCTGACCAGATGATCCTTTCTTGCCAGAACCCTAGAACACAACTTCAGTGGAGTCTCCAAGAGTATGGCTCTATGTCATCCTTGCTATGAGATATGAGGTGACCTATTTCAAACTGCTGAACCAATTTCCTTATATCAAATGTTCCACCTAGCTCACAACACCCTTATGGACTCAGATGAGCTCACTTGTATCTTTATTTTTACGTGGTGCTGAGGATTGAACCCAGTGCCTCACACATGAGAGGCAAGCACTTTACCATTGAGCTACAGCCTCAGCCCCTCAGATGAGCTCACTTGTGAAAAAAACTTAGGTCAGTCCCTGACCTGTGCCACATTAGCACTTTCTTTTCTTCCTTACAGGAGATGGTCCTTGTCAGTCTCCTTCAAGCTACTGGAGGCTAACTTCTCTCCAGGGTTCAGGCCATCCTCCCATGATGGTCACAGCAATGTCACACAAGGTGAAAAATTCTGGGGAGGGGCAGTAAAAACTGTGCATGCATCCTATACGGGTATTCCAGTAAAGAGTGAAGTAGGTGCTAGGGTAGAGAAAACTTCCCACAGTTCACATGAGGCAGAGGGTCACAGATGAGCCTTTGGCCACCCTTTCTTCCAAAGCCCCTCGTTGGGTTATGAAACGCACCCTAAGAAAAGAGAAGCTGCTATTAACAGCCTGAACAAGGAAACCCCAAAATCTTTTGTTTTATGGACAACGCAGGAATCACCGCCCTCTTAAAGCTGACCCTTCTGATCAGGTGGGAATTAGTGAAGACCGTTCACATCAATGCAGGTAGATGCAACGCCCACCACGCGCCAGACGGACTACTGGTTCAGTGAGGTGGACGGTGCTACAAGTACTTCACAAAGGAAAACCGAATTTCAGAGATGCTGAATGGCTTGCTCAAGGCTAGCAGCACACAGCAAGCGGTGGCCCGGGTGCAAACGCACAGCTCTTTTCGGGGCGCCCTATTCTTTCCCTACCTGACAGGCACCGCCCAGGTGAGGGCTGCAAAATGCTAGAAAGGGCTGACGACAAATTAGCGGCGGGACAGGGCGGGGCGGGGCCCTGGGCGCAGCGTTCCCTGCAGCGACGCGCGGTTGGGAGCTCGGGTGCTACTCGGCACCTCGTGCTCTGAGGCCGCTCCGCCGCCCCAGAGGACCTCGTGCCCACATCCAGGCGTAGGCCCGTCCGCAGGAGGGCGCAGCCGCCCAGGGTGCTAGGAAGTCGGTGCCCGACCGCCCAACGATCGCCCTCTGAGAAGCCTCGCGCCAGGCCGCTTCGTGCCCGCTTAGTCAGCAGCTCGGCTGGGCGCGCAGGTCCAGGCTGGGCCCCAGGGTGGGTCACGAGGCGGGCGCGGCCGGGTCGGCCCCCGCCAGACCAGCGCGCGCAGCTTGCCCTCCTCCCTTCCGCACCTCCTCCTCTTTCCTTTCCCCTCCCCCTCTTCGCTCTCCACTCCCCTCCCTGAGAGGGCCGCAGCGCGCGCCACGTCCCCAGCCCCGCCCCCGCAAGCCACGCGGGGAACCCCGGTGACGTCACCACCTTCCAGCCCTCGCATTCCCGCGCTCTCCAGAAAAGACGCGAAGGTGGTGACGTGTCCTAGGCTCCAATACGGCTGCGCTGGCAGCGTAGGTAACTGAACGTCCTGCGGCGCCGCCTGGTGGAAGAAAGCCGCTAAGGCGGCCGGAAGCGGCGGCGCGGGCGAGGGGAGAGCGTGACTTACGTCATCGCGCGGAGGCGAGCAGGCGGCTGCCGCGTGACCAGCCCCCACCCGGGGTGTTTTAGTGTCGTCTTTCTCTTATTTTAATTGTGCCTCCACTTTTTTTTACTTTGTCTCTTTTAGAATTTGTCAAGCTAATGTGATTTATTTTAGAAAATTTAGATGTTAAGAAAATTACATTGTTATCAGCATTCCCAGTCATTTTTAACTATCTACCTTCTCTTGCATTTAACACAGTTGTGATCTTACTGTATAACAGTGGTATTAATTACAATAATTCCCTAGAAGTGACAAAAAACATCACTTGAGCTTCAAGACTTAAGAAGAGTTTAAAAAAAAATAGGTGAGATGAGTGATTCACAGCTGATGTGCTGTAACTCACATCATCCAGATGAGGAATGGGTGCAGTGTTAAATAACTTGCCCAAAGTCGTACTTTAATAAGGGTGGCGGAGCTGGGTTTTCAAATTCAGGGCTTAAGATCTGAACCTTAAAATGAAGACTGGGAAAGACTGTGAAAAATGAAGCTAGGGAGAAAAACCCACAGGAAATTCACAGAGCTGTGGAATCGGAATGTTTTCTACTTTTGGACGGATCAATTGGAAATATTCACAAGGAATGAGGCTAGTGCCCTCATCTGTTAGAAGAACTTTATGGTAGTGTCAGAAAACCCCTCACAAATGCATCTCAAGTGCACCGACCTCTAGCGCTGCTCTTATTAGTGGCAATGAAAGGTGGAAGGAAAGTTATGGATCAGGTCACAGTCCTACAGTTGGGCACTTTGTGTCACTTGGAAACTTGATAGAAATGCAGAATCTTGAAGACTTAGAATTTATGAATCAGAATATACCTTTTAATCAGATCCCTTTGGTGATTCCGATGCATGTTAAAAGTTTAAATGGGCCATTATAAAACTAATTCTGTGGAATCCATACTTTCAGGTTTCAGGAGCCATAGTTCCTGCCAGGAGCTGTTCTGTTCTGAGCATGAATAAGCCTCAGTAGGAAGTGGATCAGATGAACTCTTGCCCTGGACAGTGGCCCACCTCTACTCCCATGTGGTTGTCCAGCCCTATTTTAGTGTCCATGAACAATTGTTCATTCTAAGCTGGCTAGAACTGAGTTTCTATCATCTGTAATTGAAAGACGACCAAGAGCCTACTTCATATGGATTTTTTTAGCTTACTGTCCTTGCTTTCCAAGGACAATGAATTTAAGAAAGATATTGAAGCAACACGTTATTGTAATTAGAATACTGGAGTAAAACTAAACATTTTTTAAAAAATATATATTTTTAGTTGTTGATGGGCCTTTATTCATTTATTTATGCTGAGAATTGAACCCAGTGCCTCAAACATGCTAGGCAAGCGCTCTACCACTGAGCCTAAACTCCAGGCCCCCTAAACATTCCTTTTAATGTGTTTCCAACAAGATATATAACCTCAAAGAGGCTGCTTACTTAAAAAAAAAAAAAAAAGGATTCAATGAGAAAAATGATGATATGAGAATGTAAAACAAAGTGCCTGGTATATGGTAAGCACACAGAAAATATTTGTTCCCTTCTTTCCTCCTTGAAGACACCTTTCCATTTCTTTTTTAGTATCTCCATTCTGTGATCAGTGAATCCATAAACAGAATTTTATCAACTTAAAACTTTTTGAAGAATAAAAAAAGGAAATAAATGTCAAGTGACTAAGCAATTATAAGTATTAGTTAGAAATATCAATAATCTCTTGCTGCCCAGACCTTTTTTCCCTATATTTCACTATCAGGTCAATCTCTCCTAAAGTTTACAGTGGAATAATTAGGCCAGCATGAGGTATAATTTGGAAAAACTAGTGACACTTTGCTTTATTTGAGAACAGAATAAAAAGCATGGCTGGAACTCTGCCAAGATGGTCCTTTACCTTCTGCCCTAACTGGGATATTAATTTTCTAACACTGTTGGCATAAGGCTGAGTGCTGCTAACTTCTTAGAGAACTAGAAAAAGGTTGAAATAAAGTCTAAGGGTGAATCTATAAGAAGGAAAGTGAGTTGGTTTTCTTTTTGTTCCTTTTAAAACTGTAGCCAGTTTTAAACTGTCCAACTTATAATGAAGATAGTACAAAGCAGCACCCAAAAGGCTATTTATGAGTTTTTCTTCAGCAGAACCCGATTTGCTAAGAGCAGTTTCACTAAAGAATGGGGCCATCTAAGTGCCAAACTAGTATTTAAAGTGGTCAAGGTGAGGATGTGCAAATTTAGCAGCAAAAAAACTCTTGTTTTGCCTCAAGGGAAAGTGAGAGTGGTCAAAGGGGCCAGTTCCAAGGGCTGGTCCAGAGGGGGCCGTTGGTCTTGGTAGTCTGCCACGTGCCCATTCCGGTGGTGACCATACTCAAACTTGATCCGCAGTTCGCCAATCTTGGATTGGGGAAGGATGTCTGGGATCCACTCGATGATGAAAGGTGTGGGCTCTTTTTGATCTGGGGAAGTGTTTCCTAAAAGCGGGAGGGAGAAGGACCACTAATTAGTACAATTCCACCTGACTCTCATGGGCATTCCTTATAGCAAGAAGTGTCTTGGGATGGAACAGTCTCCTCAGCTTTGATAATCAGAAAGTTGAGAAGGACCTACATAGTTAATGGTGAATAGAGTATCAGGTTTTCTGATCATTATAAAATTAATACACATATTTGTAATTTAGGTCTTTCTTAACTGATGTTGCAGGCTAGAGTGTCAGCTGAATGGCAGATATGAAACAAAAAATTCAGATTCAATTTCTGTCAGTTAAAATAAGGATGGTTTTCAGGAGAAAAAGTAAAAAACAAATTTTTTTTTAAATATATAACAAAAGAATGATAGAGGAGAAAGACCCTAACTAAATATATGTACAGTATACCTTTTTTTCTCTCAGTATTACTTATTTCTGACTTCATAAACTAATATTCTATTTTTTAAAAATATTTAGTTTTTAGTTGTAGTTGGACACAGTACCTTTATTTATTTATTTTTTTTAATTTTTATGTGGTGCTGATTGAACCCAGGGCCTTGCATGTGCTAGGCGAGCGCTCTACCACTGAGCCACAACTCCAGACCCCTAATATTCTATTTTTCACTTCACTATCTTATTCCCCCTCCATTTTATCCCCAATAACTTTTCATCCTTTCTTCTTCTTCTTCTTTTTTTTCTTCCAGTGCTGGAACCCAGGGCCTCATGCATGCTAGGCAAGAAATAAATTATATTCTAAGACACTTCTCCTTACTGCCCCTTCTATCAAATTGTAACATAGTTTCTGAGATCTCTTTGTATCATCTTAAAACCACAACAGTTTTCACATGGCAAAGTTTCTTTTCCCATCAGAAAAGTGGCTAGTACATCTACATCTACTAAGCATTTTGTAATCAAGGACCTTAGAATCACAAAGATATAATATGTAACATCTGCCAAACTTATTTATTTTTAAAAAAAGTAATGCTTTTTTTCCCCACAAAATACTTATTACTATCTCTTCTTAAAGACAGAGCTGGAAAATACTACACTGGAAAGATTTTATTATGCAGGGGAAAAGAAAAGATAGGCATGACTCCTAGTTGTTTTTTTTTTTTTTTTTCCATCATTGCTCTTGAAATTCTCACTATCTGAACAAGAAAAAAAGATAAAAATGTTTGATAGGAAATAAAATGATCATGATTTTTGTAGGTGATGTCACCAATTTTACAGAAATGGGAGGGAAGCAACTACTATTATCATTACTAAGACTTTATTAAGGTTAAGAAACTTGGTTAAGAATCTGACAAAATAATTATGAATTATAATTTTCTCCTGGAATAATACACAGTTAAGAGAAAAGAAGGGGCCTCTCATCTTCATGGGATACATTCTAAGACCTTCAATGGATGGTTTCCCAAACACACACACACACACACACACACACACACACACACACAGACTCTCTCTGTTGATATATACACACATATATACACATTTGTCTGAGTCAGCCCATGTGCTATGTGAGTGAGCTAGCATGTGAGCTTATAAAGGAACTGAACTGACATTGCTGCCTGATTGGGCTGTGCAATGTATGTGTGCCTTTTCGGTTGCTCTGCCTTTGATCCCACAGGCACCTGAGATGGGTGTGGCTTTCTAAGCTGTCAGTCAGACTGCTGACCACAAGACATCATCAAGCAAGATTCCACCCTCCAAAATCCAATCTCTTGCCTTATTTGGGTGGAATATTCTATGAATGGCTTCTCCCCAATAAATAGGGGGGTTTCAAGTGTGCTTGCTCTCTTGCCTGCCTCTTGTCTTCCTTGCTCTCCTTGCCCTTCAGCATAGGAGCTTGATTCTTGAGGCTGCAGAGCTGTCCTGAATCCCGAAAAAGGTATTTTCTGTGTTTGTGTATTTTTTTAAATTGTCAGCCCAATCCACCAGGAATGACTCTGATTCTGTTGCATATTATGACACACATATAAACTTCAATTTATATATTAGACACACTAAGAAATTAATAATAATAATAAAGTAAAACAGTTATAACAATATACCATAATAAAATTACCAGCATCACTACTCTTGTGCTTTGGGGTCATTATTAAGTAAAATAAGGGTCATCTGTCTACAAATACTGAACTGATAGTTAAGATTTAGTCTCTGAGGAGTGGGGATATAGCTCACTGGTGAAGCACTTGTGCCTAGCATGTGTGAGGCCCTAGGTCTAACTCTTGGCACTGCAAAAATAAATAAATAAATAATTTTGGCTCCTGAGATAGCTGTTAAGTGCCCAATGGGCAGGTAGTATATATATATTATGGACTCACTGGACAAAGGGATGATTTACATCTCAGGTGGTATGGAGAAAGATTAAGACCTAATTTCATCATGCTACTCAGAATGATGTGCAATTTCAAACTTATAAATTGTTGTGTCGGGAGCAGTGTTGCATGCCTGTAGTCATAGCAGCTGAAGAGGCTGAGGCAGGAGGATCACAAGTTCAAAGCCAGCCTCAGCAACTTGGTGAGACCCTTTTTCAAAATAAAATATAAAAAAGAACTGGGAATCTAGCTCAGTGGCTAAGCAACCCTGGGTTTAATCCCCCATACAGAAAAACAAACAACAACAACAAAAGCAACTTATGAATTATGTATTTCTGTAATTTTCCATTTAACATTATCAGATAGAAGTTGACTGAGGGTAACTAAAACTACAGAAAACAGAATTGCAGATAAGGGTATTACTGTATACCAAAACCAAGAGCTTCCCATACAGTGGCAATAACAAGTTAGAAACAACTATCTCATTCACAAGAGCAACAAAAAAATGTAATATACCTAAGAATATGTTCATAAGAATCTGACAAAATAATTATAAATTATAATTTTCTCCTGGAATAATATACAGTTAAAAGAAAAGAAGGGGCCTGCTAGATAGATCACAAAGCTAGAAAAATAATTAAAACTATGGCTGGGGCTGGAGATGTGGCTCAAGCGGTAGCGCACTTGCCTGGCATGCGTGCGGCCCAGGTTCGATCCTCAGCACCACATACAAATAAAGATGTTATGTCTGCCGAAAACTAAAAAATAAATATTAAAAAATTCTCTCTCTCTCTCTCTCTTAAAAAAAAAGAAAAGAAAAAAACTATGGCTGATGTAAGGGGAAAAAAAAAAAAAAAGGAAAATGCCCCAATATGCCTAGCATTCATTCAGACATTTAACAAGTCTTTAATGAATACCTATTATGACCAGGCATTTAGCCATCATTAGACCATGTGGTACAGTGATTAACAGGAGTGCCACAGTTCACTGCCTTGGAAGGGCTTATAGTATAGTCAGTGGAAAGAAAACTGAGTACTAGATGGTTGGTGCAGGCTCTGGAGTCCAAAATGGTGTGAGGTTGAAGCAGCACTACCACTTACTAGGTAGGTAACCCTGGGGGGCGGCGGTGGGGGGGGGGGCGGCGGTGGGGGGGGGCTGCGGTGGGGGGGGTGGCGCTGCACTGACCTTCTCCTCTGTTTCTTCCTCTGTAAATGGGGATCATGAAATCTACCTCTCAGTGGACTGATGAGCATTAAATGAGGAAATATAAGGCACATATAAAGCATTTAATTTTTTTTTGGTACTGGGGATTGAACCCAGGGGTGCTTTACTGAGCCACATCCCCAGCCCTTTTTATTTTTTATTTTGAGACAGAGTCTTGCTAAGTTTCTGAAGGTCTCACTAGATTGCTGAGGCTGGTCTCAAATGTTGTGATCCTCCTGCCTCAGCCTCCTGATTACAGGTGTGTGCCACTATGCCAGGCTATATAAACCATTTAAAATAACACCTGGCACAAAGCAATTGCTAATTAAATGCTTTTTATAGACATTATTGCATAAATACCCTAATTAAAAACAAACAAACAAACAAACAAACAATTCATCAAACAGAAATGACTTTTGATAGAATTCTCCCAGTGAAACATCTAGGCCTAAAGATTTCTTTTTGTGTATGTGTGTTCATTCTGAATTTAATTTCCTTAATAATAAAAAAACCCATGGCTCAGTGGCAGAGTGTTTGCCTCATACATGTGAGGGACTGGGTTCAAACCTCAGCACCACATATAAATAAGTAAAAAAATGAAGTTAAAAAAAGGTCCATGGACAATTTAAAAAATATTTTAAAAATAAAAAATACCACAAATGATAAATATGCAAAGTTAACCCTCTTTAATATTTGAGGAAAATGCAAATTAAAAGAGAAAAAAAAAATTTTAATCTATCAAATCAACAAAAATTAAAAAAGAGTTTCTCCGTTTCTCTCTTTTTTTTTCTTTTCCTTTCTACAGTACTGGGGATTGAACCCAGAGCCCTGTGCATGCTAGACAAGCACCCTACCAATGAACTATAGCCCTAGTCCAAGAAATGCTTAAACATGGCTAGCAGGAATACATTCTAAAAATATTACAATCTTTCTAGAGAGCTGATGGATAAAAGCCTTAATATATACATAAACTTTGATCCTCCAATTTCTTTTTTAAGACTTTATCCCAGGGAATATCCTACATAAGTTAGAAAATAAGAAAAGTTTATTTACAAGGAAGCTAATTTCAGTACTGTTTTAGTTAATAGAAAAAAGTTTGAAACAACTTAAGTAGGGGATTGATTAGGTGACATTCCAATGAATGAATTTTATATACACACATATATTTATATGTCTTTATGTATTTTTTTCTTTTTTTGTTATTGTTGCTGGGGTTCAAATCTCGGGGTGCTTTACCACTGAGCCACACCCTAGCCCTTTTTATTTTGAGACAGGGTCTCACTAAATTGCGGCTGGCCTCAAACTTGCAATCCTCCTGCCTCTTCTGCCTCCAGAGTCATCAGGATTACAAGTGTATGCCACTGAGCATGTGCAGTAATTGAGTTTTATGCAACTGCTAAAAAATATTATTGTATGCTGGGTGCAGTGGCCCATGCCTATAATCCCAGCAATTCAGGAGACAGAGGCAGGAGGATCAAGTTCAAAGTCAGTCTCTACAACTTAGTGAGGCTCTAAGCAACTTCATGGGACCCTGTCTCAAAATAAAATAAAAAATAAAACGGGCTAGGAATGTAGATCAATGATAAAGCACCTCTGGGTTCAATCCCCAATACCAAAATACAGACATACATACATAAATAACACTGTAAGTTGGGGGCGTATTCAGTGTAAAACATGTGCTTAGCATGCCCAAGGCCCTGAGTTCAATCTCCAGCACC
Source organism: Spermophilus citellus (assembly GCF_964194105.1). Lineage (NCBI taxonomy): Eukaryota > Metazoa > Chordata > Mammalia > Rodentia > Sciuridae > Spermophilus > Spermophilus citellus. Next base: position 57,290,613 of record NC_138193.1, on the reverse strand, counting down.
ACATAACCCACAAAAAATGAAACAAACATGGGGATGGGGATGTGGCTCAAGCGGTAGCATGCTCGCCTGGCATGCGTGCGGCCAGGGTTCAATCCTCAGCACCACATACAAACAAAGATGTTGTGTCCACCGAAAACTAAAAAATAAATATATATAAAAAAAAGAAACAAACAAACAAACAAATAAAACCCTGTGTATTCACAATAGCTAAAATGTAGAAGCAACCCAAGTGTACATCTACAGATGAATGAATAAACAAAAAGGTATATATACATACAATGGAATGTTATTCACCTTACGAAAGAAGGAGATTTTGACTTAAGCTACGAACCTTAGAGAGAACTTATGCTAAGTAACATAAGCAGGTGCAAAAGAACAGATATTGTATGATTCCACTTATGTAGGTACTAAGAGTAGTTAAACTCAGAGACAGAAGTAGAAGGTGGGTGGCTAGGGATTTGGAGGAGGCAGGTATGGAGAGCAGAAAATGAGTTCAGTTTTTTTTGTGTGTGTGTGTGTATGTGTGTGGTGTTGGGGATTGAACCCAGAGCCTTGTGCATGCAAGGCAAGCATTCTACCAACTGAGCTATATCCCCAGCCCAGAATATGAGTACAGTTGAGGAAAATAAAAAGTTCTGAAGATTAAGTGATGGTTATTCAGCAATGTGAATGTACTTAATGCAAAATAATTGTACACTAAAAAATAGTTTTAAGCTGGTACATGACGCACACCTGTAATCCCAGTGACTTGGGAGTCTGAGGCAGGAGGATCACGAGTTCAAAGCCAGCCTCAACAAAAAAGTGAGGCACTAAGCAACTCATGAAACCCTATCTCTAAATAAAATACAAATAGGGCCGGGGATGTGGCTCAGTGGTTGAGTGTCCTTGAGTTCAATCCCTGGTACTCTTTAAAAATAAAAGTAGTTTTAAACTGGTGTGGTGGTGCATACCTGTAATCCCAGTGACTCAGGAGGCTGAGGCCAGCTCAAACAACTTAGGAACACCCTGTCTCAAGATGAAAAATAAAAAGGGCTGCTGAGGATGTAGCTCAATGGTAAAGTGCCCCTGAGTTCAACTCTCAGTACAAAAAATTAAAAAATAAATAAAAATAGTAAATTTTCTACTATGTATATTTTTAAATAATGATAAAAAAGTTTAAAAAATAACATTAAAGACAGACATGGAGGGCTGGGGTTGTGGCTCAGTGGTAGAGCGCTTGCCTAGCATGTGTGAGGCATTGGGTTCGATCCTCAGCACCACATAGAAAACTAAATAAATAAAATAAAGATGCTGTGTCTATCTACAACTAAAAAAAAAAAAAAAAGATAGACATGGAAAGCAGTTCATCATGTAGTAATAAGTAAAAAAAAAAAAAAAGGAGCAGAAGTACATCCCATGTTTTGGAAACTCTTGATGTACAGAAGAGTCTGAAAGGATATGCACCAAGAACTTAACAGTGTTGCTCCCTACTGCATGGAGGGGTGGGGATTAAATGTGGTTTTAAATTTAGTCCTTTATGTTCTATAATGAAATCTATAATTTTTCTCCAGAGAGACTCTATTTCTCTAACATGTATGACTTCTGTAATTTTATTTTGAAGCAGTGGCTCAAATGAGACAAAATACTTTATCCCATCACTGCCTTTACGAAATGAATATATGTGTCTTTTTTTGATTAAGGTCAAGATTCAAAGCCTCAGAGAGCCAGATGTGGTGGTGCATGCCTGTAATCCCAACGACTTGGGAGGCTAAGGCAGGAGGATTGTGAGTTCAAAGCCAGCCTCAGCAATTCAGTGAGGCTCTGAGCAACTTAATGAGACCCTGTCTCAAAATAAAACATAAAAAGGATTGGGTTATGGCTCAGTGGTTAAGTGCCCCAGGTTCAATCCCTGGTACCAAAATAACTAACTAACTAACTAACTAAATAAATAAATAAATAATTTAAAGCCTCAGAGAGTGTAATGTACAGAGATGACCCTTGAAGGAAGAAACTCACCAACTTTGAGGAAAGTTTTTAGTTCCAAGGGTCGCAGCACTGGTTGCTTTTCTATGCGACCGTAAGTTTCTGCTATGCACTCCACTTCCACTTTGGGGCATTTAAACAGCTCATAAGTCCCATCTCGGTTCTGGATAAAGCTACGGGTGATTTCCAAGGGCATCTGGATACCAGGACAAAACAAGAAAGGTGAGACATGGAAAACTTTCAAAGTAGACAAATACCTGGATGGCAATAAATCTTTTACGATTCCTTCTTTCTTGTTAAGTGCCAATGAATTAAAACTTTCCTTTGTATTTCTGAGTAAATCCTGTTCACAAATCTGCCTTTTCTCCTTTACATCATTTCTGGCTTTCCTTAATTTGAACTCCAGCAAAATCATATACCAATTGAACCTGTAAGATCTTCACAACTACAGGGCTGCTACTGACACAGACATGCTCTAAAATCAGTTTCATTACTTCCCCTCCTGGCAGCATTCTTCTGAACAGTGTTTTGATAGCACTTACAGCTCACCTCACATCCTGTGTGCTTCACACTATCCTAGGACTGAGCCAGATAGAGTCTGAACCAAATAGCAGGGTGGCCCTGAGCAAGCTAACTTCTCAGGGCCTGTTTTCTCATCTGCAAAACTCAGTGTCTACCCATGCATGGCTGGGAGGGTAAAGGAGACAATGTAGGTAAATAATGACCAGGAGAAGCTGGTCAATGATCACTGGCTCATTCTCCTAACCTGCCTTTGCCTTGGGTTGCTTTGATGCTTTCCTGAATGCTACCTATTCTAGGCTAGAAGCTGCCTCTGGACACCCTGCATTTAAAGTTCCCAAGTCTTTAGTGCTAACACAGGCCTTTTCCTGGGTTCATAGGAAAGTTCCATAGCTACCAAACAACTTATTCTTTTTCTGAACATAAAAATGCTTTGCCACTGAGGTAGTCTTAATGTATCAAATCACAGTATGCTGAATTTTCTACAATATTCCTTCTCAAATTCTCAAGATTTGTTTGAAAATTTTTAAAATGTCTATTGTGTCTCTGGTGAAAGACAATGATAATTAAGGGCCATTTCTCTTGCAAAAACCAAATTACACTTTGGGAAGGAGGGTTTAATTGTACCCACTTGACTTTACAAAGAGTATATCATCTAAAGTAACTCATATCCTTTCTAGCTGCCTGCTAATCAAATCTAGGGGTCATCATAGCTACTATGGGATCATTACTGAATTTATAAGACCCTGCTTTCTGAATCTGAAGGCAGAGAAAAATTATACTTTAAGACATCTTTTTATTGTTGGTGGGATTGAAACCAGGGCTTTGTGCATGCAAGGCAAGCACTTCATCATCGACTACATCTCTAGCCCTTAGAATTTTTTTTTTTTTTTTTAATTTTGAGACAGGGTTTCAGGAAGTTGTTTAGGCTGGTTTTGAATTTGTGATCCTCCTGCCACAGCCTCCCAAGTAGCTGGGATTACAGGCATGTGCCACCATATCTGTTTATGATAATTTTTTAAAGTGGGAATACCCAGTAAAATCAGAGTCAGAACTGTAACAACTACTTCTGAATAACCTCTGGCATGAAAAAAAGGAACTCAGAACTGGCAAAGATCTCAGGGAACTGCTGCAAACTTACTCCCTACACTAGCTTCCCTCCCTGCCCTCCCACTACTGTAGAAATAAACTCTTACCTCTGGGGTATCTAAGATTTGCTTAACTTGTAGAATATTAGTGATATGCCAGGTGTACTTGGAAAAGGTTCCCAGTGGCAAGGCATCTTTTCGAACAAAAGCTTCAATGTAAAAAAGGGACAAAATTAGACTACCAGACAATACCATTCCCTTTCACTGTATTTGCTACTCGATTTCTAGAGTTCAGTGCAATGCTACTTTTTCCTTATATAATCTCAACACTTTTTTTTTATCTTGAACATATTTTTATTGTTGCATGAATCATGCTGTATGGCAATGACTTCCTTACATGTTTTTATGCATCATAATAATAGCAACTGTATGCCAAATGCTTACAAGTGCCAATTGAATCTTCAAAATAAAACTATGAAGTAGGTACTACTATCATCTCTATTTTATAGGTGAAGAAACTAAGGCATAGAGAGCCTAACAATTTCATCCAGGGGCGAACAGTACTAACTCTTGCATTTAACTGAAGCATGTCTCAATCTAAGTTCTGTCCTAGTAAACCTCTGCCACTTTAGGCACATACTGCAGGGAGCCCCAACTCCCAAGGTGTCCACCAAAAGATCAGGAAGTTCATGGGCGGATAAAGCAGATAGCTTTGTGGAATATTGCAGAAAGAACTTTCCTATAAGACTGTTAGACCCTATGTTTTAGTCAGCTTTTTCACTGTTGTGACCTAGAATTTCAAGACTTTAGTTTTTTTTTTGGTACCAGGAATTGTACCAGCCCAGCTGCTTAGAGGCTCACCAAGTTGCTGAGGCTGCCTTTAAACCTGTGATTCTCCTGTGCCAGCCTCTCAAGCTACTGGGTTTATAGATGTGCACCACTGCACTCATCGAATCTCAACACTTTTAAAATATATATATTTTTCATTGTAGATGGACACAATACCTTTATTTTATTTATTTATTGTTTTATGTGGTGCTGAGGATCAAACCCAGTGCTTCACACATGCTAGGCAAGCATTCTACCACTGAGCCACAATCCCAGCCCAAATCTCAACACTTTAAAATATATAGCAGGGTTTGGCAGATATGTGACAAATCCAGTGATAAAGATTTCTGCTATGTGAAGTCTCTAGTGCTCCTTTTGAGATCCTACTTATTTTTGCTACCTTAGACACTTGTAAAGGTATGTGCACAGGACTCCACTTTAAAATAGACTCTTACTACTTCAGATGTTACAGCTTAAATTAAATTATAATCTTTAAAATAATTACATAAACACTTGTCTTACATGCATAAAGCCCTGGGTTTAATCCCCAGCACCTCAAAAAGAAAAAAAAAGAACAATTACATGGAGTTTAAGATTTCTAACATGACTGCCAATCCTGCCAATCCACTGCCTACATGCAGGATTATATGTAGTTCCACCAAAGAGCCTAGAAAAATAGCCAATGGATGGGTTGAAATTACTGTATTAGGTCTCAAGTTTAAACTGGAAGAAAGACTCTACACTGCTTCAAAAGTCAGATTATTAAGCTATGAACACAAAGATTTATATGTCCCCAAACATAGTGACTCACAGCTTGCAATGTTCAAAAAATGAGTTAAAACTCAAGAAGTCACGATTGTATCAAAGAATAATTTACTGAATAACACTGGTTTCTGTGTGTAGTTACTCTTGACCATTTGCCACTAAATAATATTTTTTTTCATCCATTTCCTTTCCTTATTTCCTGTACTATTTAATAAGTGTCTTGAGATCCCTAGAAGAGAGATGTTAATAAGCACTGGAACAATATAATAAAGTGTTAGAGTTAGGGATGTATCTCAGTGGTAGAGTCCATTCTTAGCATGTGTAAGGTCCTGGATTTAGTTCCCAGTACCAAATATATAAAGGTCAAAGCCTATAAATTACTCCTTCATCAAATGTTGAAAAAAAAGATTTTTAAAAACCAAAAGGTTTTAATTTATATATAATCCACTTCCAAGAAGCTGGTCCAAATAACTACTAGGGCCTGCAATGCTTTTGCAGAAATTAGTTCCTACTTAGAAATTTCAAACTTACCTACTTACCTATCTATCATCAATCAATCGTTTATCTATCTTACAGTACAGGGAAGTGAACTCAGGAGAGCTCTATAGCTAAAATACAACTCCAGCCCTTTTTATTTTTAGACAAGGTTTGCTAAATTGCAGAGACTGGCCTCAAACTTACAACCCTCCTGCCTCGGCCTCTGGAGTATCTGGAATTATAGGTGTGGCCACCACACCTGGTCCTGCTGTGCTCTTAATTGTTCTTTTACCAAGCTTATGTTTTCTTAATTTTTCTTCTAACCTCTTACTGGAATAAGTAAGAAAAGGGCCTTTGAAGAGTGTGGTCACTATTCCAAGACCAAATTACTGAAGGCTTCATGCTCCAAGCATGTCTAGAAGTCCTAACCCTGAAAGTTTACACAATTTTTTTCTCAATAATTCTCTAAGGTCAAATATCCATTGCTGTTCCTAAAGGAGAATTCTGTACCTGTGGTGGAGTTGGGGAGACGTTTTTTTGCACTTCCTATTGATATTCTCTGTTGCAGCGCATCAAAAAAGGACTGAGGAATGTGGAACACCAGTGGCTCTGGTTTGCCTACAGAAATAAGAAGGAAGTCATTTTAAAAAACTCAGTGGGCTTTCTGATGTGCAGAGAGAGGTAAAGGAAGAGAAATGAAGGAGCAGTAACAACCACACTCCTGGGGTTTCTTTACACAGAAGCAAAAATAAGGCTCAGATGGACCTTTATGAGTCAAGCAGTCATCATCCCTATTGTTGTGCCCTTCAATCATAAAACACATGGCAGACCCTTGTTTCCCATTAAGGATAACTTTTGAATCCCCAATTTTGTAAATATCACCATGCTCATTTTTTTCCCCTTAAAGGATATGTGAAATGAGCTGAGAACATTGAGGCCAAGCCGAGGAAAACCTAATCATCTGTATCTACTTGTTTCATTCCTGCTCACTATCCCTGGTCACTTTGCTATTTGCATTCATATCTAAGCAAAGTATGCTCTTACCTGGATGGTCAGGAAAATGATTGCTGAGAGACTGCAAAACTAGGATACTGCTTATCCAGTAAGCATCAGTTGTTCTAAGAATGCTCTGAAGACAGGTAAAATATTTGAAAAGTACTGAGATCTCTCAAAGAAACCTGGGCCAACAAAAAGTCAAGAGGTACATCCAGGAAGGTCAAATTTCTTTTTATTTAAAAAAAAAATTATGAAGGTCAAATTTCTGTGTTTATCCACATGGTTTTGGATGTTTTCTCTCTGCTTGCAATAGCCCTTGGGAGAAATGTTTAAGGAAAACTTGGAATTCATTTTTCTTGCTCCCCAGAATTCTCATTTTGTTCATTTATTGGTACTGGGGTTGGAACCTGTGGTGCGCTACCACTGAATTACATCCCCAACTCCTTTTCTTTTTGAGACATGGCCTCAAATGTGTGATCCTCCTGACTTAGTCTCCGGAGTTGCTGGGATTACATATATGTACCATCTTGCTCTGTTTCGAGGAACTTTATTTATTTATAAATATATATATATATTTTTAGTTATAGATGGACACAATATTTTTTTTAAAGTTTTTCAGTGGACACAACATCTTTATTTTTATTTGTATGTGGTGCTGAGGATCGAACCCAGTGCCGCGCGCATGCAAGGCAAGTGATCTACCACTGAGCTACAACTCCAGTCCTAAGGAAGTTTATTTTTTAAAATGATGTTCATTAGCTAGAACATATTCAAAAAATAACATCAAAATGATATGAGGTCTGTGAAGATGTTATGAGGAGTGTTTGATGAATTGAGATGTATCGCTTGGAAAAAAGAAGACTTGTCAAGCAAGTCAAGGGGTCTATGTGTATGCAGTGGCAGGGTCTGGTTTTTGGAAATGAGACCACACCTACCATGTAGCTAGAACACAGAACTAAAAGCAATGAAAAGTATTATGTTATGAGCTCAAAAAGCACTGAACAAAGCCTGGAAACCATCCACTGAGGATGTGTTCAAGGTAATGGGCAAGGACCAGCTGAGTACCTGCCTCTGACATCACTGAGTTCCATTAGGCTACAACAAATCACATCCAAATCCAGCCTGCACTCTCTAATATTCCTTAGCATGTCTAATCCCCCCGCCACCAGTACTGGAGTTTGAACTACTGATCTACATCTCCCGACCTTTTTATTTTCTAAACTGATGCGGGGTCTCACTAAATTACCTAGGTTGGCCTCAAACTTGTAATTCTCCTGCCTCATCCTCCCAAGTAGCTGGGGATTACATGTGTGCACCACCACTTCTGGTACCATGTTTATGTAATTTGATATAACTATTTCAGTCTCACATGTTTAGGTTTTCTCTAAGCCCCCCGCCCCCCCCCACACACACACTTTGATTTTAAGTTTGAGGGTTAGAATAATCTATTTTAAAGCTTTGCTATTTATTTTACCAAACACATAAAAACACACAGACAAGAGCAAGGGAATCTACCTTTACTTGTTATTTGCTGTGTTTTCTCTTCTATGTCTAAACTCATTTTGTAGGTGCTGAACTTTAATTATAATTAAATAAATGATTTAGTTATGATTATTCCTTTCTATCAACTTTCTACTTTCATGTGGCCCAATGCTCTCTGAATTAAAGTGCACTTATTTTTCTTATCAAAACAGAGTAGAACTATAGCAAAATTACATTAATTTCTTCTACTTTCTGCAACAGCCCAATTGGATGACCAATACTTACCATCAAACTGATAGTGCATGGTTTGATGAATACGTTCTGTCACACTGGCCAGCCAGTCTTGGAAGGATAGGGTCACTTGTGCCTCATCTAACAGCTGGCCACATGCTAGAAAAAGAAGAAGAAGAAAAAAAAAAACCTTCTCAATGTTATTTCTTTCAGAATAAATAACTAAAGTTTGAAAAAGTTATATAGAGTTTGTACAGAAAAAAGTACATGAAGCTGAAATTCAAAGAAAGTAGTTGGGAGTAAGTGAAACAGATTCTGGGACACTGTTTTTTCTTTTGTTTAAAAAATTTTTTTGGTAGTTGTAAATGAACAGCATGCCTTTATTTTATTTGTTTATTTTTATGTGGTACTAAGGATCGAACCCAGTGCCTCACATGTGCTAGATGGGAGCTCTGTCACTGAGCTGTAGCCTCAGCCCTAGGTTTTGCTTCTTAATTAACATAATAACTATACATATGTATGGGGGACAGTGTGATAATTCAATAGACCTATTGTTTTTAAAGAAATCATTGAGAAAAATAAATGAAAGTTCTTAAAGACTAGTAGGTTTAAGATTATTAACCATAGAAAGTACTTGGGAAATTGAGGCAGGAGAATTGCAAGTTTGAGGCCAACCTCAGCAATTTAGTAAGACCCTAAGAAACTTAGTAGAGCCTGTCTCAAAAAATAAAAAGAACTGGGGCCAGGTGCAGTGGTGTATGCCGATAATCCCAGCGACTCAGGAGGCTGGGGCAAGAGGATCAAGGTTTCAAAGCCAGCCTCAGCAACAGAAAGGTGCAAAGCAAACTCGGTGAGACCCTGTCTCTAAATAAAATACAAAACAGAGGGCTTGGGTTGTGGCTCAGATGTAGATCACTTGCTGTGCATGTGTGAGGCACTGGGTTCGATCCTTAGCACTACGTAAAAATAAAATAAAGGTATTGTGTCTACCCACAACTAAAAAAATAAATGTTAAAAAAGAGAAAAAACTCTCATTTGAAAAAATAAAATAAAATACAAAATAGGGCTGGGGATGTGGCTCCATGGTTGAGTGCCCGAGTTTAATCCCTGGTACCACTTCCCCCCCAAAAAAAGAACTGGTAAAGCACCCTGGGTTCAATTTCCAGTACCAAAATAAATAAATAAATAAACAAACATTGCCATAACTACTATTCACTTAAACTAAAATTATATGTAAATACATACAATGATAATTTGAATGGAGGCCATTGTCCTTTTCTTTTTTAGTACAAGGGACTGAATCCATAGGTACTTAACCACTGAGCCACAAATCCAGCCCTTTCTATTTTTTATTAAAGCCTCATTAAGTTCCTGGGGCTGGCCTTGAACTTGCAATCCTTCTGCCTCCCTCCTGAGTTGCTGGGGAATTATAGGAATGCGCTACAACACTCAGCATCTTTTTTCTTTGCACTGAAAGAAGTGATGAAAAATTGTTCAAAATCTTCTATTTGATATTGTCCATGTTTACTTCCTGACTATCCAAAACCATAAATAGAAGGTGCAAGTTCTCAATAAAACAGTTATAAATATTCAATATTATAATACCATATAGCGCGTATTGGTCTTGTTCTAAATTCAGGGTATAAGAGTAAGGCTGATGTCCTGATTTTAATCTGTCAGTCATAGTATATGGCCAGCCACATCACAACAAGTATTCAATAAATACTGCCAAAATTGAACTAAATTATTTCTATATAATTTATATGAACAGTTGATTCCAAAATTTTCAAGCTTAGTTAATTCTGAGAAGAGATACATTTAAATTCATAAATTATGTTCAAAATTAAGTCATTCTACTGGCTGTAGTGCCACATGCCTGTAATCCCAGCAGCTGAGATCAAAGGATCTCAAGTTTAAAGCCACCCTTAGAAATTTAGTGAGACTCTAAGCAACTTGAGACCCTGTCTCAAAATGAAAAACAAAAGGGGGGCTGAGGATGTGGCTCAATGGTTAAATGCCCTGGGTTCAATCTCTGGAAAAAAAAAATTAAGTCATTCTGTCTCATTAATTCAGAGCAACAGTCATGCCACTGCTCTTAGATATGTTTTCAAGCTTCACTGACTTTGGAAACAGTCTATATTTTATCTTTCTCAACAAACACTTTTCACTGCATAATTATAAAATATATTATTTTTTTCTTCTACTTTGAATCTCATACCAACTACATTATAGGTAAGAAGTAATAAAAGGAACACACACACACACACATTTTAAAAAACACCTGCTACCAAAACATGTTAGTAATTTTTGTTTTTATAGTGCTGGCATTTGAACCCAGGGCCTCACAAATGCTAAGTAAGTGTCCTACCACTGAGCTACACCCACAGTCCCATGTCAGTAATTTTTAATTTAAAAATATAATTTAGGGGCTAGAAGTGTAGTTCAATCGTAGCATGTGTAAAGCCCCAGGTTCATTCCTCAGCACTGTAAAAACAAAAGACATAATTTGGTTTTTTGTTTATTTGTTTTTAGAAATGTCTAAGGCCTTTGTGTGTGTGTATGTGGGGGAGGTAACAGGGAATGAACCCAGTGGCATTCCACACTGAGTTAGATCCCCAGCCTTTTTCGTTTTTTTTTTTTTTTTTTTAAATATTTTTTAGTTGTCAGTGGATCTTTATTTTATTTATTTGTATGCGGTGCTGAGAATTGAACCCAGGGCTTCAAATATGTTAGGCAAGTGCTCTACACTAAGGACAACCCCAGCCGCAATTTTCATTTTTGAGATAGTATGTTACTAAGTTGCAGAGGCTGGCCTCAAATTTATGACCCTCTTGCCTTATCTTCCAAAGCAGCTGGCAAGTAGCTGGCTGTGTGTGCATAGAGTTCCATGCAATATTTTCATGCACTACCACGCCCAGCTTTTTTTTTTTTTTTTTTTTTTTTGTACTGGGGATTAAATCCAGGGGCACACTACTACTGAGTTATATCCCCATCTCTTTTTGTTCTTTTATTTTGAAACAGGTCTCACTTAGTTGCTTAGGGATTTGCTAAAATGCCAAGTCTGGCCTTGAACTTGTGATCCTCCTGTCTTAGCCTGCTGAGAGGCTGAGATTACAGGCGTGCACCACTGTGCCTGGCTCCATGCCCAGCTTTAAGGCTTTTCTTTTTTTTTTTTTTCCTAATATTTATTTTTTAGTTGTAGCTGGACACAATATCTTTATTTATTTATTTATATGTCGTGCTGAGGCTCAAACCCAGGGCCTAATGCTGAGCCACAATCCCAGCCCCCAGCTTTAAGGCTTTTCAAATGTTGTTTAAAAACATTTTTGAGTCGGGTGCAGTGGCACACACCTGTAATCCCAGCGGCTCGGAAGGTTGAGACAAGAGGATCATGAATTCAAAGCCAGACTCAGCAACTCATTGAGACCCTGTCTCTAAATAAAATACAAAATAGGGCTGGGGATGTGGCTCAGTGGTTGAGTGCCTCTGTGTGGCTTGGGAGGCTGAGGCAGGAGGATCGCAAGTTCAAAACCAGCCTCAGCAAAAGCGAGATGCTACACAACTCAGGGAGACCCTGTCTCTTAATAAAATACAAAATAGGGCTGGGAATGTGGCTCAGTGGTTGAGTGCCACTGATTAAATCCCTGGTACCCCCCAAACAAAACAAAACCAAAAACATTTTTGAGATAATTATATATGCAATTATAAGAAACTTAAATTTTATATACCCTACACCCAGATTTCCCCAATAATATTTTGTAAAATTATAGTACAATATCACAATCAGGACAACAACATGGAGGCAATCCAGTGAGCTTATTCATATTTCACCCGTTTTACATGGACTTGTGTGGTGTGTGTGTATAGTTCCATGCAATATTATCATGTGTAGATTTGTGTGACTGCCGCTACAGACAATACACAAAACAATTCTGTCCCAAGACTCCTTTCTATTTACCACACCTGGCAGCATCTATTAATCTATTTTTGGTCTCTATGATTTTAGTTGTAATTTATTTTTGAGCATGATTTGAAATTGTTGGAAAAGGAAAGACCCGAGCTCAGATAAATTCATATACAAGTGTTTATAATATCAGCACTTTTTAGGAGAGACAACATGCAGAATGTCTTGATTACACTGCTTCTGACTTTAGGGTGACTTATCACCACTGCAGCCTATTCTAGGGAAGGGAAACTTACCCTGCCTTTTTAATGAAGAAGCAACCACGGGTTTTTTCAGGCCACTCTTCCTTAGATTACTGCTCACTGCATCTGGAGGCATTAGTGAATCACAAATTATTTACAGTATTTAAACGTATCTGCAGAATATATATTGACTAGACATTAATTTCTAAGGATTCTAAAACATATAATCAATCTGTCTTTGCTAATTTCTAGGCTACCTTCACAGGTTTGTTTGTTTTTTTAATTTATATATGACAGCAGAATGCACTACAATTTATATTACACATATAGAACACAATTTTTCATATCTCTGGTTGTATACAAAGTATAGTCACACCAATTCGTGTCTTCATACATGTACTTTGGATAATGATGACCATCATATTCCACCATCATTTTTAACCCCATGCCCTCCCTTCCCTTTCCACCCCTCTGCGCTATCTAGAGTTTGTCTATTCCTTCCATGCTTCCCCTCCCTACCCCACCACGAATCAGCCTCCTTATAACAGAGAAAACATTCAGCATTTGGTTTGTTGGGATTGGCTAACTTCACTTAGCATTATCTCCTCCAACGCCATCCATTTACCTGCAAATGCCATGATTTTATTCTCAATCCTTAGCAGGAAGAGTGAAGCAGGTGACATCACTATACCAGACCTTAAACTATACTACAGAGCAACAGCAACAAAAACATCATGGTATTGGCACCAAAACAGACTGGTAAACCAATGGTCAGAATAGAGGACACAGAGACTAACCCACAAAATTACAATTATATTATATCAGACAAAGGTGCCAAAAACATGCATTGGAGAAAAGATAGCCTCTTTAACAAATGGTGCTGGGAAAACTGGAAATCCATATGCAACAAAATGAAATTAAACTCCTATCTCTCACCATGCACAAAACTCAACTCAAAATGGATCAAGGACCTAGGAATAAAATCAGAGACCCTGCATCTAATAGAAGAAAAAGTAGGTCCTAATCTCCATCATGTGGGATTAGGCCCCAATTTCCTTAATAAGGCTCCTATGGCACAAGAATTAAAATCAAGAATCAAATGAGATGGATTCAAACTAAAAAGCTTCTTCTCAGCAAAAGAAACAATCAATGAGGTGAATAGAGAGCCTACAGAATGGGAGCAAATATTTACCACAAGCCATCAGATACAGCACTAATCTCTAGGATATATAAAGAACTCAAAAACTTAACACCAAAAAAGAAATAACCCAATCAATAAATGGACCAAGGACCTGAATAGACACTTCTCAGAAGATGATATATAATCAATCAACAAATATATGAAGAAATGTTCATCATCTCTAGCAATTAGAGAAATGCAAGTCAAAACTACTCTAAGATTTCACCTCACTTCAGTCAGAATATCAGGTATTATGAATACAAACAACAATAAGTGTTGGCGAGGATGTGGGGAAAAAGGTACATTCACACACTGATGGTGGGACTGCAAATTGGTGCAGCCATATGGAAAGCAGTATGAAGATTCCTTGGAAAATTGGGAATGAACTACCATTTGACCTAGCTATCCCTCTCCTCGGTCTATACCCAAAGGACTTAAAAACAGCATACACAGCCACATCAGTGTTTATAGCAGCACAATTCACAATAGCTAAATTGTGGAACCAACCTAGATGAATGTATTTTAAAAAATGTGGCATTTATACACAGTAGAATATTAGTTAGCTTCACAGTTTTTAAAAGGAATTAGTACTAACTTTTTTTTTTTTTTTCTTCTGGTGCTGGGGATCGAACCCAGGGCCTCATAGGTAAGTGTCTTACCACTGAGCTACATCCCCAGCTCCTAGCATTAACCATTTACACATACAATTTAAACTTTTTATGCTCTTTATAGGAAATTGGAGGGTAGGGGATAGAAGTAAAAGGAAAAAAAAGAAGTCACCCACTGTTCTCACCTCTCAGATAATTATAACTAACTTTCCAGGGACCTATATTCTATTTTCTTCTGTCACTAGTTTGTTTTGCTAGTTTTGTGATTTTTTAAGTAACTACAATTGCATCAGGATTGCCAGAATAGTAAAAAATTTTCTTTTGAATTTCTGAATAAGCAATAAATAATTTTTAAAATATGTTCCAAATGTTACATGGGAGGTATTTATACTAACAATTGTTATTTATCTTAAATTCAAGTTTGAGCACTCTGTACTTTATCTGAGCATATGAATGACCTAAACACTTCCTCAATTCTGGTTTTTGTTTTGTTTTGCAGGATTGGGTATTGAACCCATGTGCTTTTGGTAACCACTGAACTATATCTCTAGCTCTTTTTAATTTTAATTTAATTTTTTTGTGGGGGTGAGCACCAGGGATAGAACTCAGAAGCACTTGACCACTGACTCACATCCCCAGCCCTATTTTGTATTTCATTTAGAGACAGGGTCCTCACTGAGTTGCTTAGCCCCTTGCTTTTGATGAAGTTGGCTTTGAACTCGAGATCTCCTGCCTCAGCCTCCTGATCCTCTGGGATTACAGCTGTGCACACCATGCTCTGCCTTTTTATTTTTCATTTTTAGACAGAATCTGACTAAACTGCTGAGGCTGGCCTTGAATTTAGGATCGTTCTGCCTCAGGCTGCTGAGTTCATTGGGATTACGGGCATGTGCCATGACACCTAACCATTTTAAGATTCTTAACAAATACTGCAAGCTATTTTTAAAAACGATTTTAACAACTTATACCACATTAGCCATGCCCAAGCCCCAGAATTTTGTTTTTTGGAGGTGAGGGTATTGGGGATTGAACTTCAGGGCATATGACCACTGAGCCCCAGCCCCAGCCCTTTTTTTGTATTTTGAAACAAGGTCTCACTGAGTTGCTTAGCACCTTGCTTTTTGCTGAGGCTGGCTTTGAACTCCACTCCTCCTGCCTCAGTCTCCCCAGCTTCTGGGATTACAGGTGTGTGCCACCACGCCCATCTAAGACCCCAGATTTCACCTTTGCCTGCGGTCTCATCATTTTAAAAAATCTTTGCTAATTTGGTTGCAAAAGTTATTTAGTTTCACTTTTGAATTTCTAAAAGGCTTGCATGAGTCTATTTACTAGTGAGTTTGCAATTTGTTACACATGCATGCAGTGGATATTTTCTTTCCGTTTAGATTTCTTTTTTTGTGTGTGGGGGCCTGGGGATTGAACCCAGGGCCTTGTGCATGCAAGGCAAGCACTCTACCAACTAAACTATATCCCAAGTCCTTGTTTAGATTTCTTGAAATTTATTTACTAGGGTATTTCAACATTTTTACAGATTTATATGAGTCGTTAACTGACATTAAATATTTGAATTAATATGTGTATATATGTGCATAGATGGTTCCTGATTTATGATGGTTTCACTTAGGCATTTTTGACTTTACTATGATATGAAAACCATCCATGTTCAGTAAAAACCCTAATTTGAATTTTCATCTTTTCCTGGGTTAGCAATATGTGGTATAATTCTCTGTGAGTGGCAATGAGGTACAGATCCCAGTTAGTCACAAGATCCCTAGGGGAAACAATGGATACTCCACAGTATACTATGTCACTAAGCTATGATGTTTGATAGATTAGTATATTAGATACATTTTCCTTTAAGATATTTTTAATTTATGATGAGTTTATCAGAATGTAACCTTCATAAGTCAAGGAACATTGTGTATGTGTATGTGTGTGTATGTGTATTTGTATGTTATGTATCTCCACTTGCTGAAAATACAAGCAAACTGTATTCCTAAATTAGAGTGAGAAATATAACTGTTATATTGTTATAAGTTTTTGATTCTGGAGATTGAATCCAGGGCCTTGTGTATGCTAAACACATGCTCTTCAACTGAACTATACCTTCAGCCCATCAGTTTTTTAAAGTCCTCTGTGAAGGAAAACTTCAAAATGTTGTCCTAAGGCATGTTAAAGTATAATAAGATTAGTCTGACTTTAGGGCTGGGATTGTGGCTCAGTAGTAGAGTGCTCGCCTAGCAGGCATTAGGCACTGGGTTCGATCCTCAGCGCCACATAAAAATAAAACAAAGATATCGTGTCCACCTAAAACTAAAAAATAAATATTAAAAAAAAAGATTAGTCTGATTTTAAATTTGGTTGGATCTTACTTTTGGTCAGTAGAAGCAACTTTCAGCTTGACTTGATAAAGAATTATCAATGGAGGGCTGGCATTTAGCTCAGTAGTAGAGTGGTTGCCTAGCATGTGTAAGGCACTGGGTTCGATCCTCAGCATCATATAAAAATTAAATAAATAGGGCTGGGGTTATAGCTCAGTGGTACAGTGCTTGCCTACCACATGTGAGGCACTGGGTTTGATTCTCAGTACCACATATAAATAAATAAAATAAAGGTCCATTGACAACTAATTTTAAAAAAAAAAAATTAAATAAACAAACAGAATAAAGGTACTGTGTCCATCTTTAAAAAAAGGAATTATCAATGGGTAATAAAAAAATCATAAAAAGGTCTGGGGCTGTAGCTCAGTGGTAAAATGTTTGTCTAGCATATGTAAGGCCTTGGGTTCAATCCCTAGCACCAAACACACACACACACACACACACACACACACACACGTGACTCCATAAGAACAAAAATGACTTCTCATAATTTCTAAGATTCAAGGAAAGATACAAAACAGTAAAACAATGGGCTGAGGATGTAGCTTAGTGGTAGAGCACTTCCTTAGCATGTTCAGGGACATGGTCTCAATCCCCAGCACTACATATACATGCCCGTACTCACACCTACACACAACTACCTATAAAACAATACCCAGAGACTCTACCACCAAAAGAAACAAAATAGTTCCTCACCAGATACTTCATCCTTTTTCCTCTTCTTTGGCTTGGAGGCAGTAGAGTCACAAGCTGATACAGATGATTCTGAATGGCAACCTATTTGGGGCACAATAATCTCTTTTAGACCTAAAAAATAAAAAAGATTTCTGAATTACTAATACTATCCAAGAGTAAGTATGGGCCCCCATTTAGAGAAAAACTAATTTATAAAAATCTAAATCCCCAACACAAAAGATGGAATGATTGCCGCTTTAAAATAAGTTCCTTGAGCCCGGCCTGATGGTGCATACCTTTAATTCCAGTTTCTTGGGATGCTGAGGCAGGAGGATCACAAGTTGGAAACCAGCCCCAGCAACTTAGTGATACCCTGCCTTAAAAAAATAAAAAGGGGGCTGGGGTTGTAGCTCAGTGGTAGAGTGCTTGCCTAGGACATGTGAGACCCTGGGTTCAATCCTCAGCACCACATATAATAAATAAACAAAATAAAGGCATTATGTCCATGTACAACTAAAAATAAATTAAATAAATAAAAAGGGCTGGGGTTATAACTTGGTCGTAAAGCACCCTGGGTTCAATCCACAGTACCACATAAAAATAATGATAAAAATAAGTTCCTTGAAAAAATTTCCCAAAACATACGCATTTATTCATAGATCATTAACTTGATAGAAGACTCTACAGAGTAATATAAAACTAAAAGTTGGGAGCTGCTACCTGCTAATGATCATGAAGAAAATCATGAAGAAATTAAAAGTGTACAGCTGGGCATAGTGGCACATGCCTGTAATTTTAGCAACTTGAGAGGCTGAGGCAGGATTTTAAGTTGGAAGTCATCCTCAGCAACTTAGATCCTATCTAAAAATAAAAATTAAAAAAAGGGCTGGTAATGTAGTTCCATGGTACAGGGCCCTTGGGATTGATCCCCAGTATCAGTACTGCCAAAAAAAAAAAATATATATATATATATATATATATGTGTGTGTGTGTGTGTAAATAAAAACAAGAGACTTGATGAAGAAGCTTCTAAAGGTCTTTTGGTTAAGGTGCTAGTTTTCCCTCATCTTCAGGTAGGAAACAAGAGTGAAAGGGATTTGTTCTTTTTTGCTGTTGTTGTTAACATAAAACAACTGTGAAGTAAAACAAAGTAAAGCTAAGTTTGCTGGATTTATTGCCTCAATAAAAATGCCCAACTCTCTTCATCAAATTTATCCATCCAACAAATCAACCAAGCAATCAACCTTTATGCTGACTGTGATTAAAAGAAGGAATGCTTTTCATTTGAATTATCCAGCAACTGTTTCTGAAGGTTGCCAGGACAATCTCCAAATCTATCAGTGAAACTCTTTCATTGCTATTTTAGAAAAACAGAGAACTACGCGTCAATCATACCACCTACCGCTGGAATCAAAATTTAGGAAGTCTGAGAATTCCTGAGCCAATGTTTCATCACTGGCAAAGGCACAGATGCAAGCAAAGAAATGAATGCATCTCTGGGCTGCCTCTTCCTTAGAAGAACTTGACTTGTGCGATTTCAGAGTCTGACAGGAGCAGAAGAAGCGGCGCTCTGGCAAGCTTTTGGCACTGATTTTCTGCACAAAAGATGTATGCAAATATCCCAAACTATGCTTCTGGCTTGCCTTGCATTTCACCACCAAGATGTTTTTAGTAATCCTCTGTACCAGGGGACCCGTGGGTTCTGTGGCCAACTGCCAAATGGTCTGTTTGGTTTCTGGGGAGGCCTGCATGGCATTCAAGACTGAACTCTTCAGGGTCAGAGGGGTAGCTTCTGCCTGGCAATTCACTGCCAGTTTGATGTGTTGGCATTGGTTTTCCACAACGCCTTGGGTAGCAGCTTTCAGGCAGGATGGGACGTAACACCGTCCAGAGCTCAGCTGAGTGATGATAGTTCCATCTACTGTCTGGATTGTCGTCTCTGAAACACCAAGCTCCACAAAGCATCGGTAATCAGGACCCCGGTCTCTTTGCCGTACAGAGTAGACCTGCAGATCAGAGCCTGTGATGATTTTGACAGCTTCAACACTAGGCTGCTTCCGTGCACCATAGCGAAATATGGTTCCACATGTCTTGTTCTTACAGCTCAGGCCCCGGGTTCCATTGTATGTACCGCAGTGGGGACACTTTCTGATTCCCCTCAATGTGGCCTTCCCCAAGTCAGACAAAAAAGCTGGGACTTTAGTCCTCAGAGAGTTTGGTTCCATTTTTCACAGGCCCTAGGAAGACAAGCCCATTAGGATGAGTACACAGTCACATACACACACACACACACACACACAGCTGAAGTCACTTGTAATATTTAGCATAGTGTGTGTAAACTATCCAATATTTTGAAATCATATCACAAAACAACATAAATCTAAATCATCAAATGAAATAAAAAGTGTATAAAACTGGGGCTGGGGTTGTGGCTCAGTGGTAGAACACTTATCTAGCACTTGTGAGACACTGGATTCGATCCTCAGCATCACAAAAAAAAAAAGGTATTGTGTTCAGCTACAACTAAAATATATCCTTAAAATAAATTGGATAAAACTTTTCTTTCTACTTCTCTATACATTTAAAAAATTCTACTGTAGCAACCAAAGCATTTTTCCACGATTTGTTCTGTACAGCATTTGAAGTTATTTCACCAAATTTGTTTTATCTGGGTTTTGTTTTTGTTTTTTGGTACTAGGGGCATTCTACCATACAACCCAACCCTTTAAAATTTTTTTTTAGTAAATTGTGAGGCAGGGTCTTGCTAAACTGCCCAGTCTGGCCTTGAACTTAGGATCCTCCTGCCTCAGCCTCCCAAATCACCGTGATTACAGGTGAGCACAACCACATCTAGCTATTTAATCAAATCTTTAATGCATAGATGTTTAACTTAAGCAAGGACTAGAGAACAGGAAAGACAGATTCTTTCCCTTTCTCCATTCCCCATAAAACCCAGTCTAGTCCTACCTGTACTAGCTGCCAGGGCATCTGAAAAACAGTGTAACCTGAATTTATAAGACTTAAAGTGTGTTTTGTTAGTTTGTGATGATCAGAGAGGACAGGTAAAGACATGATCATTTGCAGAGTAAATGATACTGCTTAACACAAAGTCTTCTCAATTTTGAATTCTATGGTGTAACAATGCAGACATTCTGCCTCCTCCTTCTTGACCAGCCAATCGCAAAGCTCCTGCCCAGTGTTCCACAGTCAAAGATTCCCACTTCCCTAAGTGGAGATTTTGGTGGTCTACAAGTAAAACAAGAAAAAAATATTAATATCATACAAAGATGAGATGGTTCAGACAGAATACAGGCTGGGAGTACAGTTCAGTAGTAGAGCACAAACTTAGCATGTGTGAGAGCCTGGGTTCAATCCTCAGCACACACACACACACACACACACACACACACAAAAAAAAAAAAAGATAACAAAAGAAATAAAAATCACAGAAGCTAAGTCTTTCACAATTATTTGAGAAATAGTTGACAAATTGTTATGGAAACGGGTAAATGTTTTATACTTCTAACTTCAAGAAAGTGAAACAATGTTAACTTTACTCCACCTCCAGTTGACAAGAACACCTAGAGCCATGATATAGAATTGGCCAAATGCTCATCTTTCCTAAAAGTAATATATTACATTTCTAAGAGTGCTTTATGGCTAGGCTTCCTGTTGCCATGTCCTGAGCTGCTTTCCTCCACCATAATCTTCTACCATGATGTTCTGCCTCATCTCTGGCCCCAAGGAATGGAGTCAGCCATCCATGGACTAAGACCTCTAAAACCTAGATCATCATCATTGTAAAGAGGCAAGCTTGTCACCACACCCATCCAGTGCATAATTAAACTGTGGATTCTCTGCAAACACAGCTGCAATTGGCTTTTGTCTTCTGCAAAAGATTCACACAGTGAAAAGGTGTTTGATGGTGGAAGTCTCTAATCTCACTTATCAATGTTGTATTTTCAAGTCCACAGAGGTGCTAAAGGAAACAAAAGAAGCCTGTCTTTAGAGGCGATGGTAAAACTGAAGATGGAAAAAGAGCTGGAGTATAACTTCCGTAATTATTGCCAAAGAGAACAACCAGATCCTTCATGAAATATTTGTTGGTATTAAATTCAGATAAGACTAGAAAATTTGAAATCAGATATAAATGTCAACTATTATGATTTTATAAGACAGCAAAACTATGAAACAGAAAAACATTTATTTAATGAACATTGATTGACCAGGTACTGTTAAAAAAAAGAGTGCTTTACATTTTCTAGATTGCTTTCACATTCATTATTTCATTTGCATTTCACAATATAAGATATCTCATTTAAGCCAAACAATTGCTCTATAGATGAAAATAAAGAAATTATGTAATTCCTTCCTTTCCAGCCAGCAATATTGGCAATGCTGTTTCTGCAAACACACAAAAATCTAAGAGTACCAAGTTTCTACCTGTGATTTTCCCCCTCAATATTATGAAAAATTTCAAAGATATAAAATTATACAGTGAGTTCCTCATGTGCCCACCCATTGGGTTTTACAATTAACATTTTATTATATTTGCTTTATTATGTCTAGTTATCCTTCCTTCTGTCAGTTCCTCTCATATTTTGATGTATTTAAAATTAAAAGCCCCGCATGGTGACATACACCTGTAGTTTGGGAGGCTGAGGAAGAAGGATCCTGAGTTCAAAGCCAGCCTCAAAAACTTAGCGAAGCCCTAAGCAACTCAGCAAGACTGTGTCTCTAATTAAATATAAAAAAGGGCTGGGGATGTGGCTCGGTGGTAAAGTGCCCCTGGTTCAATCTCTGGTACACACACACACACACACACACACACAAATTCCAACAACAAAAAACAAAAACAAAGCAAATAACAAGTTTGGCATGGATATCATTATCTAAATATTTATTTATACAGTACTGGGTTTAACTCAAGGGCACTCTTACTACTGAGCTACATCCCCAACTGTTTTTACTTTTTTATTTTGAAACAGGGTCTCAATAAATTGCTGAGGCTAGCCTCAAACTTGCTATCATCCATCTTCAGTCCCCCTAATCACAGGGATCACAGGCATGCACTACCACACCTGGCTAACATTCAATGTTTTAAATATTGAATTTTAATGCTTTTTTTTTTAATATTTATTTTTTAGTTTTCGGTGGACACAACATCTTTGTTTGTATGTGGTGCTGAGGATCGAACCGGGCCGCACGCATGCCAGGCGAGCGCGCTACCGCTTGAGCCACATCCCCAGCCCCAAATTTTAATGCTTTTTAAAAAAAGTAATCTGATTTTTAAATTGGCAGTTAGCATTGTTTTCCCCCCAATTTCAAAGGACGATTTACTTTTTTTTTTTTTTTGTAGCATTGATTGAACCACTTAGCAACATCTGTAGACCTTTTTATTTTGAAATGATCTCGCTAAATTGCCAAGGCTGGCTTTGAACTTGCAATCCTCTTGCCTCAGCCTCCTGACTCACTGGGATTATAGTCGTGTACTTCCATTCCCAGCTTTTGTTGTTTGCTTTATACCCTGTAGAAGGCAACTTGCTAGTATCTTTCAAAATTACAACTGCATATTTGTTCTTTGGGAACCCAGGACTTGGCACATGTCAGATAAGTGCTCTATCACTGAGTTACAGCCCCAGCCCTGCATATTTCTTAAAAACAACAATCAACAACAACAACAACAAAAGACTTTCATGGGCTGAGGATGTAGTTCAAAGGCAGACTGTTTGCCTAACATGTCTAAGACCCTGAGTTCAATCCCCAGCACTGAAAAAAAAATAAATAAAAAAGTTCAACTTTGGAACTTATTTTGTAGAAAAGCTACAAAGACAGTACAAAGAATTCCTGTATATGCTTCACCTAGTTTCCCCCTAAGATTAATATCTTACATAACTATGAGACATCTGTCACAATAAGGTTTAACATTGGTGCGATACGACTCACTCTTCTATAGACTTCATTTGGATTTCACCAATTTTTCTAATGCCTTCTTTTTAAAAGAATAAACTGTCTACTTTAGAATAATTATAGATTTTCAGAAAAGCTGCAGATAGAATAGAGTTTGCAGATACCCCTAACTCATTTTCTTCTGACATTAACCAATAGTGATGTACTACATATTACCACAGGACATTTGTCAAAACTAAGAAACCAGCAGAGGCACCTTATTAACTGAACTCCAGTCTTAGTCTTTTTTCTCTCCAGGAGCCAATCCAAAATATCACATTACATTTAGCTATCACATCTCCTTAGTCTTCACAGGCCTGTGAGTTACTATGTTTCCTTGGTGTTAATAATCCTAACATATTTTGAAGAGTCAGGAATTTTATAGAATGTTCCTCAATTTGAGGTTGTTGATATTTCCTCTGCATACTCCTTTAGTATAATTCCACTAATAAGAATTTATCTTACAGGTTCCCACATGTGTAAAGTGAGGGAAATATAAAGATACTCACAAGCACTTTTGTTAACAGTAGAGCTCACAAATAACCTAATGTTCTTCATAGATGAAACTGGATAAATTGTCATACATATATATACATATATGTAAAATGGAATACTTTCCCAAAAGTAAGGTTTCCTTATAGCTTTAAAAAAACAAGGGGAGGGGGGATAGTAGGGGATAGGAAAGGTAGCAGAATACAACAGTCACTAATATGGCAGTATGTAAAAATGTGGATGTGTAACCGACGTGATTCTGCAATCTGCATTTGGGGTAAAATTGGGAGTTCATAACCCACTTCAATCTAATGTATGAAATATGATATGTCAAGAGGTTTGTAATGTTGTGAACAACCAATAAAAAAATAAATAAAAAATAAAAAATAAAAAAACAAAAGCCAGGCACAATGGCACACACCTGTTCCCAGTGATTCAGGAGGCTGAGGCAGGAGGATCACATGATCAAGGCTAGCCTCTGCAATTTAGTGAGACCCTCAGCAACTTAACAAGACTGTCTCAAAAACAAAAATATAAACAAACAAATAACAACAACAACAAAAACCCCAAGGGATATAACTCAGTGATAAAGCACCCTTTTGTCCAATCTCCAGGTTACAACCCCCCCCCAAAAAAAAAAAAAACAAAAAAAACAAAGCATATTAGTGGTTGCCACAGCTGGAAGAAAGGGGAAATTGGCAGTTAACTGCTAATGGGTATAAGGTTTCTTTCTGGAGTGATGAAAGGCTGTATAACTTTGTGGATATACTAAAACCTTTAAATTGTAACACCTTTTAAAAGGCTAAATTTTGTTATATGAATATTTTAATGAAGCTGTTATTATTTTTAAAAAGACAAAAATATTTGGAATTCAAATGCCAAAGGTCTAATTTCCTGAGTTTTTAAAAACCAATAAGAAAGGGCTGGGGTTGTGACTCAGTGGTAGAGTGCTTGCTTAGCATGAACAAGGCACTGGGTTCGATCCTCAGCACCACATAAATGTAAAATGAAGATATTATGTCCAGGGGCTGGGGATATGGCTCAAGTAGTAGCGTGCTCGTCTGGCATGTGTGAGGCACTGGGTTAGATCCTCAGCACCACATAAAAATAAAATAAAGATATTGTGTCCACCCAAAGCTAAAAAATAAATATAAAAAAACCATTATGTCCACCTAAAACTAAGAAATAAACATTAAAAAAATATTAAAATTCTCTCTCTCTCTTAAAAAAAATCCATTAGAAAAAAGGAGAAAAGACATTAAAAGAAGGTTGAGAAAAAGAAAAATTAAAAAGTGATTTTAAATATGTGAAGACACTCAACCTTATAGTAAGGAAGAGGCAAATTTAAAACAAGGTAACAGGGCTAAGTACAGCTCTGTGGGAAAGTATTTGTTCCACATGTTCAAAGCTCTAGGTTCAATCCCCAGCACCACAAAGTGAAAAACAAAAAAGATAACAACAGCAAAAAACCCACACAAACACAAAAAAGCCAAGATAACACTTTGGCAAAGTGGAAAAAAAATAAGAAAATTATCACTGTATTCATGAGAATGTGGAGAAACATTCTATAGTGTTATTGTAAAACTCTTGGAAGAGATGTAAATACAATAAATGTCATATACATACTTTGCCTTAACAATTCCACTTATGATATTGCATGTATTCTCACATGTGCAAAAAGTATATAAAGGATACTCACTGCAGAATTGTCCATAAATACAGAACTATAGAAACAGTCTAAGAGCTCATCAGTAGAGAACTGACATAAGAAAATTTTAGTGTAATCACACAATATGCTATTAAAAAGAATCAGACAACAGCCAGGTTTGGTGCAGACCTATATCTCAAGCTACTCAAGAGGCTGAGTCAGGAGGCCTGTTCCAGGACAGTTCTGCAACTTGGTGAGACCCTGTCTCAAAATAAAAAATAAAAAGGGCTGGAAATCTAGCTCAGTGATAAAGCACCTCTGGGGTCAGTCCCAAGTACAGAAGGGAAAAAAAAAAAAAAAAACAAAAAAAAAAAAAAACATCCGGGGATGTAACTTAAAAGTAGAACACTTCTGATCTAGTTCCCCATACTGCAAAACAAAATAAAACAAGAACTGAACAGATGTATGTGTACTGTGGTTCAAATATCAACGTATATTGTGAAATGAAAAAAAAATCGTAGTACTTTGCTTATAACATGCTATTCTTGGTTTAAAGGGGACAGAGAATAGGGGTGTATACATGTGTATGAACGTTTACTGCCACAGAAGTGATTTGTGACTAGGGAAACAGTGGGTCTGGAAAGAAGACTTACCTTTCACTGTTTTGTACTATTTTAATTTTAATGTGTGCTAGTACCACTTATTACAGATTCTGTATTGAAAGCATATACAAACACTTAACTTGTAAAGACCCTGTATTTGAAAGATGAAAGGTCTCTAAGTAATCTCTTTTTGGCAAATTTACAAAACAGTCTCCTTGGCAAGAGAATGTAAAGGGGCTGGTGATGGAAGAGTTAAGCCCTGACCGCTCCCTGAAGTGGTGGGTTTTCATCCTGGTTCTATCTGGCTGTGCAACTATATAGTTTGCAGAATGCTTTTTAACGCTTGCGAAGCGGTTAGAAGAGAATGAATGACGATCATGAATGTAAATACACACACCGATTACACACACACACAACTACACGAGTACCCTCCGTGTGGATAAGCCCTTTCTACGCATTTACTCATGTAATGCTCATACGAGCCTGTGAAAAATTGCCCATCTTGGAGATGAAACTGGCTGAGATTTAACGAAATTGTCACAGCCAGCGGTCATCTAACATGAGTTTGTAATGTGCTGGATTTCCTGTCAAACCACAAGTGAGAGGAGACGGCACTTTAGCCCTGTACTGCCTCGGAGGGAAAAGACATCCTTCGGGCACACGTCTGGCCGCCGGCCTCCAGGACGCGAAACTCCCGCTTCCGGGGGCCCGCCTGCCGCGAGACGCACATCCCCCGGGACCTGCTTCCCGGCATCCTACCCGCGCGACCGCTCACTTCCGGTACTAAGTAGGCCCAAGCAGAAGCATCACCTCGTCGGCATCCTGTTCCTTGGATAAGCTCTCCGCCAGAATCCCCAGCCCTACACCCCTGTCCCAACGCGTCGGGGCCCTCTCAATACAGTCGTCTTACCGGCCCTGCGCCCCCCCGTGGGCCCCAGGGCCCCTCGCGGATGACCGCCCTCACCTCTTCTCTCTTCGCCTGCCACGGCCTTTTACAAACACGGCCAAACTGTTCGCTGTAACGGCGGTCGTTATTGGTCAGAGCCGCCCACGCGCGGCAAATGCCCACCCACTTCAGCTCGCGTCGTCTTATGGGAATTGTAGTTTTCTACTCCTGGAGAGCGCTGAGAACTTCCGGCAGGATCCGGTGCCGCTTAGGTTCTGTCACTGGATTTAAGCCTACTGGTGTGGAAGGCACCAACGCAACTCCAGGGAAAACCGTTACTTCAGACCCGCAAAAATCATGTTTCTGTGTATAGTTTCACTGGAAATTGATGCAAAAGTCGCCTGAGATTTTCTACTCTAGCGGATGTCGTTAGTGATTTTTGTTTAGAGATCTTGCCCACCAAAGTGCTTGTTGTTTCTATCTCTTGTATGTTTATGATAAGTTATCCTTTCCTCCCTTAATTAGTTTGACCTATTGAACGTTTTCCCTTACAATGAGCCGAAATTGGCCTCCTGTAATCCTAGTTCCAGTTCTTGGAACCACACAGAATAAACCCAAAATCTTTGAACATGATTGGAGACAGCTTCCCAATACAATGTGTCTCAAAGTGAGGACTCTTAGAAAACCCTGTGATGAGATTTTCTGCACCCCTTACCCTAGTCTAGCTGCTTCCTTCTAGTGGCGCTGTGGGCAGGTTCTTTACCACTGAGGAAAAAAAAAATATTTTTTTTTTTGGTGGGTTACTGAGGATTGAACTCAGGGGTCACTTAACCATCAAATCAAAGTCATGGTGATGCACATTTGCCAACCTGTGGCTCTGGAGGCTGAGACAGGAGGATTGAGAGTTCAAAGCCAGCCTCAGCAACTTAGCAAGGCCCTATGCAACTCAGTGAGACCTCTAAAACACAAAAAAGGGGTGGGGGATGTTGCTCAGTGGTTAAGGTCCCCTGGGTTTTATTATGCTTTTCTTTTCTTTTTGGTACTGGGGATTGAACTCAGGGGCACTTGACTACTGAGCCACATCCCTAGCCCTGGGCAAACTAGGATCTGAAACATGTAATAATGGTTGTTATGTGCTTAGCAATGTTAGCTTTGTGCTAAATGCTTTATGTCTCATAAATAACGTATTGTTAAGCCTTATAACAACCAGAATTTTTTTTTCTATTCTGAAGTGCACTTTTCTCATATTTTAGCATGTTTGCTATCAGTGTGACAACCAGAATTTTTGTAATATATTCTCTGGGGCAGGGTTGTGGCTCAGTGGTAGAGCGCTTGCCTTGCATGAGTGAGGCACTGGGTTTGATCCTCAGCACCACATAAAAAATAAATAAAATATTGTGTCCATCTACAACTAAAAAAATATTTAAAACAAAAAAGGGCTGGGGATGTGGTTCAGTGCTTAAGTGCCCCTGGATTCAATCCCGGGTACCAAAAAAGAAAAGAAATTGTTATATACTTTATGCCACGTTATTTACACAAGTGTAAATTAGAATCACAACAGATTTTTGTTATTGATTTCTAACCTAATTTCTTTATGGTCAGAAAACATAAGTTATTTTTTTCTTTCCTTTTGAAACTTTGCTTTATTTTTCTGTTAACTGATTGAATGATAGCTTCTGATGCTTAAAGTCTTCTTCTTTCCTTCCTTTTTTGGTGGTACTGGAGATTGAACCCAGGGGCCCTCAACCACTGAGCTACATCCTCAGTTCTTATTTTTTCCCCATATTTTTTATTAGTGTATTATAGTTGTACAGAATGGTGGGATTGGCTGTTAAATATTCATACATGCACACAACATTTGACCAATATTATCTCCCAGTTTTTCCCCTGCCCCTTCCTATTCTCTTGCCTCTATTCTGATCTCAGATTTTCATGAGATCCCCCCATTCTTTTCTTTCTTCCTCTATAGATTTCACATGAGAAAAAAATAAGACCCTTGACCATCTCAGTTTAGCTTATTTAACATAATATCCTCAAGTCCCATCTATTTTCCTATAAATGACAATTTCATTTTTCTTTATGGTTGAATAAAAGTTCATTGTGTATATGTACCATATTTTCTTTATACATTCATCTAATAATGGAAACCTAGGCTGGTTCTATAGTTGACGGCTATTGTGAATTGTGCTGCTATAAACATGGGTATGCATGTATTTCTGCGATTACTTAATTCCTTAGGATAAAGACTCAGAAATGGTATAACTGGGTCATATAGTTGTTCCATGTCTAGTCTTTTGAGCAACCTCCACTCTGATTTCTGTAGTGGTTGTACTAATTTACAATCCCACTAATAGTGTATGTTCCTTTTTCTCCACATCCTAACATTATTGTTTGTATTCTTTTATTTAATAATTTTTAAATATTTATTTCTTAGTTTTAGATGGACACAATATCTTTATTTTATTTTTATGTGGTGCTGAGGATCAAACCCAATGCCTCATGCATGCCAGGCAAGCATGCAACCACTTAAGCCACATCCTGAGCCCCTATTGTTTGTATTCTTTTTTTTTTTTTTTTTAAAAAGAGAGTGACAGAGGAGAGAGAGAGAATTTTTTTTTAATATCTATTTTTTAGTTTTCAGCAGACACAACATCTTTGTTTGTATGTGGTGCTGAGGATCGAACCTGGGCCGCACGCATGCCAGGCGAGCGCGCTACCGCTTGAGCCACACCCCCAGCCCTATTGTTTCTGTTCTTGAAGACTGCTGTTCTGACTGGTATGAGATGAAATCTCAGGGTATTTTTTATTTGAATTTCCCCAATTTCTAATGATGTTGGACATTTTTCATGTTTGTTAATTATTTGTATTTCTTCTTTTGAGAAGTGTCTGTTTAAGCTCTTTCTACATTCTTGATTTAATCCTGTCAGAAGAGTAGCTAATAAAGATTTTCTCCCATTCTGTAGGTTCTCTTTTCACATTCTTGTTTTCTTTGCTGTGTAGAGCTTTTAAACATTTTTGGTTTTTTCTTTTGGTACTAGTGATTAAACCCAGTTTTTTTTTTTCTTGGCGGGGGGTGGGGGGATACCAGGGATTGCTTAACCATTGAACCACATCTCCAGCCCCTTTTAAAGTATTTTATTTAGACAGGGTCTTGCTAAGTTGCTTAGGGCCTCACTATGTGCTGTCTTAATTCTCTGCTTCTCTATGGAACAGATAATACTATTTCCATTTTGCAAATGAGAAAATTAAAGGAGAGTCTTTCTCCCCATTGGTTTGTCTCCATACTTAGAATACGCTTTTTGTGTGTGTGTGTGGTGCTGGGGATTGAACCCAGGGCTTTGTGCATGCTGGGCAAGCACTCTACCAACTGAGCGATTTCCTCAGCCCCCAGCATTTTTGATTCATCAATTTAGTATTACCTTTCTATTATTATACGCATCTTAATTCACAGACCCTTGCCAATAGAACTCTTTTTTTTTTTAATTGAATCCCATTTCAGAGTTTCCCTTATTATGACCAGTACATGTTTTTTTTTTTTTTTTTTACATCCTCCATACTGCTATAAAAATGTTCCATTATCTAACTCTGCACAGTTCAACCTAATAACAAGGTCTACGCTTCTGACCATCAGTGTAGACTGGCTGCCAAGTGGTTTCAAAGCCATCATCCTAGCACTTCCCTTTATCCATTCCTGTGCTGAATCCCATCTCTAGACACTCCATCATACTTTCTTTTTTCCCCATACTGGCCCTACCACTGAACTATATATATCCACAGTTTTGGTTTTTTTTCCATTTTGAGAGAGGGTCTTGTCAAGTTGCCCAAGATGGCCTTGAACTTATCATCTTACCTTAGCCTCCTCAGTGCTTAGGATTATAGGTGTGCACCACCATGGCTAATTATACAAATTTTTGGAGGCAATATCCTATTGACCCCTCGTTTTCAATGTTGCTGTTGAGAATCAAAGTCCAGTATTATTCTGTCCTTTTTCCATTTCACAACTTTTAGAATGTTCCAAAATTTCTTAGTGGTACAGGTTTTTAATTCAATAATAGCTTTTTTATGATCCCCAAACCTATCATTTCATCAGGAAAAAATTTCAAATTCCACTCACAATCTCAAGTTCTCTTCCTGGAGGCTGATTAGTTGTATACTGTCTCCTAAATTGGTCCAACATTTTTTTCCCTTTGCTTTTTTTCCTCCATTTTTTAAAAAACTGGTGATTATATCTGTACATAATAGTGGGATTTGTGGTTGCATATTCATACATGCACACAACGATTTGCTCAATACCACCCCCCAGTATTTCCCCTTTCCCTCACCTCTCTCCTCTGTTCTACTTATCTCTCTTAGATATTTTCATGAGATTTCCCCCTCCTCCACCTTTCTTATCCTTTTCCTTTAGTTTCCACATATGAGAGAAAACATAAGACTTCTGAGTTTGGCTAATTTCACTTAACATAATAACCTCAAAAGAATTGGAATGCTTTACAAATTTGCCTGTCATTCTTGTGCAGGGACCATACTAATTTCTGTGCTTTTCCAATGTTAGTATGTGCTGCCAAAGCAAGTACTTCTCTTTGCTTTTGATTTCTATTCAAAGACTTTTTTTTTTAAGTTGTAGATGGACAGTATGCCTTTATTTTATTTATTTTTTATGTGGTGCTGAGGATCAAGGCAAATGCTTTGCCCCAGCCCATTTCCTTGTCTTTTAGTATTTCTGACTGGCACAATTCAAAGTAGGGTAACTAATGGCCAATTTTTGTTTTTGTTTTGGTGGAGAGTTTCAAATGTCAGTGCCTGCCTTTTGGTAGTCATTCAGTTTTTTTCACAGAAGGATTCTCCAACATCTTGCCTGGTGGATATATATATATTCTAGAGCTGAAGAAAGATAAGATGCTAGGGAATATGAATTTATACAGTAAATGTTCCTTTTCTGTACAGCATGGCCTAGTAAGGAAGTATACTGCTTCCTTTTTTCAGTTGAATTCTTATCAGAGTAACATTAGCCTCCCATTTCAGAAATCATTATTACTGGTCAATCTTGGTAAAAATCTCAGTTCCAAATCCAGTGCTGCAGATGACTGAATAAAACAGAAATTTTTAATAACTAAAGGGTACTCACTCAAGGTAATCCACTATAAATATTTATAGACTTTATATTTGGTTAATTCCTTATATGATATCTATGTGAATTAAAGTCTCCAAATGAAAGGAGAAAAATCCTATTCAAATGGAACATACTCAATCATTTTATTAAAGCTTTTAAATTAAAATTCAGAGTTTTGGAGTTATGGTCTTTAAATCCTAAACACAGCAGTCAAAATGGAGTGGTTGAAATAAGATGTAATAGGAATAACCCACTATAAAGGCATAAATGTATCTAGAAATCATTTAAGAGGTTTGCTTTTTTATTTTCTATAAATACATTTTTAAAAAATATTTATTTTTTAGTTGCGGTTGGACCCAATACCTTTATTTATTTATTTTTATGTGGTGCTGAGGATCGAACCCAGGGCCTCACACGCACCAAGTGAGCGCTCAACTGAGCCACAACCCCAGCCCCAAACACTTTTTTTTCCTAATTCACTTAGTGAATTTAGTCACTCCCTTTGTAAGTGCAATCTAGTCCTTTTCGATTGCCTTTTTAAATGGGACTCTAATGCATACATAAAAGGAAGATGACCAATCACAAGAATAAAACAGGAGAATAAAAACTAGAATGTGAATCTCATTTTCAACAGGAGACAATATTAACAAGGAAAATGAGACCCTAGTTTCACATTTAGTTAAAACTGCAGAATGCAAATTCTTTGTGGTATTAAACAGCTAACCCAATGCAAACCACGGTTTTTGGAATAAGAATTAAAATATATAAACATCTGAATGAGTGAATATAACAATTGGCTAGACCAAAAAGAAAAAAATTCTCACACACAATAATCACTGCCAAGAAGATCCCACAGGTTATAGAAAACATAAAGGAACTTTAATATCCAAACAGGGTAAAGAATTCTGGATTAAAATGACCCATTAAGAGTGAATTATTTCAGGTTCTTTACAGTACCAGAAAGTCTGAATGCATATTGCAGAGAATGAAATTATTAAAAATTTTAATTTCCTTACCTGATACTAATTCCAGTATGATTTTTTAGACTGAAAAATCTTTAAATGACTTGTTTTAACACTAAGGTTTAAACCAAAGTTAGCAATGTTTCTGAAATATGAATTTGTTCAGTAGTGACCTTTTCATTCTGAATACTGGGTATCTCTTTCTCCTCAAAAAGTAGTCAATGTACAGTTGAAAGCTTGTACAGTAAGAAAATATACTGGCAAATAAAAACTGTTACTACTTGAGATAGTCAAAATGAGAAGAAAGCTACACTTGTGTTCAGATTAAATTACTTATGCCCAAACAACTTACCCTGCAGTCCATGAGTGTATAGGAAAATACTTTTTAATAAGAGAAAAATGAGGCTTCTAAAATAGAAACATAAGCCAGAAGAATCTAAAAATAGCTTCCTGATATTTTATTTTGAGTATTTAAGCTGCTTTTGGTTGCATGCCCTGATCTGTAGAAGTTAACAAGGAAATAACATTTCCAAGTATTTAAAAAATTTACTCATCTTCCATAAAGCAACTTTTAATGTATTATCAACACTTAAAAATACACAGTGACTTAATGAAACATCAGTACAACTGCATAGAATTGAGCTCCAGAAAACTATACACTTACAAGCTGTCTTTCCTGGGCTCTGGTTTACAAAGTATTATTGGCTTAGAGACCAGCTTAGAGTCATTTGTCCTACCTGGAAGATACAGGCCAGGAAACTCATTTGACTTCACAGGCCTTTTCGGTTCCTAAATAAAATACTGGGAGCTCTCGGAGAATCTTAAAAACCACCAACCTTTTAAACACATACACTGGGGACCCTTCCTCTCTGTGAGTCAAGGAGGATTTGTGACCTTCACTGAAAACAAAACAAAAATCACATCTCCCACAACTCTTCTAAGAGACTCTGAAATGTACTAGAAATTTCAAAACTAGAACAATGCCATCAAAGATTAAACCTCTTAATGCTTGGAGCCACACCAAAATAATAAAATTGGTAACTCCAATAAAACAGGTACCCAAAGAATCAAAATAGTGATTGCACTGAGGATTCTCTTCTTTGAAGGCTGTTTAAGGAGGTAGGATTTTAAGGTTTTCTTTTCTTTTTTTTTTTTCCTTTTGTTTGTTTTTATTTATCTTTTGGCCTCTGAACATTTAAAAAATGCTTTGCCCGGCTGGTCCTTCAGGCTATTTTTGGAGTTTATAATGAACCCCAAGCCTGACATAAGGATATTCTACAGTTTCACAGCTATCATTTGTACATATTAAGTTGATTTACTCTTTTTAAGTAAATCTAACTAGAAAATGGCAAATTATATTCCTTTACATACAACTTTGTGTCTCAAAATTCTTGAAAAACAAGAGATGATTTTGTATTCAAAGACTACCAAAGTATGTATTTGATATTCACATGCAAACAACCTAAAACCTTATAAATCTTATGTCAACTCTGCATGATGCCTTTAAAAAGGAAATGACATACAAAGTTTGGTAACTGTGCAAAATATTAAACTGCTAAAACATTTTACATAATGAAATAATACATGTAAATGTATAAGTTGACACATGAAAGTTACATGGCATAAGAACTTATCACATTTCAGAGATTTTTCTTGAGTAACAAGTTTTTGTTTTTACAGTTCCTGGTACACAGCAAAGTTTATCACAGAAGATAAAAATCCTTTTAAACAAATCCAACGGAATTCTTGAGGCACCTTCTCATATAAAACACAAGATGAATGCAATTATCAA
The DNA here is from genome assembly GCF_964194105.1 of Spermophilus citellus. Taxonomy (NCBI): domain Eukaryota; kingdom Metazoa; phylum Chordata; class Mammalia; order Rodentia; family Sciuridae; genus Spermophilus; species Spermophilus citellus. Next base: position 57,255,834 of record NC_138193.1, on the reverse strand, counting down.
TCCATCTGAGAAAAGTTTTCAATCTAAGTGAACATCATTTTTTTTCCATTTAACTATATTTTACAGAACTTTAATAAGGCAAGACAAATTTGTGAAAAAATGTAAATACAAAAATGATGTAAACTAATAATTTATATTTAAAAACCCCAAGGGGTAACAGTGAAGATGGGACAGCTCAAACAATGCCTATTATTTTTTTAATCTAAAACAGAATTGTGCACAAGCTGAAGATAACAAAGAACTTCTAGACTTTGCACAGTTTTGGTTTTTCTTTCTTTTTTTAAAACCATCTTTACATTACATGTTTTAAATCATATCAGGAATGCAAACTAGAACTGCACACTACTTTAGTGGAAAAATGTTCAACATTGTGCAATTTTCTGCCTCTTAATTTTTAAAAAGTGGCAGCAATCCCTGCATTTGTATTTGAAACAAGGATCTGAGAAACTTTATCAAAAAAGGTAATGAAGGCAAAAATTGGCAGACATCCAGCATCTTGTTTCTTTTTAAAAACAATGTGGATGATAAGTAATTTCATGATTAAAAAATGAATCTTTTAAATAAATACATTGTATCTGATATTTGCACTGACTGATTTGATAAATCTTTTAAGTAAACAACGGCTTTACTACACTCCCTGTAGCCTCAAGCCACTGGCTTTATATTCTAGAGTCCTTTTTCACTGGGTTTCATACCCTGCCACTCGATACCCCGCTGGCTGATTAGGCAACATGCTGCCATTCTGTCCTTGAGGTGGCTGTACTCCGTAATTTGGTCCCATCCAAGGTGCAGAAGACTGTGTCTGACTGGTAGAGAAGGTGAAAGAAGCAGAAGAGAAGGGACATCTACCAGTTAAAACAATGCAATGCTAAGAACAAATCACAACATGGAAAGGGAAACATACTTTTTCTTAAATCCAAATATAAAAGTAACTGTAAAGCCAGAGAAAGTAAACGCAAAAGTAAAGTAAAAAAATCTATATATTCTCCCTCTGAGTTGTACTTACACTGAGTAAGTTACTACCTGAAAGAAACTCCATCATTTGGTATAATAAGTACTAGCATTTAGGGCTGGGGATGTGGCTCAGTGGTAAAATGCTTACCTCACATGTATAAGACCCTAGGTACAATCCCCAGCACCCAACAAGATAAAACGAAAAAACTAGCATTTATATTACTTAAAGAAATTAAAATAAGTATGAGCATGTGTATCTCATAAATTTTTCAACATTGTATGTGGTGCTGAGGATCAAACCCAGTGCCTCACGCATGTGAGGCGAACACTCAGCCAGTGAACTACAACCCCAGCCCCTATACTACTCTTTTGTTTCAGTTGCTGATATGCTATTAGAAAGAAGACGACCAGGGACTGAAGAAACTTCAGGGCCAAGTGAGCATGGCCAGGGCTGCAGTGGCAAGAACCAAAAGCACCTGGGAGGCCAGGATAATGCTGGTGGCATGTATTATTACCATAGAATCAATTTTGACAAATAGCACTTGGTTACTTTCGAAAGATGGTATGAGGTATTACCAAAAACTGTCAGACTTAATAAACCAAACTGTCAGACTTAATAAAATTGAACATTGGTCAGTGAGCAGATAAAGTGCTGCCAAAACAAGCCTGGAACTGCTGCCACCAGTGATGTGGTGCAATTTAGCTACTACAGTTCTGGGAAAGGGAAAATTCTCAAAGTAGCCAGTCATCATCATCATCATCAAGTCCAAATTCCTCTCTAGAAGAGCTGAGGAGATTTTTTTTTTGTGTGACTATGTCCTTGGTAGCTAAAAGCCATGTGGAGAGAAGTTCACTAAATGCGAACAAATACTTTACTCTTGGGTTGAAAAAATGTGCATCTAAGAATGGCTAAGTGACCATTAGTCGTCTGAAAGGCTTAACAACTATTAAGCACTTTTTCCCCTCACTAAAAAAATTAGTTGATTTTTTTACCAAACATTACCAGAATTTGTATGACTCTGATTATACTTCAAGGCAACAAGTTTCTAGGAAAAATCACCAAGAAGAAAAAAAAAAAAACCCAAACAAAAAAACATCCCCCGCCCCCACCCCGGGCAGTACTGGGGATCGAACCCAAGGCCTGCACATGCTAGGCAAATGCTCTACCACTGGGCTACATCCCCAGCCTTCTAGGCAAATTTTTAAAGATAATTATTTAAAACTATAAATTAGGCAGGCATAGTAGCACATGTGTTTACTGTCAAGACACTCAAGAAGCTGAAGCAGGAGGATTCCAAGTTTGAGGATAGCCTGGGCAACTTAGTAAGACCCTCCCTGTCTCAAAAAATAAAAAGTTCTGGGGATGTAGCTCACTGGTAAAGTGCTCCTGGGTTCAATCTCCAGTATCAAACCAAACCATAAATTACTATTCTAAAAGTAAGTCCTTCAAAGGTTATAGTTGTGCTTTGCATAGGGGGCCACATTGCCTACTAATTACTTAAAATTTCTTTTGGACATTTTCGAATGTTAATAAAGCAAAAGGTCAAACATGCTTACTTAAATCCCTGCTGGTTCCATGCCTGGCCATACATTCCATATGCAGGTACTTGCCATCCATTAGGCATATACTGGCCAATCTGTTGTGCGTTTCCATACCACTGGCCCCACTGGCCATAAGCTTGTGGATATCCAATTTGATTCTGCTATTAGGTAAAATTATAAGAGATAAATTAGTATTATTTAAAATTATTTGTATATATGCAGCTCTTGATATACCACAAATACTTAACAAAACATACATAAAACATCTTTATAATTAAAATGACAGGATAAACAATAATTTAGTGGTTACTAAAACAAAACAAAACAACAACAACAAAAAACCCTTAGGGCCGAAAGGCATGGCCCCTGCCTGTAATCTCAGCAGTCAGGGATACTAAAGCAGGAGGATCCAGAATTCAAAGCCAGCCTCAGCAATTTAGCAAGGAGCTAAGCTACTCAGTCACACCCTGTCTCTAAATAAAATACAAAAAAAAGGGCTGGGGATGTGGCTCAGTGATTAAGTGCCCCTGAATTCAATCCCCGGTAACAAACAAACAAAAAAACCCTTAGGTTCTCCTGCTGCAACTCTACATCATTTTCTATAGTCTATAAGGCAGTGATAATGCCCCAACAATAAACTTAATATAATGTTTAAGTGTTTGTTAAATTATTTACTTAAATGAAGAAATCTATATAGTTTAGGATTTTCTTACTCCCACCTCTCTGCTCCACTTATAGCTTCCTCAAAAAAATCAAGTTTAAAGTTGCCTAGAAAAACAAAAAACAGCAAAATCTGGAAGAAATTCCAAGGCGCTAAACATATTTATAGCTTTATTTTTTAATCAGTTGAGTCAAGCACACCTGTGAATTCTCCAAATAGTATGTGAATAAATCTACCAAGTATTAAAGACTTAATGCCCTGTTAGGTTTGTCAGAGCATTTTAAAATTCACTGTGTGAGCATGAGTCAATTGAGGCAGTTACACTCATCATGTCAGCACTGCAATCCATGAAAACACCACTCTGGAACTACAATACATATAGGAAGAGCTCTTATATATTATGAATTGAACTAGAAACTTATTAACAAAGATTATCAACAATTCTCATTTTAAAATAACCTTACTAATATTAACCCAGCAATTACTTCCCAGAGTTCAGGACCCTCTTACCTGTTGCACAGGATTTATCATATCAAGAGTTTCTTTGCCCCAATAGCATTTCACAACATGACCTTCAATAGTAGTACCATTAACAGAAACAATTGCATGTGCAGCACTTTCATGGGAATTAAACCTATTGAAAACAATATTAAGAATCAATAAAAATTCTTTTAAATTGAATTTAAGAATAAGACCTATTTTTAAAATCAAGGCAAATAAACTCAATAGCCGTTTGGCAGGGGAAAAAAGATCAAGATGATCTTAAGGTATAACAAGCAGTTGGTTGGTTTTCTTTGCCATTTCTTTAAAAGATCTTTTAGTTCTGGAGAAACTTTTCTAAATAGAGGATATGTTGGAAGAAGGGAGAATAAAACATACAGGAGCAAAAATGCTATATGCTAGAGAAATTTCCATGTCTTTATAAATGAGGTAAATTCTTAAGAAACCATTGTTAAATGTTCAGAAATTATTTGAAGGGGGAAAGTTTTCACAAAAACCATCCCTACCTCACAAATGAATATCCTTTATCTGGAAAGACTCGAATTTCCATTATTTGCCCAAATGGTGAAAAAGTCTGACGCATTAGTTGTTCTGTTAGACAAAAAACAAAAACAAAAGAAACCACACTCAGTTATAGTAAAATCCTACAAATATTAAGCTTCTCAGCTTAAAGATTAATTTCCAGATAGCACATAGGTAAAGCTCCCATACCTGTTAGTCCAGAAGTAACACCTCCACAGTAAACAGTACAGTTGCTTGGACTAGACTGATTTACAACCTCATCATATGATAGCTGTTTAGTGTTTGCTGGAGAAGGAAAAAGTTTTACATTTTCAATTCATTAAATAAATGTTCAGAAGGACAAAAGCAGCATTAACTACACTACTATAATAGCAATATTTGATCAAAATGCTTAGAGAACACACATTACATTTGACATTAGGATTAAACCTCCCCCAAGAATGTCTAAAAAATTACCCAGTATTCTCTATGTAATAGGAGACTTGACATTAGAGATTGAATATCATTTACTATTTAAAAATTACAAAAATGAAAACTAAGTACATTTTTGAACAGTAGTCTTGATTTGCTTCTCATCTATTTCTGCAATAAGTCTCCGGGAACAGCTCTAACATTTACAATCTAGTGTATTTTTCTCCAAAATTCCACATTTCCTTTTCTTCTCCAATACACCTACACTCATATGTACTCTTTGGAGCTGGAGGCTTTCGGGTTGCCCAGTTAGTTCTGATTTGTCGTCCACCAAGCCATTGGCCACCCATCTGTTGAATAGCGTTTTCGGCATCCTGTTCCGCACAATATTAGAAATGACAAAGAATATACCATTAGTAGATGGTAAACAACTTTTAGCGGTAGACATAACTTTGTGCTTTTTGTTAGTGTTTTTTAGTGAAGGTACTTTATTAAACATACAATATATGACATCTTTCTAAAAATGCAATGGTGATGCTAGGCACCATGACGCATGCCTAGGTAATCCCAGCAGCTAGGGAGGCTGCCAGTCTCAGCAATGGTGAGTCACTAAGCAACTCAGTGAGACCCTGTCTCTAAATAATAAACAAAATTAAGACTAGGGATGTGGCTCAGTGGTTGAGTGCCCCTGAGTTTGATCCCCCACCAAAAAATGCAATGGTGCTAAACTGGGTGCAGTGGCACACACCTGTAATGTCAGAGGCTGGGGAGGCTGGGGCAAGAGAAGCCCCTACATTCAAGGGCAGCCTCAGCAACTTAGAGAGACCCTGCCTCAAAATAAAAAATAAATAGGGCTGGGGATATAGTTCAGTGGTTTAGCTCCCCTGGGTTCAATCTCTGGTATCACTCTCACACACACACATATACACACAAACACACACACAGCAATGGTGCCTTTTAATTATCTTTTTTGGATATTAGACTTTGGTAACATTAATTATCTGAAAAAGTCCGAGTCCCAATCCCCTAATAATAAGGTAGCTATCATCAACTTTATGCAAAAACTCAACCTAATATAAATAAAAATTTTATTTTACACGATCCCAACAAACTTATTTGGGTTTCTAGGTACTAGGTTAAGAGCTGGGAATACACTGTGGTAGGAGGACAAAAAGCAATTATAAATTGTGATAGGTACCATGACAGGAACAAAATACTAAGATAAATAATATGGGCATGGGGATCTATTTTAGACAGCATGAGTAGGAAAATGCTTTTTTTTTTTGGTACTGGGATTGAACTCAGGAGTATTTGACCATTGAGCCACATCCCAGCCCTATTCTGTATTTTATTTAGAGACAAGGTCTCACTGAGTTGCTTAGCGTTCACTTTTTACTGAGGCTGGCTTTGAATTCGTGATTCTCCTGCCTCAACCTCCGGAGCCACTGGGATTATAGGTGTGTGCCACCGAGCCTGGCAGGAAAGTACTTTTTAAAATGACATAATCTGAGACTGTGAAGAGCAGAAGCTAGCCAAGTCAAAATAAAGGGGAAGTAAGCCCCAGTAGATGGAAAAGCACTGCCAGTTCTAAGGCAGGAAAGAGTTTGGTCTGTGTCACAAAAACATGTGGAAGATTAGTTTCAACAGAATCTAGTGCATAAAAAGGGAGAGTGCCAGAGAACTGAAAAACTTTAAGAAAGTGCATCATGATCTAATCTGTTTTCTTTGGTAGCAGGGATTGAACCAAGAGACTGAGGCTATTATAAAATATATTTTTTATTTTGAGAAAGGGTCTTGCTAAATTGCTTAAGGCCTCATTAAGTTGCTGAGGCTGGCTTTGAACTTGAGATCCTCCTGCTTCAGCCTCCTGAGCCATTGCGATTACAGGCATATGTCACCATACCAGCTTGATCCATGTTTTAAGGGCATTCTTAGTGCTAGAAGAAAAATGATTTAGGGAAATGGATATTAAAAGGAAAAGGACATTTTGAGACTACTTCAACATTGTAGATTTTTAAAAATGCTGTTGGCCAGTAGCTGTGGCTATAATCTAAAAGAAAGGCCAACAAAATGGGGTACTGGGGAGGACACAGTAGGCAAAAGGGGACAAATCTAAGATAATTCCTAGGTTCCTGGTTCAGAAGTTGGAAGGATAGTGTCAGCTTTAACTAAAATGAGAACAGACTAGGAGGGAGGTGGGGAACAGGTTTGAGGGATAAATGAAGAGTTCTGTTTATAAGTTTAAGATGTCTGTGACTCATCTAAACAAAGACCATTTGATTTTAGTTCTTACTAAATATGCATTCACTAGTAATTTTTTAAATAGTAGAAACTTACATTCCATATTCTCAAATGGGAAAAATGAGTTCTAGCCCACCCAAACCTGCAACTTCATTTCCCTACATTGTATTAACCACCTTCAAAACCTATGAATTCAGGGCAGGGGATGTGGCTCAAGCGGTAGCGCGCTCGCCTGGCATGCGTGCGAACCGGGTTCGATCCTCAGCACCACATACCAACAAAGATGTTGTGTCCGCCGAGAACTAAAAAATAAATATTAAAAATTCTCTCTCTCTCTCTCCCCTCCCTCTCTTAAAAAAAAAAAAAAAAAAAACCTATGAATTCAATACCCTAAGGAACTCAAATTAATTGTGGCTATTAATCCATCGTATAAATTGTTTATCTTTCCAAAATATTATACTGTGACTAACAATAAAGTAAAACTATGCTTCATAATTATTTTTATTTTCTCACCTTATAGGAAAAATATCTTATAATTGATAGATGGGACACGTACATGACTGATCTTGTTTCTTTTCACTTGTTAAGATGCTTTTACAATTTCTAAACTTTTCTTCTAATATATGGGTTCTTTCCAATACTATAAGCTTACCTATTTTCTTCACAGATTTTTCTTTTTTTAGAAGACAGTTATATTTCATATAGTAAAGATGATAGCTATACTATACATTGACACAACCACTGGATCATCTGATCAGAAGACATAAGTTGTTCTGAGAATGACTGAATTATAATTGCAGGACATTTTATATTTTCTTTTTTGGCCTTGCTAGCCATATCTAGGCTTTTAAAGCAAATTTCTAATTTGGACAGTAAATTTGGGGCAAATGATCATAAGTAGTTATAGTACATATCTAGATGGTAAAAGTTCATAGGAATAATCAGACATAAGGTCAATGTAAGTAGACATAGGAACTAGAAAAAAACGATTTTTTTTGAGACAGGGTCTTACTAAGTTGCCCAGGCTGGCCTTGAACTTGACATCATCCTGGGATTATAGGTGTGCACCAACATGTCAAGTTTGAAAAACTTTTTATTTTTATTTTTTAACTTTTAATGGTTCAATCTAAGGTACTCTAATACAGAAAATACATTGCTTTGTATTCATCTTAGGCAACTACCTGTCTTAATATAATGGTGAACAATAAAATTCAAAGTTTAATGCAAATGTAGTATATGCTGAAAGATTTGTACATATAAATTCTCCTGGACTGGGGTTGGGGCTCAGTGGTAGAGTGCTTGCCTTAAACGTGTGAGGCACTGGGTTCAATTCTCAGCACTGCATATAAATAAAAAATAAAGGTGCCTCAACAATTAAAATAAATATAAATAAATAAAATTAAAAATAAAATAAATTCTCCCACATGTATCCCTGTAGTTTTGCAAGTGTGATCCTACTTCATTTAACTGCTCTGACCTTTAGTTATATTAAAAAGTTTTAAGCACTTAATTATTTGAATTGATAATATACTTACATTAATAACTACAACACAATGTTCAGTGTATTACTTCATCTGCTTGTTTCTCAACAACTACCCCAAGACCCAAAACCCTGCTAAGAGACTTTTTTATCCCTACAAGGGAAAAAAAAAAACCCAAACACACTTTAATACAAGTCCCTTTCCTTTTAATGAAAATTAGCTTTCCAGTTAATAATACCTATAGAAATCTTTCTACAATGAGTACGCTACCCTTCCTTGTCTCTACAAAAATCAGAAATTTCAAATTAATGCAAATTGGGGTTCAGTAACTATTTGTAGAATGAAAGGAAAATATGAGAAGTTTCAATACAATGTATTATTTTTTTAAAGAGGTTCTCAACCATCACAGAATTTTATTACTTACTTTTTAATTACCCTGGAAATATAAAAGGGGAATAACAAGATTTTTCTTTCTTCTTTCCTTCCTTCTATTTAGGTGCTTGGGGATTGAACTCAGGGTCTAGAGAATGCTAAGCTGTGATCTACTATTCAACCATGTCCCCAGTCCCCATAACAGAGATTTTTAACATCTACTTTTGGCTGATAATTTAAATATCTTTACTATGTATATTCTGAAACACTGTATCAGTACTTTGTATGCATCACATGTTAAATAAATGTTGACTAAATAATCAGAAAGGAGAAAGAAGATATCTTCTAGTGAGGGTGCTAATTATTGGCAAAATAAAAGATGTAAGAAAAATAAACTTTTTACATCCTTTACTCTTAAAGCACTGCACATGCACTTCTGATTGAGCTCACCCATTTGTTGAAAAAGGAGACAAAGCCATATCCCTTAGACTTTCCTGTTGCCATATCTTTTACCACTCGGGCATCTCTGAAAATAGAAACACCAGAAGTTTAGGTTTGCAAACTGTCTTCTAGATATAAAATGAAAATTTTATATACAACTCATTTTCAGGTTTCACCTTCATTAAAGTAAACCTTTAATGTAAATTTACCTTTTAATCTACAAATTTACATGTATTAACAAGTGAGGCTTTATGTTATAAACATGCAAATCAATAACTTCTTAAATATTTGTATATATTATTCAGAAATTGCCTCCCATTTCAAAATGTTTTTTAAACTTTTAAATATTAGACATTGTAAAAGTAGCTATTCACATGAATTATTTAACCACTTTTAAAGTTTCCAGGCACATTAAATATTGGCTTTCTTTAACCATGCAACTTATAATTTGCTATTTGATACCATATTCTACCTAATCATAAAAAAGTAAAATAGAGAACTGGAAATAAAAGAATTAAAAAGTTGTATATTCCCTAAACTAACTAAATTATTTCATTTTCTCGGATCAATTTATACCCCCCACTTTTGGGAATGGTAAATTTTGAGAACTTCATAATTTGAGAAATGTTAAATCATTGAAGAAGAATACTAGATACACTTCAGTTTTAAAATATACAAGAAGATTTTATACTGAATTTTATAATAGCATTCATATTAAGATTGATTGGAAACTATAAGATATAAAAGCAAAATTTTAAAAAAGTCAGAAAGTAAAAAAGCACGCCAACATTTATCCACTGTGAACCGTAGCTTGTAGTTAGCCAGGGCAATTCTGTCCATTCTTCAGAGACACTCTGCAAAATAACCAGAGCCCTATTATTTGAGATTGAGTAAAAACCCAGCCATGATAGCTAAAACTCCATACCTCAAAAAATTGGACTCATATTGTGCTTCACAATCTGCTTTTAATTTAGCCAGGTATGTCATAATGCTTGCTTTCTCAGGACACATGAACAAAACAGGCACTTTTATAACAAAAACCCAAGTCAGAAAGCCATGCAATGTAATTTCATATTAAAGTATACATAAGCATATTTTAGATCAATATAGAAATTGATTTATTAAGTGTAGTCAAAATGACAAGAAGTGCTGGTGAAAAGGGAAAACTAAAGCAAGTCACTTTACAAAATGTAAAATTAACTTATTAAATTACCTGTATGGTACACATGCATTTAATTTGGTATGTGATTCACTTCTATACCAAAATATGCTACATTACCCTAAACTCAAGAAACATGAGGAGTTTAAGTTCTATAAATTAGGGAAGTATTATATTTCTTATACTAAATTTTTAATAGGCCACTGTTTATTATATACCTTCTAGAAAATAAAGCACTGTTAAAGGCTCCCTATTAAAAATGCCTATCATGAGAACCCTTCAACATATAGTTATTACTTATCCTCTTAACAACCACCACCACCAAAAATTAAAGAAAGAAAGAAAAGTCAGGAAAATATGCTGCCAGTTGTTTTTTAAGTTTAGGAAAACTAACTCCTTATATAGCCTAAAACTCAGACATTACATAATACCTCAATATAAAATTATAACATTAAAGAAAGGCCTTACCAAGAAAACAACTAATGTACACATCAGTAATTGTGGGACCAAAAGAAAATCTACAGACTGAAAATATGATGCCAACATATTTAACAAAACGAAATTACTGATCCATGATTTAAAAAATCATGAAACTGTTAAAAAGGTTATTTAAATAATAAATAAAAGGTTATTTAAAATAATCTTTATTTAATCCCAAACTAAAATTCTCATTTTTTGAAAACCTGCTTCAATCAAAATCAAAGCATTTAACAAAACAGCTACTTAATCTGTTTGCAATGTTAGATAGAGGTTTTTCTTTTTAAAGCTTCAGGAAACATCAGTTTCCAAATATACTCAACTGTTACTTATTTCTCTCTGAAAGGCTTCCCTGAAAAAGCAGTAGCAAAGACCTAGACCAAGGTTCTTAATCCTTTTATGGTCCTGTGACTACTCTGAGGATAGGATGACATTTATATTCTCCACACCAAAATGAAAACAAACACAATTTTGCAAGGAATTTAGAGGGTCCTTGAGATGCCAAAGGTTAAGGCCCTGCAAGTCTAGATTTTTGAAAGCAAGCTAACCACTACTGAAACCCTTAGACAGACTAAGAGGAACTATTAAGAAATTAAAAGAAAAATGTCAACACTAACAAGAGTCCATTTATAAGCACTAATCTGTGACTGCCTTAAAAAGTTGGCCATACTAATGAACTGTAACTCTTCAAATGAAAACTCCCCAAATTCATCAGCAATGCTACTGGCATTTATTTTGCCGTCTCCTCACCTCCTTATTTCTCTCTTGGTCTGCTTAATACAAACCAAAGTGAGAACTTCCTTTTACTTATTCTTCTATCTGAAACAATACTGAAGCACTAGAAATCCTAAAAAAATTTCTTTCCAAATTCAACCATTACTCCTTAAAAGGTACTATAAAAAATTTTTGCTATTCTTATGCTAATATGGCATGCTTTTCAAAGTATTAAAATTCTTCTATGATGAATGCTACCTTGATTGAGATATATATGGGCCTAAAATGTATAATTATTATTAAATGCAAGCAAGATAGTGCCTTATAAAATACTATAAAGGCACTATTATTGTTAACAGTTAAAAAAGAGGGTAAATACTTTGGAGATAAACTTAATAGCTGCCTTTAGATACAATTGTTAAAAATTCTTTTTGTTAAATTACATTAACACAAAATGCATGGTATCATAGAAGTGCCCAAATAATTCCTTAATCATAAATCTAAGTTACTATAGATTATTATCAAGCCAGCAAGACACCTATAAGAATCTATAATATGTACAATGCAAATGTCTCTTAAAAACTAATGCTTAAAATCTTTGAAAAAATAGTTTAAGATAGAGATCAAAGATTTATTAATGGAAAAACAATTTTTTGCTCTTAAAGTCTTGAATGGTCTCTAAACAATGTAATATACTATAATTCAAGAGTTAAAAATTAATGTCCCAAATTCACAATAGAATTATTTTTATTTCTTTTAAATTGTTTCTAACTAAAAACATTTTATTTATCTTCTGCTACTTACGATATTCTTCCAAATGGTGCAAAAGCTGCTTTTATATCTTCAGTTGTAATTTCTGGACTGAGATCACCAACAAAGACATGGAAATGATCTTATAAGGGGATAGAAGGGGAAGTGAAAAGAAAAATAGAACTTTAGAATTTAAAAAAGACCAAAATTTATACAATAAAGCAATCTTAATATAATTTATGGATTATAATAAAGTATTTTAAAAAACTATCCTATCTCTATAAAAAGCCTATCAATTTTAAACGTAATACATCGAGGTAACAATATAGGAAAGATTCTTCTAAAAAGACTATGATATAGCTAACTGAAAACTGCAGTTATATTTCTATTTATAGTCAATTATACTGGTCTAAGAGAATAAACTAATAATATATAACAAGCTTCAGTACTGTAAAAATTTAAAGACTTAGTTAACATTCTGAAAGGAATTATTTACTTTTATTCATTTTACCACTATATGAAGGCTTTACAAATTAAAACAGTGGTATTAATTTATATAGACTAGATTGGCCTCAGTTAAGACAATTTACTGAAGCTAGCTACATCATATACTTGGTTTAACCATATTTTGTGAAGAACAATCAAAGAAATACCTTGCATTGCAACAGTTTGATGTTAAAGTATTTGACAGTTTTCTCAAAAGCCAACAGTTTTGGTTGCCCAGACATTACACCATTCAGTTTATGTGAATCCATGTGCAAGTGAACTAAGACTGAAGGCAACAGAATGAAAACAGTAATCCCTTCACTTTATATCAGAACCATTAAAAAAGCATTGGAGAGAAATAACCATCCTATATGTGAAACTTTTCTAAAAAAGACAATTCTCAAGAAACACAAAAAATGCAAAATTTTTGAATACTTTAAAATGGTCACATATGTATAAATATATAATTTTGATAAAGAATATTTGGAAAGAAAAATTACCCCTATGTGGTAGGCCTCAAGCAACATATTGGGTTGCTCTTCCGTAAAGTTTCAGGAGCAACTCAAACACTTGGAAGATCTGTATATGAAGCCCAGGTGACCTCAAGGAAGCAGGGTATCTTGTCTTTTAGTTGGTGAAAGTATTTCTAAAACATCAGCTGCTACCAAGAGAATTCCTTGAACTAGCACCACAGTAGTGGACAAGTCACACTTGGTCAATGCTGGGAGGAAGGGGGAAAATATTGCCAAAGAGACATAACAAAGAGATTACTACCTAATCCCTCCCCCCTCCCATATCAGACAAAAAAAATTCAGGTGGTTAGTGAATACCCTTTCAAGAGATTTCATTTTATGTTTAAGAAGATACAATTACCTTGTGAACGCTGTGTGCTGACAACGGTACTACCTGATGACAAAGATTAGATTTGTTCTTAAATTTATTAACACAAACACATTAAATCATATCTTAGGATAACGATCAAAACATTACTGCAAACATGTACGTTTATATGTTTTACAATAAAACTACTGGGTATAACAAAAACAAATTTTCAAAGAGTATAAAATATACTTACTGCTTGTATCTTTCTTTTGACTGCTGGGAGTAGTTGCCCAATTCACTTTGACTTCCTAAAAAAAAAAAATTTTTCTACATTTATATTCCATAAAAACAAAGCTCAAGGGCTGGGGATGTGGCTCAAGCGGTAGCACGCTCGCCTGGCATGCGTGCGGCCCGGGTTCGATCCTCAGCACCACATACAAAGATGTTGTGTCTGCCGAAAACTAAAAAATAAATATTAAAAATTAAAAAACAAAAAACAAAGCTCAAAATCAGATTTGTATCTATGAATACATAAGAAAGATATGTCTGAGATGAAACATTTTTCAAGTTGTCAATGGACATTCATCTATCTATCTGTCTATCTATCTATCTATCTATCTATTTATATGTGGTATTGAGAATTGAACCTAGTGCCTCATGCAAGGCAAATGCTCCACCACTGAGCCACAACCCCAGCCTCTCACGTTTTTTTTTTTTAATATTTAGTTTTTGGTTATTGGCGGACACAACATCTTTGTTTGTATGTGGTGCTGAGGATCGAACCCGGGCTGCACGCATGCCAGGCGAGCGCGCTACCGCTTGAGCCACATCCCCAGTTCCTCAAGTCAAGTTTTGATGCTCATCTTTTGACTTATATTTATGCCAATAGCTTTAACAAATCCTAATCTTTATACATTTCTGTTAATATTCAAATAACCTTTTTTAAAAACAAATAGTATCAATGTATGTTTTCCCTTAGTTTCTTCCAAGCTTTAGTAATTCAAAAATATTTTAGCACTTACGTTCAAGCACCATGCATGATACCAACATAAACACAGGCCTCTCCCCTCTAAAAGCTTTATCCTGCCATTTTAATATTAAATGTGAATGACTTTTTAGGATAAAGTGAACATGTTTCTAAAATGGAAATGAAACCATATAACTTAAAATTTACCAGCACAAGTCACCTTTTTGAATTATGACAGCTTACCTTACCCATTATCTTCCGCCCATTCATAGCAGCAAGTGCTGCAGCTGCATGACGATGTTCATGAAACTCCACAAAACAATATGGATCGTTTCCAGCTGTCTGTTTTAAGAACAAATACACAAGTCAAATTTAAGCTTTATTCTCCCATTATTTTAAAACTATGTGCAGATTTTTTTTTTGGGGGGGGGAGTGGGGAAGGCAGGTACCAGGGATTGAACTCAGGGGCACTTGACCACTGAGCCACATCCTCGGCCCTATTTTGTATTTTATTCAGAGACAGGATTTCATTGAGTTGCTCAGCACCTAACCATTGCTGAGGCTGGCTTTGAACTCGAAATTCTCCTGCCTCAGCCTCCGGAGCCGCTGGAATTACGTGTGTGCGCCACCACACCTAGCAAGATATTTTTCTTTTCTTTTTTCAAGTATCAATTTTAGTTGTAGATGGACACAATACCTTTATTTTATTTGTTTATTTTTATGTGGTGCTGGGGATTGAACCCAGTGCCTCAGGCATGCTAGGTAAGCACTCTACCACTGAGCCACAACCCCAGTCTCCTAGCAAGATATTTTTCTTATAAATTAAGTTTTATATACTTCTCAGGTTATGGAAAATGAATGGTATACTCCAAAAGTAAATTTTTAGATTAAAAAGTTAACACTTAAAAAAAAACAATTTTTATAGGAAGTTATCTTCTTAGGCTTATACTACAATGCTGTAGCTTTCTTTTAATAATGACTAAGTGTACTAAGTGAAATAGTTACTCTATTTATTAATATTTACTAATACATACTAATACTACGTATGTTTATTTGCCCCCATAAACACATAACCATTTCTTTCAGGTACAGAGTTTGATTAACATTCTTAAATTCTCCTTTGATTTCTTTTTTTGGGGGGAAATTGTGGTACTAGATGCTGAACCCAGGGCCTGATGCTTGCTAGACTAGCACAATACTACTAAACTAAACTATATCTCCATCTCTTTTTTTAAAATTATTTATTTTGAATCACGGTCTTATTAGGATGATAGGCTAGCCTAGAACTTCTGATCTTCCTGCCTCAGCCTCCCAAGTAGTCTTTTGCCATTTTATAATTTTTAATCCTGTTGGTTATATATTAGTTTAATTGCTACAACTGTACACATCCCCTTACTGCTTCTAACTTGCTGAAATTCTTAGCCAACTTCTTAGACCTGTTTCTAAAATATAGGTAAACAGGCTCTGGAAACTAAAGAAGTTCTCTGGTAAGTAAAGTTTAAGAATGGGATTTATGTATGTACATATGTATGTATATTTGTGGTACCGGAGATTGACTTATAGACTTCAGGGATTAGCCCTTTTTATTTTTTATTTTGAGACAGGGTTTTGCTAAGATGCCAAGGCTGGGCTCCAACTTGAGATCCTTCTGTCTTAGCTTCCCAAATAGCTGGATTACAGGCACATGCCACTGTACTCAGCTAGAAGTTTTAGAAGGTGGACTTTCTGACACAGATATTTTGACTATTTAGAAAGCTTTTAAAAATCCACTCCCATCAAAAAAAAAAAAATTGTAATCTCAACTAGATTAGTATCATATAAATTTGCTCACTGTGGGCTGGGGCTATAGCTCAGTGATAGAGAGCCTGCCTTGCATGTGTGAGGCACTGGGTTTGATCCTCAGCACCACATAAAAATATATAAATAAAGATATTAAATTTTACTTCTCACTGTGATGACAGAAGTAGAATAAAAATCTAATAACAACAAATAAAACCAAAATGCTTTAATATAAAAAAATTATTCTCTGCTGGTATTGGGATAAGATAACTTGGATGCTTTGTTTTTACTTTTGTTGGGATGCTGGGGACTAAACTCAGGGCCTTGAGAATGCTAGGTAAACATGCTACACCCAAGTTGAGCTACACTCAAACCAAATATGTAGTTTTATTATAAATTGAAGCAGAAAAAAAGAAAAATTCTAATATATTATACCTATCAGTGCAAAACGCTAAACAATTTAATAGTTCATTTATTTCTTTCTGTAATCAAAGCAGAACTGATTCAAAATTCAAAAATGGCAAACACATAATTCAATATACTGGGACTACACTTTGTGTTAAAAAAATTAGAGAATATAAAAATTATGTAATTCAAACTAATGATAAACTTAATGAGAATTCTATTACAAAGATCAATGTTCTCAAGTATAAGAATGTGGTTAGGGCTGGGGATGTGGCTCAAGCGGTAGCGTGCTTGCCTTGCATGCGTTCGGCCAGGGTTCGATCCTCAGCACCACATACCAACAAAGATATTGTGTCTGCCGAGAACTAAAAAATAAAATATTAAAAATTCTCTCTCTCTCTCTCTCTCCTCTCTCACTCTCTCTTTAAAAAAAAAAAAAAAAAAAAAAAAAAGAATGTGGTTAAAAAAAGTAGCTTGCAATTAAGATTAGAGCAAACAGATGGAAAAGATCATGCATGCTAATTTTTTTAATATTTAATTTTTAGTTGTAGATGGACACAATACCTTTATTTTATTTTTATGTGGTGCTGAAGATCGAACCCAGTGCCTCACACGCTAGGTGAGTGTTCTACCAATGAGCCACAATCCCAGCCCATGCATGCTAATTTGTATCCAGAAAAAAACAAACTTTTCAAGTAAAAATAAGCTAAGCATATATACATTATCAGCATGTATACTCAGGAATATAAAATTCCTCATCAAATTTAAAAAAATTTGTTTTTCTATACATATTATCATTCAGGGTTAATACCAATTATATGAATAAATTCTATTGTTTTCTCTACCTATTAAGGTCTCTACCTAATTTTGAACTGCCTAAATCTGAGAAAAACTTGACCCTCAAAAATAAAATTAAAAACACTTTCAGCCAGGTGTGGTGGTACATGCCTGCAGTCCCAGCAACTTGGGAGGCTGAGACAGGAGAATAGTTCAAAGCCAATTGTAGCAATTTAGTGAGGCCCTAAGCAACTTGGCAAGACCCTGTTTCTAAAATAAAATATAAAAAGGGGATGGAGGGGCTGGGGCTGAGTGGCAGACTACTTATCTAGCATGTGCGAGGGACTGAGTTCAATCCTTAGTACTGCATACAAAAATAGGCAAATAAAATAAAAGTGTGCTATCTATCTACAACTACAAATAAATAAATAAATAAAGGCTGAGGATGTTGCTCAGTGGTTAAACATGTTCAATCCCTGGCACAAAACAAAAACACTTTCACTGTACTAAATGCATCTTTTTTTTTTTTTAACCCCGTTTCTAGTCTAATTATAACTTAAATTGTAGATTAACTGAACAATAATTAATTCTGATACTTTAATGCATTTGAAAACAAAAACCTAGATACATATATACATACCCACATATAGTTATCTGCTCTAGGAATGATTAGTAGTTCTGTTCTCTTCCTTTATTTAGCAAATAAATTAAAATCCATTGCTAAGACAGATTTATTATAAATATGCTAAAATCCCTATGAATTTAGACATAAACTAAGAAGTCTTTGAAGTAATGGTTTTAACAAGTATGTCAAAAAGAAGAAAGTTAACTTAAGTAAAATACCCTTACATCCATAATCATTTTGCAGTTTTTACAAGGTCCAATCTGGCTGAAGAGTTGGAGAATCAGAGCTTCTGTTACATCTCTGGAAAGGTTACCAACATATCTGAAACACAAAGAAGAGCAATTCATCATTTCAGATTTGCTTCTTTTGTATCAGTTCCTAAAGTTGCTTACTGTAATATGAATGCTGGGAGATGACAAATCTTTGCCTTACACTATACTATTAGGAATTACCTTGTAAATGTTTGCCAACACTTCAAAAAAACTCACATGGATTCAAAATATAGTATGTGCAAATACATTAGACACTGCTAGTAGAATGGAAGATAGTGTGTCAGCGTATGCATGTATTTATTTTGGCAGCAGTGGGGATTGAACCCAGGGCCTCACACATGCTAGGCAAGTACTCTGCCACTGAGCTACACCCCCAGCCCTTTATTATTTTGAGACAGTTTCTCTTATTAAGATGCCCAGGCTGACCTCAAATTTAGCAAATCCTCTGGTCTCAGACTTCAGAGTAGCTGAGATTACAGATGTACACCACTATGTCTATTTTGGTTAAGGTTTTGCAAATTAAATTTGTTGCCCTTTAAGTTTCTAGGCATACCTTAGGAAGTTGTTTTTGAAACTCTTAAAATGAATCATTATTAGAGGTATAAAATATTTTAGGCAATCAATCCTGGGACGTATTGTAATTTTTCCTTTTTTGATGTTACTGGGGGTTTAATCCAAGGGTATTCCCCCACTTAGCTCCACCCCAGCCCTTTTTAGTTTTTATTTTGGGGTGGGGGGAGTGTCTTGCTAAGGTTACTAAGGCTGGCCTTGAACTTGTGATCCTCCTGCTTCAGTCTCTCAAGTCAATGGGATTACAAGCTCATGCCACTATGTCCAGCTTTTTCTATATTAATACAGAAATCATTTGTTTTCTTCCAAATGACTTTGAATATGCAATGAAAAAATTTTATAAAAATCATGAGACAGTTGTTTCTCAGGTGTGGTAGAGTTCACAAACAGATGGGAAGCTTTCACTAAACATCACTCATCAGTGGAAGAAAAATAAAAGGCAGTACAACAAGGTTCCAGATAATTTGAGTTGATGACCAATGAACTTAATTAATATACACAGGGCACTACAAGTCCACATAATCTTTATAAAGGGTTTATAAATAAGTTCTCAAAATGGGCTTTTCAAATGAGATTACCTCTAAGCATATTACACATTTACTACTTCTGACACGATAAAATACAGTAGCGTTTAATAACTGTAGAGTTCTTTCACCAGGTACGCTTCAGAGAACTTGAAAACTAGACTCTCCCTTAGAAAAATAAACGCCTATACATGTCCACAAAGCATGGATTCCATTTCTTTTTTTTTTTTTTTAAAAAAACTCGGCTATTTTCTTTTTTCTTTTTTTTTAAGAGAGAGAGAGAGAGAGAGAGAGAGAGAGAGAGAGAGAGAGAGAGAGGGAGGGAGGGAGGGAGAGACAGAATTTTAATATTTATTTTTTAGTATTTGGCGGACACAACATCTTTGCTTGTATGTGGTACTGAGGATCGAACCAGGGCTGCACGCATGCCAGGCGAGCGCGCTACCGCTTGAGCCACATCCCCAGCCCCTCCATTTCTTCTTTCTGCTGTCCCAACAAACATATCGAGTGCCTATTAGAATAAAACTATTCGGGGCTGGGGATGTGGCTCAAGCGGTAGCGCGCTCGTCTGGCATGCGTGCGGCCCGGGTTGGATCCTCAGCACCACATACCAACAAAGATGTTGTGTCCGCCGAGAACTAAAAAAATAAATATTAAAAATTCTCTCTCTCACTCTCTCTCCTCTCTCACTCTCTCTTAAAAAAAAAGAAAGAAATTGTCCTGCATCTGGGGTGTAGCTCAGAGTTAAGAGATCCTGCTTAGGGGCTGGGGTTGTTAGCTCAGCCTGGCATGACTGAGGCCCTGGGTTCGGTCCTCAGCACCACATAAAAACAAATAAATAAGATAAAGGTATTATGTCCATCTACAATATACACAATGGAATATTACTCAGCAATAAGAGAATAAAATCATGGCATTTGCAGGTAAATGGATGGAGTTAGTGGGGTAGGGAGGGGGAGCATAGGAGGAATAGACAAACTCTAGATAGGGCAGAAGAATGGGAGGGGAAGGGAGAGGGCGTAGGGTTAGAAATGAGGTGGAATGTGATGGACATCATTATCCAAAATACATGTATGAAGACACAAATTGGTGTGAATATACTTTGTATACAACCGGAGATATGAAAAATTTGTGCTCTATATATGTAATATGAATTATAATGCATTCTGCTGTCATATATAAATTTTAAGTTTTTTTATTTTTTTTTTAAGTTTTTTTAAAAATCCTATCTGGCATGTGTGAGGCCCTGGGTTCACTCCCCAGCACTAAAACAACAAAAATCCATGATAGCACTAATTAAAAAAAAAAAAATAGGACTATAGACTTACAAGGTATATAGTGACAACAAAATATAATTAATAATCCTTGACTGGATCCTAGATAGGAGAAAAAGAGCTTGTTCTTGCAGAATGCTAATAAATATAGAAGAAATGAGAGGGGAAAAAAATCACCATTAAAACTCTACAGTAGGACTGGGGATGTGGCTCAAGTGGTAGCACGCTCGCCTGGCATGCGTGCGGCCCGGGTTCGATCCTCAGCACCACAAAGATGTTGTGTCTACCGAAAAACTAAAAAAATAAATATTAAAAAACAAAAACCTCTACAGTAATAATTGCTACATGCAAGATCCACCCGTGAAAACTAAAATTAGTTGATGAATTTTAAGGAAAAACACTTGCATAGCCTCAAAGTCTCTCAAAAAATATTATGGCTTTAACCAGTTAATTGGTGATTTTTATCTTCTGACCACAAATTCTCTTGATATATATCTCTCTAGGAAATGCACCTCAATCCTCTCTTCTTGAGTGTAAGCTAATTTCAGTGATTCATCTTCGGTTTTTTTTTTCTCCTGAGGCACTGGGGACTGAACCCAGGGGTGTTACATAACACTGACCTTCATCCCCAGCCCTTTTTTATTTTGAGCAGTGTCTCAGTAAGTTGCTGAGGATATCCTTGAACTTATGATCCTCCTGCCTCAGCCTCCTGAGTTCCTGGGATCACAGATGTGTAGCATTACATCTGGCTAGTTGATTCACTTCAACAAACCATTTTCAGAAAGCAGTCACTGTACACTGAAGAAACAGTATTTTGAAACTTTCAGTTCATATAAGATATCTCCTCACAGATTCAAAAGGTATAAGAGACTTGACTAAATGTAATGTATTATATTGCATTGGATTCTGGAAAACAAAAAAAAAAGGTTAATGGTGCAAAAACACTGGGCGAGGTGGAATAAAAATTGTAGAATGATTATGTAAAATGTTAATATTAAGGGAAGCTGGGTGAGACTGTGAGAATTCCAAAACCATTTCTGCCTGTATCTATTCTCACCTAACTTTTGTGCTGATAAAAAATCCACAAAACTGCAATTAAGTCTGAATGAAAAAATGGATCTTCTGAAACTTTAGATCTACTCTGCCAAAGGCAGAGATCTAGTGACAAGTGGGTAGTTTTTAGAACTTTAATCTTATCACTTACTCTTTGCAAAATTGTCTAAATTCAAATATTTTCTGATACTTGATTTGAAGATAGGTAATAATAAGCAGTAAGAACAAGCTGGTTTAAAAGAAACACTGGCCAGGCAGAGTAGCATGCCTGTAATCCCCATCATTCTGGAAGCTGAAGCAGGAGGTTCACAAGTGTGATACCAGCCTCAGCAACTTGGCAATACCCTGTCTCAAAATTGAAAAGGGCTGGAGATGTAGCTCAGTGGTTAAGCACCCCAGGTTCAATCCCCAGTACCTGGGGGGCATGCAGCTACACACACACACACACACACACACAGTTTGTATTGTCTTTATGTTTACTTGCTTAATTTAGCCTGTAATAATCTCCAGGAGCCTCCATCAATTCATCCCACACATAGCTGTTTATTCTGTTTTGAGGAAGCTGTACACAAAACTTGCTCTCAATCTTGGACATCATTACAATAGACTATAGGTAACAATACATTTTCATGTTAATCAATGACAAAATCTTTGTGCAAAAAAATAAAACCCATTATAGTAATCTTTAACTTTTTACCAATGTCAGTCACTAATACCTCAAATTTTTATAAACAATGCTATTACAAGTATATTTGCTCAATAATAGTTTGAGACTGAAAGCCTAAAAATATGAAATCTGCAGATCCTTTTAATACTCACTGCCTTTAATCCCAGTGTTCTGGGAGGCTGAGGCAGGATTGCAAATTCAAGACCAGCCTCAGCAACTTAGTGAGGCCCTAAGCAATTCAGCAACCTTATCTCAAAATAAAAAATAAAAAGGGCTGGGGATATGGTTCAGTGGTAAACTGTCCTTGGGTCCATCCCAGTACCACAAATCAAAATAAAAACAACCCTTTTTTATCTTTTTATACATACTTTCAATGGAAAACAAATTATACATTCATATATATGTATGTGTGTGTGCACATGCGCGCGCACACACACCAGAGTGAACTCAGGGGCATTCAAGCACTGAGCCACATCCCCAGCCCTATTTTATATTTTTTAGTTAGAGTAAGGGTCTCACTGAGTTGCTTAGCCATAGCTGAGGCTGGCTTTGAAAATGTGATTCTACTGCCTCAGCCTCCTGAGACACTGGGAGGTTTTCTTACATCTTGCAAAATGTTTTACAGTTCATTCTCATTTTTATATATGAAAGTTTTAGTTTTTCCTTACTATTTGGTTTCAAAAAACAAAGGATTCTCTGAAATATGGCTTTAAGTTTTATGTGTAGAGGATTTTTTTTTTCTTTTGGCTACCAAATATCTCCCTTCCCGACTTTTAGAGAGTTACTACCTTATGGCAGAGTCCTATTCTCTACAGAAGCTGAAAATGACAAATAGGTTTTGTAGACCTCCTTGCAGCGGGAACATTTGAATATGATGGAAGTTAGTTGTATTAAAAATATCAGAGCTGAACAGACTTCACAGAGAGGCCTTAAAAAGAAAAGATCGAAGAAAATGTTTTGGTGGCACAATAGAGCAGTGCTAGTACAAACTGTGGTGTCTGATCTTCAGTGTTTGTGGAAGCAGGATCCTTTCTGGGATGGTCTGTCATTTGATTATGACTGTGCCTAATAGTTGTCTCTCTTTTCTAAGCCAAGTTCCATGACCTTCCTACAAATTCTTAAGAGTGTCCAATATATATATATATTTTTTTGAGAGAATTTTTAATATTTTATTTTTTAGTTCTCGGCGGACACAACATCTTTGTTGGTATGTGGTGCTGAGGATCGAACCCGGGCCGCACGCATGCCAGGCGAGCGCGCTACCGCCTGAGCCACATTCCCAGCCCCCAATATATTTTTTAATAAGCTCCTTTCATAGTTAAAGTACCCATAGTAAAAGTACTCCCTTGCTACATATACTTAATCTTTATATAAAAATCTGTACTGGGGCTGGGGTTGTAGCTCAGCGGTAAAGTGCTTGCCTAGCACAGGAGAGGCCCTAGGTTTGATCCTCAGTACCACATAAAATAAGTAAATAAAATAAAAGACACTGTGTCCAACTATACCTTAAAAAAAAAAAATTCTACTAAAGCAGTTGCAAACCAAGGTCACCTATCATGATGTCTACTGAACTACTAAACAAATGTACAATTTCATTTTATCTAGTTTTTATTTTTCAAATGTTTACTTTTTTTGATGTATACCATACCAATGTTATTTATTTTGCCACATTAGGGATCCAACCAAGGGCTTTAAGCATAGTAGGCAAGTGCTCAATGACTAAGCTACACCCTTGACCTTATTTTTTTGAATAACATTTAAATGTCTTTTTTAGCTATTCCATGGACTTCTCACTAACACCACAGATTTAAGTATCTCATATTGTTATTTACTGTATCACCCCTGGGATAATGTACCA
This sequence comes from Spermophilus citellus, assembly GCF_964194105.1. Taxonomy (NCBI): domain Eukaryota; kingdom Metazoa; phylum Chordata; class Mammalia; order Rodentia; family Sciuridae; genus Spermophilus; species Spermophilus citellus. Next base: position 57,231,529 of record NC_138193.1, on the reverse strand, counting down.
ATCCTGTGCAGAACTGGAAAATGGAGACAGAATTATTTGTTAAGGTAATCAATTTAAAAATGCCATTTTTTGTTACTGTAACAAAATACCTGAGGCTGAGTAACTTTTAAAGAAAAGGTTTATTTGATTCACATTCTGGTGGTTGGAAAGTTCAGATATCATGGCACTGGCATCTGACCAAAAAAGCCCCAGCTGCATCACAACACATTGAAACAGAAAGGGGCCCAGCAAGTGCGTTGGTCTTGCTACAACCCAGTCTTATAAGAACTACATTTAAAATTCCTTTCCAAGGCAATGCCCCCATGACCTAATCACCTTTCACTAGGCCCCACCTCTTAAAAGGTTTCACCACTTAACACTGCCACATTAAGGATCTAAATTCCTGAATATGAATCTTTCAGGGACAAACCACACCCAACCACAGCATGTCTTTTGGGGCAGCTGGATAAATATGAATATAAAATAAACATTAGTTAATAATTATATCTGGAGGTAATATATTTGGGGATGTAATTTAGTTGAAGAGCACATGCTTAGCACCAGAGAATCTGGGTTCAATTTCCAGCAACACACAAATATTGTACTAATGTAATCTCCTTAAGGTGAAGAATTATACTGTGATTATGTAACAGAATGTCCTCATTCTTAGGAAATAAAGTATTTAAACATGAAGTGTCATGATGTCTTCAATTAATTCAAATGTTTCTGCAAAAATACCCCCCCAAACAAAAACAAAACCCCCCATAAATGGCTAAATATCAATAATTGCTAATTCCACCTGAAAGGCATGTTAAGTCTTCAATGTACAATTTGTGTTACTTCTCTGTAGGTTTTTTAATTTCTCAAAATAAATAATACCTGAGAAGTAGAATCAATAGTCATCACTGCTACTAGTGACCACATGACAGCTCTGCCAGGGATAGAATTTCATATTACCTTAATACACATTGTTGAAGTTGGTAACTAAGTCGAATAGTTACAAAACTGGAATCCAAGAACACTTAAAATATTCATTTTTTATTAATACAAGCTCTAGACAATTAACCTACAAAGAAAATGTACAAAGCAGAATGGGTTTGTTTCTAGCCACAATCATTAAAATGGAGAATTTAATAAAGAAATCCCTGTGAAAATGAGTAAAAAAGCATGGATAAGTAAGTTTTAACTTAATGATAAATTCCATAAGAGTACGGATTTTAAAAATTCAGACTGGAAATATACTATATAGAACACTGACTGGAACATTGCTATGTACTCTATAAATATTTGCTGAATAACTATACTCTCTAGATGACTTCAGAACATTTGCAATTTGCTAGGAAATTATTTTGCCCGAGTTACTATGCCCGAGTTACTAAAGTTAACAGGGGAAACAATTATTTTCTAATTAACACCTGTAGATGGGCTGGGGATGTGGCTCAAGTGGCAACGCACTCGCTTGGTATGCATGGGGTGCTGGGTTCAAACCCCAGCACCACATAAAAATAAAATATGTTGTGTCCACCGAAAACTAAAAAATAAATATTAAAAAAATTTCTCTCTAAAAAAAACCAAACAAATAAACCTGTAATGTGTATATATACACCATGTCAGCATCCTAACCTATTATTCAACAATTACGTACACTTCACAAAGGATAGTCTGTTACACATTGCGGAAGCTATCTTATTTATTAGCTAGTAATTCTTTCAGTTGGTTTGTGTGGCGATACACACAAACCAGATTGAACAAATGTATCTAATATTAAAATTGAAGACATCTTAAGGGATATCCATGCTCTCAAAATGGCATTCATTTTTACTTATGCAGCAAACATTTTAGATTGATATACACTTCTAAATAAATCCACTTACGGTTGGTGTCATTCTCACATAACACATCCAATCCACTGATAATCTCTGCTGCTAGATTTTCAAGACATATTCAAAATCCTTCTACTTTTCATCATTCTACTAGTATTACTTTTTAAGTCACCATTTGGTCACTCAACTGAACTATACTAGTCTACTTGACTCTGCCCTTTCAATGGTTAAAACAGATTATCACTCCCCTGCTTAAAATCCTCTGATTGCTTCCCTTGCCACTCTTTTTTTCAAAGACACAGCCCTCATAGGGCCCTATATGATCTGTTATCTTCTACCTCCCCTAATAACCCCTTCTCCCCTCACATCATTCTAACCACATTTCCTAATTCTCTCCTATCTCTTCAGTTTCTGCAACAAGCATGCCTCACCATGGGCCACCAGCTCTTTCTGCAGTGCCCCTTGCTCAGATATATGCATAGTTCTCCCCGCACGGTGACTTTTCCTTACTGTTCTCTATAATTTCCACTCTATCTTCCCTATCTTGCATTATTTTTCTCAATAGAACTTAATTACCACCTAACAATTATTTAGGTAAGTTCTAAAAAGATCTATGTGTTTCCAGTTCCTAGAACAGTGATTGCCATGAGTTACATTCTCAAATATTACTAATGAATATGTTTGTAGCACATTGTCAATTTTTTTTTTTTTTTTGTCTGAGCCATATCCCCAGCCCTTTTAGTTTTTTGACATAGGGTCTTGCTAAATTACTGAGGTTGACCTCAAACTTGGAATCCTCCTGCCTTGGCCTCCTGAGTTGCTGGGATTACAAGGATGCATGGCCATTCTTCAGAAACAATGTATTATCCAATAACTAAAATTCTCATTTTAGTCAAACTTTCCTTCAGTCTCACCTTACTAGTTAAGAATGAATAAGCCAATGAACTCAACAAAAAAGAGTTGCTATTTCCTTCTACAAAAGTGTTTGGAGAAGAGTGGTGTAGAAATAAGAAAGATGCATGGGGTGATGGAAAGGCAAGGCCCTCATTAGTAATAATTAGACAGCAATTATTTAGCTGAGGGCTTTTAAAGAGATCTACATTGTTAACAATGTCAAAGCCATACAGTAACTGTATAGCTATATCAAAATGCATTTGAGAGTAAATCACTCAGAGGACATTAAAGTGCCTGGATCTAATGGAATTAACTTCCAGCAATTAACACCAGCAATGTTTTTATAGTTTAGTGTGTCGCTTTTATTTCACAAATTTAAAGTTTTCAAAGTGACCAAGGCCAATTCAGATTCACTATACACATATTTTTATTTTTCATTATGGACAATTTCAGATTTACACATAAGAATAATAGTATGTAAATATAACCCATCCACTCACTACAAATGTCTGAATTACTAATTACTTTGAACACTCCTCAAAATAGTCTTACAGGAAAATCTTTAAGAATGTTTTTCTCACAATGTGTTTCCAAAGTACTGCTGAGAGAAAGATGAATACTGGCAATCTCAAATTTAACACGGTGATGCTGACTACTGAGATGTGGCAAATGGATATTTCCTCTAAGCCATTTAGGAACACAGGTTGTATTAGAATTCAGACTATTTTATTCTCAAATGAGTAAAATCTTGATTCTCTTCTTGAACTGTATCACATTTTAAAACAAATCTATTAATCACTTACCATGGACCAGATGCTGTGCCAAGAACATATTAAAAGCCCCTGACATATTATAAGTTCCAGAGTCATGAAAGCAAACATTAAAAGTAAGAATGCTGCTGGGAAAACTTAGGAATTAGTGCCTACCCATGGTGTAACTGGAAAAATGAGAGATTTGGCTGAGGGAGACAGAAGCAAGTGAGAAGATAATAGGACTACTTCGAGCAAAAAAGGATTCTTAAATGGGGTGTTCTAATGAGAGGTTCAAGGCAAAATCAGTCATTAGTGTAATGGTTAAGAGCTGAAGACAGTCGAATTGCAGGATGAGGAATAAAAAGGTATATGATCTTGGGTGAGTTAATTAGACTCTAATTTTGCTTTTTCTGGCTTCAAAATGGAATAAATTATTTTAATGTTCAGATGAGTATTAAAAGAGCATTTAAAGCACTTAACACAGAGCCTGGCACGTACTAAGCATTTAATGACTCTCTGAATTAATAAAACTCTATTATTTCTCCTGCAATGATTAGTCCCCTGTCCCCAGTCTAGTACTATTTAACTACCTGCTTTTGAAGACTGGCCTGAGAATGCTGAAGTTGTCTTCATTATTTGATATTCCCAAATCAACGTACTAAAAAGGTTAAGTTCCCATATATTCCTGGCAGTTTCTGAAATTAAAAAATTTCAAAATAATGTAAGAATCTTAAATGTAAAGGCATTATAAAATATGAGCAGTGCTTAACCCAATATGTGGCTATCATGCTTCTAGCTAAGATCTAAGAGGAAAAGAAGTCTAGTAGGTTTTTAGGGAGTGTTCTTCTGTAGATACAAACTTTCCCTAATTGCTGCATCCTTATAAAAAGATACCCATAAACTAGCAGAATATTTAACCTATTAAGAAAATAAGTCTGGGGATTTAGCTGAGTGGTAGAGCATTTGCCTAGTATGTGCAAGGTTCTGGGTACAATCCTGAGCACTGCAAAAAAATAAAATAAAATAAATAAAAATATAAAAGTTTTAAAAAAGAAATGTAAAATGTAACAACATTTCCCATATATATAAGAAATATCAATTTAGAATTCAAAAAATTTTGGTGAAAAAAACAACTCTCTAGTTCAGAACTTTAATATCTAGAGTTGTGAAAAGAAACCTAAAATTGTATTTTTAATGCATTGAGCTCTCAAACTGCCAGTATCCAACAGTAAAACAAAAAGCCACGTCAGGAACTCACTGAAAAGTTAACTATGTGAGATGATAAATATGTTAAGATGGCTTTACTGGGGTAACCAATTTGCTCTGTGTATTTCATATTAAACATTATTTGTAAACCTCAAATTCACACAATAAAGTAAAAATCCAAAACATATCTCATTGAGCTTTTCCTACCCCCCCCCCCCGGAGAAATGCAACAAAGGCAGGATCGCTCATCCAATTAATATTCTGAAAACAAAGAATGCAGGGGGGGGGGGAACTACACGACAAAGAAAATATCCCCAGCTCGGATCACTTAATACTAAAAAATTCTTGCCTAAATACGTTATATAATCAACTGTTGCTTCATAAAAACTGCCTGCTTGATCGGCAACATGTCAATCACCAGAGTAGCAAGCGATTATAAAGATGTATTAGATCCACTTCCCCTCAGTAGATATATTCCTCCGGGTGAGATTTCCATTTTTTTTTTTTTAAAGCAGTTTCAAAATCCTTGGGTGGTCCGGTTAGACTTTTTGGTCGAGGGTCGGGGGTGCTATAGAAGAAAAGCCAAAGAGAGGTTAAAGAAAGATATTTGGCTTTTTTCCAGTTGGCAACTGCGAGAATAAAGTTTACCTCAGCCTCAAGATGGGGGAAAAAATTCCTACCAACGAGAAGAAAACGAAAGGAAGAGTTTCAGGAGAAAAATAAAATGAAAGGGAAGTCTGAAAAGATATAAAGAGGTTAATTACAGGGGGGGAGGCGGGAAAAAAAAAAAAAGAGAAGCAAGCAAGCATGGGACGACAGGAGGGTCCGCCGAGTTCTAAAGAGAGGTTTGAATGAAAAAGTCTTTTCTCCAGGTCTAAGGACCCCAGAGGGCGGGCGGCGAGGCCAAAGGCCGCGCGCTGGTGCAGTTAAGGCGAAGGGATTAATTCTGAGGGTCGACCCCCAGTCCCTCCACTTCGTCCTCTCACAGCCCGGGTCTTGGCTCTAAGCATCCAGGTGTGTGCTAAGGAGAGAGGAACCACGATATCGCGGCGTCCACGGAGACAATAGGCTGGGGAGCGGCGCAGGGCCGAGGCCTCCCTCCGGGACGACCACCATCCCGCCTCCCTCATCGTTGCTCCAGACTCACAGAGTCTTGGGCATCTCGTCCTCCATGGCTGCTGCTGTCGCGGCGGCGCCTCTGGGTCCAGCTCCCTGCCCTTCACTACCTCCCAAATCGTATGAACGGCTATGGCTGCGGGATGGCGGGGTTTCTCGGCTGAGCGGAGGTTATTTCGCCGTCTTCTTCCGCGGTAATTACGCCGATATGCCCCGTACAGCGCGAACAATGAAGCCCCGATTCAAGATGGCGGCGAGCCGGGCGCCTAGGAGCAGCCAGCGAAGTGACCCAGACCGCGCAGGCGCAGAATAACCCTGCACTCTCACCCTCGCGGCGCGGGGCTACACCTCAATCCGTAGGTTCACTTGTTGCGCAGCCGCTCTTTCACCCGACTCGTGTTGGCTCGGATTGCGCAGGCGCAAAGCTTAACTATTTCAAAACTTTCGTAAACTGTTGGTTAGCTCCAGATCCGAATGTGAATTATAATGAAATGGAGATCTTCAGGGTAATTAAAAATTCTAAGTATTTTCACTACAGGAAAGATTTATGAAGATTCTTTTAAGACATTTTTGGGCAAAAGAAATGCCTGCGCCGCCCGGGAATCGAACCCGGGTCGCAAGAATGGGAATCTTGCATGATACCACTACACCAGCGGCGCTGTTGATGAAAGCACTCGCCAGAGCCTCCTAGGAGAAAATGCAAGCACACATTCCCATTCAAAGATGTACTTCATATATTGTTATTTTAATTTGAAAATAAAAGTGTACTGATGGTTTGATAGTTCATATCTGCTATTTTTTTTCATTGCTTTGAGAAACGAATTATCTCATTGCAGTGCAGTTGGATGGATGTTTCTATTTTTTCTGTACAGAAAAAATATTCAATTTTAATTTTTTTTTTTTACTTAAAAACATAAGTGTTTCAGTAAGAAGAATTTGCCTTGTTGGTGCTAACCAATTATTTGAGACTTGAAAAAATATTTTCAGACCCTTTATTTTCAGACCCTTTCTGTGGTGTATTCAATGTACATTGAAAAGCATTTAAGAAGTGGTTTCTGTAGCAAATTGGTCACAAGAATCATAAGGTAAGTGAATCAGAAGATACATAAATTTAAGTACTCTTTTAGAAGGAAGGAAAATTAGGGCTCTAAAATGTGATTTAGTGTTTTCGTTATGCATTTCATAATGAACTTTATAAGTTATATGAAATATTTTATAAACATAGGAGAATTTACACATCCAAAAACTAGATCCTCTTCAAAATAGTTCCTTTAGAACTATGATACATTTCTGATTTCCATTTTTGGAATTGCCTTGAGAGTCCCTGATGCATTCTTCAGATTATATTAAAAGATATCAAGATTTATTTCTTGAGGATGAGGCAGATGTTATAGTGGACAGTATTTTTAAACACATTTTTGAGACACCCATTTAAAGTAGTTTTTTTTAGTTTATTCATAGAGATGTTCAACCATTTCTACAATCAATTTTAGAACATTTTCATTCTTCCAAATGAAACTTTTTCCAATTAACAGTTACTTCTGGATCTACCTATTATGGGCATTTCATAGAAATGGAATTGCACACTGTGTTCCCTTGAAACTGGTTTCTTTCACTTAGTATTATGCTTTCAAGGTTCATATATGTTGTATCTATCAGTTTCCTCTTTGGCACCTTTCCTTTTTTTTTCCTCCTCAAATATTTTGAACTGTTTTTGTTTGTATTATTATATTTTTTTTACAGTGCTGGGGATTGAATCCAGGGCCTTGCACTGAGCTATATCTCAAGTCCCTTTGCAATGTTCTTTTAGTACTGTAGATTTTTGGTTTGTTTTGGTACTTGGAATTGAACTTAGGGGCACTCAACCACTGAACCACATCCCCAGCTCTTTTTTTTTTTTTTTTTTTTTTTTTTGTATTTTTTTTAGAGAGAGGGTCTCACTGAGTCCTTTAGGGCTTCACTAAATTTCTGAGGCTGGCTTTGAACTCATGATTCTCCTGTCTCAGCCTCCCAAACTGCTGGGATTACAGGTGTGCACCACTGTACCAGGCTAATACAGTCATTTTTTAAAATGTTATAAAAGTACTACTTGTTCACCATCACAAGTGAAATAATATAGATAATATAAGAAAAGATTAAAAATTTCCTTAGTCTTCCCTCTTTAAGAACTAATATTAACAAATTAGTCTGTAAGCTTCCACATCTTACTCTATATGTATCCAGATACACATATATGTAAATACTTAGGATTTTTAGTTATTTCAAAATACATGGTATATACTTTGCAACTTTTTTCACTTAAGCTTACATCATAGTATTATCCAGTTTGATGAATACAGATCTTTTTTTTTTTTTTTTAAGAGAGAGTGAGAGAGGAGAGAGAGAGAGAGAGAGAGAGAGAGAGAGAGAGAGAGAGAGAGAATTTTTAATATTTATTTTTTTAGTTCTCGGCGGACACAACATCTTTGTTGGTATGTGGTGCTGAGGATCGAACCCGGGCCGCACGCATGCCAGGCGAGCGCGCTACCACTTGAGCCACATCCCCAGCCCAGATCTTTTTATATGTGCATACAAGGACTGGAATCTAGGACCTTGGGCATATTAAACATACTACCATTGAGTTATACTCCCAGTCCCAACTTTAGTTGTGGCAAAATAGTCCATAGAATGAATGTGCACAACTTATTCAAAGGTAAATTGAATAAATTACCATAATTGGTGTTGATAGACCTTCAAGATACTCTACCTTTTTTCTATTACAAATGGTGTTGCAATCCTGGTACATATATCCTTATAAATTGATTCTTTTATTTCTGTAGGATAGATTCCCAAACATGAGATTGCAGAATTAATATATATTAATGTATATATAATTTAGATAAAGGTTATAATCATTCACATTTCTACCAACAATAATTGAAAGTCCCTGAGTCCTTCACCAAACTTGCTCCATTTTCTTCTGCATTAAGATGTTATTAGGGCTGGGGATGTGGCTTAAGCGGTAGTGTGCTTGCCTGGCATGCATGCGGCCCGGGTTTGATCCTCAGCACCACATACAAACAAAGATGTTGTGTCCGCCGAAAACTAAAAAAAATAAATAAATATTAAAATTCTCTCTCTCTCTTAAAAAAAAAAAAAGATGTTATTATTCTTACTAATTTTTGCCACTATGTTAGATAAAAAATGGCATCTCCTTGTTTTAGCTTGCATTTGCCTAAAGGGTTGAGCATCTTTTTTTTTTAATATTTGTTTTTTAGTTGTAGTTGGACACAATACCTTTATTTTATGTGTTTTTTTATGTGGTGCTGAGGATCGAACCCAGAGCCTCACATGTGCTAGGCGAGTGCTCCACTACTGAGCCACAACCCCAGCCCTTGAGCTAGCTAGCTAGCTTGCTTTCTTTCTTTCTATCTATCTATCTTTTTACCATTGACAGTTACTCTTTTATGAGTTGCCTATTCATATACTTAGTCTATATTTATGAAGTTGTTTACCTCTTTTTATCACTTTATAGAGCTGTTTATATGCTTATAATATTTTTTTTAAATATTTATTTATTTATTAGTTATTGGCGGACACAACATCTTTGTCTGTATGTGGTGCTGGAGGATCGAACCTGGGCCGCACGCATTCCAGGCGGGCGCGCTACCGCTTGAGCCACATCCCCAGCCCCTGCTTATAATATTGACCACAATCCTTTTCTTACTACTTCTTACCTTTTTTTTACCTCTGTGGGGGGGGAAAGCAATCTTTAATTAGCATCCTCATTTGGCTGTTAAACTTTGCCAAAAATCTACTTAGTTATTTATTTACTTATTTTGGTCCCAGGATTGAGCTCTGGGGCACTTGACTACTGAGGCACATCCCCAGCCCTATCTTGTATTTTTATTAGAGACAGGTTCTCACTGAGTTGCTTAGCACCTTGCTTTTGCTGAGGCTGGCTTTGAACTCAGGATCCTCCTGCCTCAGCCTCCCAAACCACTGGGATTATAGACTTGGGCTACTGCGCCCAGCTCAAATCTATTTATTTTTAAGTACTGGGGATTGAACTCAGAGATGTTCTATACCAAACTACATCCCTAGTTGTTTTAATTAATTATTATCATTATTATTATTTTGCTACTGGGGGTTGAATCCAGAGGGGCTTTACCACTGAGCCACATCCCTACCCTTTTTTATTTTATTTTTTTGAGACAAGGTCTTGCTAAGTTGCTGAGGGCCTTGCTAAATTACTGAGGCTGGCCTAGAATTTGTATTCCTCCTGCCTCAGTCTCTCTAGTCACTGGGATTATAGGCGGCTGCCACCTAACCTGGCCCCTTTTTAAAAATATATATTATATTTTTAGTTGTAGATGGACACAATATCTTTATTTATTTTTATGCAGTCCTGAGGATTGAACCCAAGGCCTCCTATGTGTGAGGCAAGCACTCCACCACTGAGCTCCACTTCCAGCCCCCTTTCTTTTTTTATTTTAAGACAGGGCCTTGCATAATTGAGGGGGTTCTAGTTAAGTTGCTGAGGCTGGTCTCTAATTTGTGATCTTCCTGCTTCAGTCTGTTGGCCAAAATTTAGAAGGTGAAAATCATGAGTTTTAAATGCTCTGTGACAACTGTTGCTGTAGACCAACTCTTAATCTTTAGGCATGTTCAGTGCTAGGGGGTTTGGGGAGGGTAACCATTGGCTTGAAGTGAGTGACTTATATCTATGAGACTGGTGTATCTGTCCCTGCTTTGGCTAGACCTGTTGCTCCCCAGCATTTTTTGCTTGGGACCTATCAAGCTGGAGCTGATGGAGCTGCTAGAGCTGCAAGCCACCTTTCAGATGGCCATGCGGGTTCTTAAGATGCACTATAGCAAACTGTTCACTACTAAGGTCAGAGGGCCTCCTCGAGGAAAGAGAGGATGGAGAGGGGACTAGGGTTCAAGAACTCATGACTTCATGTGGTTCCTCAGTTAACTCTTGTTCTGCTCCAGCCTGTTTCTATCTCTTCCTGTCTCTAGGCCTTTAATTTTCTCCCAGCAAACAGAGGAATAACATACACATCTTTCTAGAAAATGTCTCAGAAGAAAATGCACGAAAGTAATGGTTCAATCAGTGCTCAGGAGCTTTCTCCGAGTTACTGTGGATATGGGCCTGCCAAACTCTAGAATGAGCTTTTGTTTTTTAGTATGATATTATTCCCACATGGTCCATTCCCATCAAAGCAGAGCCTCATGTACCTCTTTAAGGTAGCTCAGGCTGATCCAGTAACCAACTAATATTTAGTTATAAGTGTTTGAACGAGGAATCTGAAAGCTGAGAGATGAAGCAGTTTACCTCTTCTTATCAATTTGTAGAGCTTTTTGTATGCTTGTAATATTAAATTCTCTTTTATTATTAATGGTAAATACTTTTCTTATGCATTATTGTTTATTATTTTACTTTAAAATGCTATCCTCTGACATCTGAAAATGGATAGATTTTATGTAATCACATGTTTGTTTATCTTTTTTCTTTTTCTTTTTGCAGAGTTGGCAATCGATGAAACCCAGGGCCTCAGACATGCTAGACAAGTGCTCTACCACTGAACCAAACTCCAGTCCGAATGTTCAATTTATATTGCTTCTGAATTTTCTACTTTGCCTAAAATAAAATATATATAATTTAAACATTAACCACTCATCACTATGCCTGACTACTTTTAAAGGAAGAATGAGGGACTAGAGAAGGGGGTGAGTAGGACATCAAATTATAGGGTAGGGTGGTGAAAATTTTTTAAATGTAGCGAGTAAGGTTTGGCCCATGTGCAACCAATCATGCTAATTAACTAACTCTTGACTGAGTTTGTTAACTACATTTAAATTACCTTCCTAACCTCCCATGGAGGCTGGGAGACAATAAGCCCTATCTTCAGATGTTGGTTGAAACAAGCAGTAAATTCTTAGCAGTCTTTAGTTTTTTCAGGCAGGTACTTTCAGAGGTAGGATTGTGGCTTTGAGTTACTTGAAACAATGTTACAATGTCTTTGTAGGCCAAAAATGAAGCCAAGTAGGAAAAAAAAAAAAAGTGCTCAGAAGAGGGCCTGGTTAGAGTTTGGTCAAGGAGAGAATCTTCTTCAGTGTTTAGCTTCCTAGACTATGTTTATGGACAACATTCCTTTGACTAAATGTTACCTTACCGGGTTGGGGTTGTAGCTAGGTTGGCAGAGCACTTACCTAGCACATGTGAAGCATTGGGTTCAATCCTCAGCACCACATAAAAATAAAATAAAGGTATTGTGTTCATCTACTAAATGTTACATTACCTTATAGTTTTCCTTTAGGTATGTGGTAACATTTTCCCCCATGATTCTTTTTTTTTTAACCTTTTGGAATTTCCTTAATAAATAATATTTTGGGGGCTGGGGTTGTGGCTCAGTGGTAGAGCGCTTGCCTAGCACAGGCGAGGCCCTGGGTTCAAACTCCAATACCACATAAAAATAAATAAATAAAAATATTGTGTCCAACTACAACTTTAAAATAAATAAATAAATATTAAAAAAAATAAGCATTATTTTGAAAGGGCAAGGGTGCAGAATGAAAAGCCTTCTGCCTCCCATTTTGCAAATTTTTCTAAGGTATGTCTTCATTGAAGTGCCCATTCAGTCAATTCTTTCACAAGGTTTCAGTATCAGAGATCAGTTTCCAAATACAACCCTTGGGCCACAGTCAATTACATGGCCAGTTCTAATCAACTAGTAAACATTTATTGAGGGCCTATTGTATTTAATGCCCTGAAGTATTATAGGAATAATATAATTTTGAAAATGGAAAGTAAAAGACAGTTTAGTTTTTTTCTTTGTAATATCAAGACGTAGTGAAAAGGGCTGGGGATGTGGCTCCAGCGGTAGCGCACTCGCCTGGCATGTGTGCGGCCCGGGTTCGATCCTCAGCACCACATACAAACAAAGATGTTGTGTCCACCGAAAACTAAGAAAATAAATAAATATTAAAATTCTAAAAAAAAAAGTAGTAAAAAAGATATTGAAAAATCTTGATATTGTTATGTTCTTAAATATGTGTTTATAATACCTACATCTCTTCCATTAACACCTCCACCCTGTCCTCCTTATTCTATTCCATTAGCCTCCTTGTTTTTTTTTTTTTTTTTTAATTTTTCAGCCACGTTTACTAGCTCACATAAATATTTAAATCAAATACATCTATCTTCCCTTTCTCAATCCTTGGGATAAGTTATCACAGTTTATTTTAATAAACAAAGTATGGTAAATATCCATAGGAAAAAGAATTTTAAAATATGAAAGAGAGGTTAATAAATAGCCAAGTACATCAACCATTGAAAGTACTGCCTTTTTTTTTTTTTAAAGATAAGCCACTGATTTGCAACTTTTATTAAAATAAATTTAATCTTTTAAAAACCAGGTAATTTATAACTTGATTTCACTTGATTTTTTGGGGGACAGCAGTTGAATTTTTTTACATCAAAATTTGCAAAACTGGGCTGGGGATGTGGCTCAAGCGGTAGCGTGCTCGCCTGGCATGCGTGCGGCCCGGGTTCGATCCTCAGCACCATATACCAACAAAGATGTTGTGTCCGCTGAGAACTAAAAAATAAATATTAAAAATTCTCTCTCCCTCTTTCTCTCTCTCCTCTCACTCTTAAAAAAAATTAAAAAAAAATTTGCAAAACTTCAACTAAAGAACAAATAAAACATTCAGACACAGTTTTACACTTCAAAAATTCTACCAACAAATAAACAATGACAGCATATCAATTTACATTAGTACTATGGTCCAGATGCACTTTCCATTTAAGACATTTTAATCACGCCGTGTGTGGTATGGTGACTTCTAGTGGGAGTTAGTGTATAGTCTGTTCTTGATGAAGACAACACTAGACAGATGTTGCCTGATGCCTGGGTAATGCTAAATGTGACAAAACCTGCGAGTTGAGATCTTTCTCCTTTTCTTGAGCTGTCAGGTCAACTATAAAGTGATGAAGTCCATAGTACAGTAGAATATCTGCTAAGTTAAAGTAAGGTTGACTTTATCTTTTTTTTTTTTTTTTTAAAGAGAGAGTGAGAGAGGAGAGAGAGAGAGAGAGAGAGAGAGAGAGAGAGAGAGAGAGAGAGAGAATTTTTAAAAAATATTTATTTATTTATTTATTTTTTAGTTCTCGGCGGACACAACATCTTTGTTGGTATGTGGTGCTGAGGATCGAACCCGGGCTGCATGCATGCCAGGCGAGCGTGCTACCGCTTGAGCCACATCCCCAGCCCCAGGTTAACTTTATCTTCAAGATACAAATTCAGATCCTTCAACAGAGTGTGGATATCCTCTTAACTGGGGGTGTCTATCTACTCGATGACCCTTTACTCCAGCCACTGCTGAACTGTTGCTTTTTCTTCTGCAGTACTACCCAGCAAATACTCCTTGTTGGCTTCTTTGACTAGATGAGTTGCTATGGTAGTCAATCCTGTTAGGCTTGGACCATTGTTTGAAGAACTGGAATCTGTTGCTCGCCCTGGGCACTATACTTATTTCCCTTACTCAGCCCCAGGGACTTCGGGACTTATCCAGCCTAGCCTCCTTGTTGACCCTCAAATCTGCAAGGCATCTCTTAGCTTCTCTTAAATCCTACAAATTTTTGCTAAAGTGCTACCTACTCAATGAGGCTAACCCTGACCATCCTATTTAAAACTGCAACCCATTTCCCATTCCTCTCACCCTAGTCTCTATATTAGATTTTTTTACCTATTTACTTATTTACTCTAATTACTACCCCACATTCCCACTGGGATATCAACTTCATTAGAGGATTTTTTTTTTTTTTTTTGTGGTGCTGGGGATTGAACCCAGGGTCTTGTGCATACGAGACAAGCACTCTACCAACTGAACTATATCCCCAGCCCCCTCTTTTTACTTGTTGATGGACCTTTTATTTGCTTATTTATATGTGGTACTGAGAATTGAGCACAGTGCCTCACACATACGAGGCAAGCACTCTACCACTGAGCTACAACTCCAACCCCAAGCTTTTAGTTTTTAAAGAGTCTGATTTTCAAAAATATCTAGACCATTTAGAATGGAACACAACATTTGTTTAATGGATAAATGCTTTTTCTCTGAATTTTCTACTCTGTGTCTAAGCTAAACTTTTCTTTGTATCCAACTCAGATTCCTCCCATCCAGTCCATTCTTTTTGTTCATTTTTTTAGTTGTAGATGGACACAATACCTTTATTTTATTTGTTTTTATTTTTATGTGGCACCAAGGATGGAACCTAGTGCCTCATGCATTCTAGGTAAGCGCTCTATCACTGAGCCACAATCCCAACCCATCTTTATGCTCTTATAGTTGTCAGTTAGTTTGTTTCTTTGGGTAAAAGTATTGTAATAATAGAAATGGGCTCATTTTATAAGCATCACTCAGCCACCAGCTTTCCTGAACTAATATATTGGGAAAATAGTTATAGACCAGACATTCTTATTAATGAATGCATAGTGTTCTACTGAATGGCATCTAATAGATGGAAAATGAAGAATCCCCCAAATAATGTGGCCTGAGAAAAAGGGAGTAAAAAGAAAGCCATGCGTTGACAGCTTTCATTTCCCAAGACAAATGCTTCTCTGATGCTAATTGCAGGCAGGAAAGAGGTGTCTCCTCACACTGAGGTGATAGCCTCTCAGGGGCACTGACCTTCCTTGGAGTAAATCCTCTCCAGATGCGGAGCACAGACCCCTGACCCAAGAGCTCAAATTTCTCAGCACTCAAACTGACCCCTTCACTTATAGAACAAACCCCAAATTCCTGGGTGCCCAAGAAAACTGGTATGCTCATTAGACCACCTCTCAGGATAACCTATATAAATCCAGTCCCTTCCTATTTCAGGGGCTCATTTTCCACTAGGAAAGTGGGTCCCACCACGGCATCATTTCATCCCTGCATCCCCTGTTCCTGTGTTAAACTTTGTTCCTGAATAAAGTGCTGATCTGATCTGTGAAGTTTGTGTTCATCCTGGTCTTCTTGTGTTAACAACATTAGTATGTAGAGAGGAAAAAATAATTTTTCCTCTATCCTTCTGATTAGTGTCGTTCTCCTTGATTCGTACAGATCCCTGTAACAAAAGACAGATTAACAAGAGAAGAATAAACAAAATGTTTACCACATGTATATGTAGAAGATACCCAGAGAAATGAGTAAATATCGGGCTGGGGATGTGGCTCAAGCGGTAGCACGCTCCCCTGGCATGCGTGCGGCCCAGGTTCCATCCTCAGCACCACATACAAACAAAGATGTTGTGTCTGCTGAAAACTAAAAAAAAAAAAAAAAAAATAAGTACTTAAAAAAAATGAGTAAATATCTAAGAGGTGACTTTGAATTCAGGTTTATAGCATCTTCAGTGAAGAACAGTAAATTTTTTTAAAAAATATTTTTTTAATTGTAGATGGACACAATACCCTTATTTATTTATTTATTTTATTTGGTGCTGAGGATCAAACCCAGTGCCTCTCACATGACAGGCAAGTGCTCCACCACTGAGCCACAACCCCCAGCCCCTAAGAACAGTACATTTTTAAAGAAATGACAAGACAAGGAAAAGGATTTTTGAGTCTCTAGGGGCAGTAAATTGTGGGAAGACAAATAAATGGTAGAGAAAAGCTCTTGGATAAAGTTAGATATAGATTCCTCTGGTCATGGCTGATTAAAGCCTGCCAAAAGACAAAATTATGACAAATTTAAAGGTTTTCATTGGCTTTTTAAAAATATACCTTTATTTCTAAATGGTGCTGAAGATCTAACCCAGTGCCTCACACGTGCGAGGCGAGCGCTCTCACTCTGAGCCACAATCCCAGCCCCTTCCATTGGCTTTTATTTGTGATTCTAGAGTTGGGAAATGCCTCATTCTGTAAAATAGAATGAATATCCAATGAGCTGAGCAGAGGAGGTTGGCTTTATAGACAGAAAAGGGCTGAGGAAAGCAGAAACAGAGGACAAAAAGCATATTAGTAATTTCAAAGTTACTTCTCTTTGAAAGATTAAAGCAAAGAGAACTTCTTTCTCTTGTCTGCTATAACCAGCCTGTTTGAAAATTTAGCTGTGTTATATCTCTCCTGATTTCTTGGAAGTCCGGTCAGATAACATAGTTTCAGCTTGGTGGCAAGGAACTTTAGTATGAGTGACTCCATTTGGTTTGGTTTGGTTTATTGGACCTATTGCAGGAACGCTGTCCAGACTAATGGTTTCCTATATTTTTTTTTTTTTTTTTAAGATCTAAATTTGTCTTCAGAAAGTAACTCTTATCCTTTCAGGTAGAGAGGGAAGAAGAGACACCTTTGTGTTTGAAAATTTGTGTCCTACTTTTAGGCAATTTTGGTGGGACAGAGAGCTTTTCTTGTACCTACATTTTTACAGTTGCCTTCAGCTTTAAATAATCTTTATGCCAAAGAGGCATATTTTGAGATGCACATTCTGGGCTTTTACAGATACACTACTTTTATTCATTTCTGTCACTATATTGTGCTACCTCCACTTTGCACTGCCCCATCGCCAGTCTTATTTTTCTTTTCACCCAGTACCATTTACCCATTTGTCTCATGAGGCCCTGGAATAAAGTGATCACTCAATAAGCATTTGTTGCCGCCCTGGCCAGTTTCTGACAGCTGTGTGCGTTCTCTGTGATGGTGTGATCCAGGGGACGAGAGAGCGCACTAGCGAAGAAAGGTGTTTTATCGAGAGGAAGAACAGATGGGGCAAGCTTCTAACCATGCCTTGGATCTTTTCTGAAGGAGGGTGGGTTTCCGAGAAGCGTAGCGCGCTTGGGGGACTGAGTGGCCTAGGATACGGAGTTGGGGTGGATTTGGGAAGCGAGGGACAGGGCAGGGGCGTGGCTTGTCAGGGGCGTGGCCGGGGAAGAACTGGGCGGGCCTGCGCCGAACCTGGGCGGGGCTCGGAGGGCCTGGCAGTCTAGGGGCGGGGCGAGTGAGCGCGCAGACGCGCCGCTGCGTGGGGACTGCGGGGAACTGGAGGCCGGTTGCTGCGTTTGGGAAGGCCATGGGGCACGTCGCCGGGGAGCTCGGCTTGTCGCTGCTGTGGCTGTGGCTGCTGCTGTGCAGCTGGGGGTGCCTCGGTAGCGCCGAGCTGCGGGCTCCACCGGAGAAGATCGGTAGGCCAGAAGGGGGCGGCGCGGGAGGGCTCTGAGCGTAGTGCGCCCAGGTCCGAAAGCCAGGATTCAGGCAGGGCGGGCAGGTCGCGCCTTGACCGATTCACACCTGTGGTCAGCTTTCCGTCTTCCTAAAGACGGATTGCGCTTCCTGGGCTTGGAGAGATGCCCACTTGAAGCATGGGCTGTGATGGGGACCAAGCGTCACTGCAGCCCTAGTCTTGGAGGCCTGGGGCTCTCGGGAGGATAGGGTCCTTATTGCTGCCTTCCTTTATGCTGCCCTTTCGGGAGGCCAGTCTTTTGACCGGTCCTGGAACGCTTGGCTGCTCCTGCCAAGCAGATTTCAGTCTCGCCCAGACACAGCACAGGGAGCAGTGCAAACAAGCTGACCCTGTCTGCTTCCCTTGTTAGGCTGAAACCCCCTCTCCCCCTCTCCACTTTGCTGAGGTCGGCCTGTTCTGAGGCCCTGGGATTGCCCAGTTTCTTTGCCTAGGGTTGCTGCAGCTGCCGAAATAATCTATTCTGTTTCTCGTTTCAGTCGTCTTGGTTTTTTACTTCTGGTCCCTTTACCCACCAGTTAAAGCTCTGTTATTCCGAATCATTAACCTGTCTACACTGAGTCTACCCTTGAGACAAAGAACAAAGCTAGGCAAAAATGGCGGCCCCTTTATTTAAAATGCATCCATGAGTTGGGACACGGAAAAGGGGCTTGCAGGCCCACTGGTGCCTCCACAGACCTGTGAGAATCTTTGGGCATCTGGAAAAGAATTGAATTGATGTCAGTTTGTAACTTAATCTGCATTTGACTGGGAGCACCCTCTGTCCACATTCTGGGAGTTCTTTCATCAGAACCTTCCCCTTCAGGCTTCCCTAAATTGTTGACAGTAGCCTTGCATAACCTCTGTTATTAGCTTGTGACCTTTTGAAGGCAAAACAAAACCCACACTAGTAAGAAAAAAGAAAAAACAAAAAAACTTCTTTCTTTCCTCTCATAGCAATTATTGGAGCTGGAATTGGTGGCACTTCATCAGCCTATTATCTGCGGCAGAAATTTGGGAAAGATGTGAAGATTGACCTGTTTGAAAGAAAAGAGGTGGGGGGCCGTTTAGCCACCCTGACTGTGGAAGGGCAAGAATATGAGGCAGGAGGTTCTGTCATACATCCTTTAAATCTGCACATGAAGCGTTTTGTCAAAGACCTAGGTATGTAATTTTGGTCTTAGAGCTAAGCAGAATTCAGTATGACCAACCCTGGATATTTTTATCATAGGAAGAACTGAAACTTTTCTGCCTTGTTTATTGTCATTTACAAAGAAGTTGGTGAAATAGTTTCCCTTACTGTCCAGATAGCAGTTGGTGCTGTTTTAGGAGTCATTCTCCTGTAACGGGAGACTAGTTATCTGTATCTTCTGTTATCTGGAATTACAGCCATGGGGTTGAGAAGATGGCTGTTGTTGTCAATTCTTTTTTTTTTTTTGGATGGGGGTGGTTACTGGGTATTGAACTCAGGGGCACTTGATCATTGAGCCATCTCCCCTCCCCATTTTGAATTTATTTAGAGAGGGTCTCACTGAGTTGCTTAGTGTCTCGCTTTTTTGCTAAGGCTGGCTTTGAACATGCGATCCTCCTGCCTCAGCCTCTCCAGCTGTTGGGATTACAGGCATGTGCCACCCTGCCCAACTGCTGTTGTCAATTCTTAAACCTCTCAGTTTTCGAAGAATCAAGAGAATGTTTTGAGCTAGCAGAGACCTTAGAGTACTCATGTTACAGCTGAGGAAATGAGACCCAGTGGCTTGGAGTGCCTGGCTTAAGGTCATTCACACAGCTATGGGTGCTGACATGTGCTCACTGCTCAGGATATTTCACTGCTGCCTTGCCAAGCAGAGGTGCTGGACAGGTTGTGGAGGAAGTCTGGCAGGCCTCTGCAGGCACTTTCTTTAGGAAATATTGTGAAAATTTGGCCTCCTTCCACTTACCTGAAAAATCCAGTTTTGCAAAAGAAGATTCAAATTGGAATGGGAATGCCTCTTCTCTTTGGCTACCTTGTGCATCCCCTGTGGGTGCTTCCTGTGCTTCTGTCTCTGTGACTAAGAACAGCCAGTCTAATGAAGATACATCTGCATGATCTTCTGACCCATCCTCTAGGGAATCTGCTTTTGGACAGTGCAGTGAGTGTTAGTGTATCATGCTCTTCTAAATAGAGCTCCTTTAATGTATCTCCTGAGAATTGATGGAAGCCCCAAATTCACAGTGTTCCTGGGACACCCTCTGGATTGTTTTCTTTCATTTGATCAGCCTGGAAACAACTGACTTAGCTGCCCTTTCTCTATTTTTGCAGGTCTCTCCACTGTTCAGGCTTCGGGTGGCCTACTGGGGGTGTACGATGGACAGACTCTGGTGTTTGAGGAGAGCAGCTGGTTTATAATGAACATGATTAAACTAGTTTGGCGCTATGGATTTCAGTCACTCCGAATGCACATGTGGGTTGAAGATGTGTTGGACAAGTTCATGAGGTAATTTTTCTCCCCTTTCCATCTGGTTTAAGACCTTTAGGAACAGTCCTGTATCTAACTGCAAGCCCCGTTTGTAAGATTCTTAGGCACACTGTTTTGTAGAAAACATGCATTGATCCTATTGGGAATTGAAGTTGTAGTTTGTTATGTGCTTCTGAAATGTACTTCACAAATGCTTCTTTAGTGTTGTCACTCTTAGGTGCTCTATAAAAATCAACTCTTTGAATTCTCATGGCAACTTTCTCAGGTAGGTACTATTATTGGCTTCTTTCTATAGATATAGAAGGTGGAGGCATCCAGAGGTTTTAAGTGTATAAGTTCATCCACCTGGTAAGTGATGGAGCTGAGTTACCAGGTAGTCTGAATTAGAGTCTTAGTGTCAGCACTGTGCTGGTGTGTAGATGATTGAAAGGCTATAAGAAAACTCATTTAAGCTTAAATGAAGTTTTTTTTTTTTTCTCTTTCATTCATTCCCTTTCTATCTTTCTTTCTGCCTGCCTTCCTTCCTTCCTTCCTTCCTTCCTTCCTTCCTTCCTTCCCTCCCTCCCTCCCTCCCTCCCTCCCTCCCTTCCTCCCTTCCTCCCAGGGATTGAATTCAGGGCCTTGCATATGCTAGGCAGATTGAGCTATATTTCTGGTCCCTTGAATGAGTTTTAATAGTGATATGATATTTCAATGAACCAACAGTCTGAAGTAGAGTATCAGGCTTGTGCCCTAAGAATTTAAATGTCAGTATTAAATGACAGCAGTCAGGTGACCCTTTTTCTTTTTTAGTCTTTTCTTTATTTCCTTCCTCTCTCTCTGATTCTCCAAGTGCTAGGGATCAAACCCAGGGCTTTGAGTATGTCAGGCAATTATTCTACTACTGAGCTTCTATAGCTCCTAGATTGTACTGTTTTGGATTTTGAAAAGAATTCCCATCTCAGCTGGGTGCGGTGGTGCATGCCTGTAATCCCAGTGACTCAGGAGACCAAGGCAAGAGGATTGATTGCCAAGTTCAAGACCAGCTTCAGCAATTTAGTAAGACCCTGTCTCAAAATAAAAAGGGCTGGGGATGTAGCTCTGTGGTTAAGCACCCTTGGGTTCAATCCCCAATACAAAAAAAAAAAAAAAAAAAAAAAAAAAAAAAGAATTCCCATCTCAGCAATTTTGGAGGCTGAGGCAGGAGAATCTCAAGTTTAAGGCCAACCACAGCAACTTAGTGAGACCCTCAGCAACTTAGTGAGACCTTGTCTCAAAAGAAAAAAATAAAAAGGACTGAGGATGTAGCACAGTAGTTAAACACCCCTCAGTTCAATCCAAGTACCCCTACTCCACCAAAGAAAAAAATAGAAAAAGAATTCTCAGACTTTATGGTATTGCTGCACTTCCTCCATCTTAATTTTTTTTTAATTAGAGCTTTATAGTTATACATAGTAGTAGGTTCCTTCTGACAAACTCATACATGCCTAGAAATCAATTTCAGTTCATGATTCCCTCCTTTTTCCTCCTGTCCTCCTTCCCCCTCTCTCTCCTTTCTCTACTTGACTTCCTTTTGCTTATCTATTAATTTATATTTGATTGGTTCTTTATATTATCTTGTCCTTCCCTCCCCCTTTCCTTTATTTTACTGTAGCTTCTGTATATAAGAGAAAATATTCAACTTTTGAGTTCCTGAGTTTGGCTTATTTCATTTAGCATAATAGTCTTCATTTCTATCCCTTCATTTCCACCAGCAAATGCCATAATTTCATTCATTTTTATGGTGAGCAATATTCCATTCTACACACACACACACACACACACACACACTCTCCACAGTTTCTTAATCCACTCACCTATTGACAACATCTGGGCTGATTCCATAATTTAGCTATTGTGAATTGATTGCCATAAACATTGATGTGGCTGTGTCACTGTAGTATGCTGATTTTAGATCTTTGGGGAAAATACCAAAGAGTGGATGGCTTGATCATATGGTGGTTCTATCCCTAGTTTATTGAGGAATCTCCATTCTGCTTTCCAGAGTGGTTGTACTAGTCTGTGGTCCTACCAACAATGTCCAAGTGTTCCTTTTTCCTTACAACCTTGCCATCATTTATTCTTTTTCCTATTTTTAAAAAATATTTTTTAGTTGTTAATGGACTTTTATTTATTTATTTGTATATGGTGCTGAGAATTGAACCCAGTGCCTCACACATGCTAGGCAAGTGCTCTTCCACTGAGCTACAATTCCAGTCCCTCTTGTTCCTATTTTTGATCATTGCCATTTTGATGGAAGTCAGATGAAATCTTAGTGTAGTTTTTTTTTTTTTTTTTTTTTTTGGTACTGGGGATTAAACTCAAGGGCACTTGACCACTGAGTTATATTCCCAGCACTATTTTGTATGTTATTGAGAGACATGGTTTCACTGAGTTGCTTAGCATCTTGCTTTTGCTGAGGCTGGCTTTGAACTCACAATCCTCCTGTTTCAGCCTCCCGAGCCACTGGGATTACAGGTGTGTGCCACCATGCTCTTCTTAGGTAATTTTGATTTGAGTTTCCCTGGTTGGTAGAGATGTTGAACATTTTGTCATATATCAGCCATTTGTGTTTCTTCTTTTGAGAAGTTTCTCTTTAGTTCTTTTATTATTGATTGGGTTATTCAATTCTTTTTGTTAAGTTTTTTAAGTTCTTTGTGTATTCTGGATATACAAATACTCCTCCCTCTTGGAGGAGTAGCTGGTCCAGATTTTCTCCCATTCTGTAAGTTCTCTTTTTATGCCCTTAATTGTTTTCTTTGCTGTGCACCTTTTTAGTTTGATGACATCTCACTTATTGAGTTTTGATTTTCATTTCTGGTGCTTTGGGGGTCTTGTTAAGGTAGTTGGTGCCTATATTTATGTAATGAAGTGTTAACCCTGTTTTCTTCTAGCAGTTGTAAAGTTTCTGATCTAATTCCTCAGTCTTTGATCCATTTAGATATGAATTTTGTGCAGGGTGAGAGAGAAGGGGGTCTAATTTCATTTTTCTACATATAGCTATCCAGTTTTCCTAGCATCTTTCCCAGCCTTATAAAAAGGCTATCTTTTCTCCAAGATATATTTTTGGTGCCTTTGTCAAATATCTGATGGCTCTCATCTTTTTTTTTTTTTTTTTTTTTAAAGCATAGAAGAGTAAGATTTATCTGGGAACTGCAGCACATACCTGTATTCCCAGCAGCTCCAGAGGCCGAGGCAAGAAGATCTCGAGTTCAAAGCCAGCTATAGCAAAAGGGAGCTCAGTGAGACCCTGTCTTTAAATAAAATACAAAATAGGGCTGGGGATGTGGCTCAGTGGTTGAATGCCCCCAAGTTTAATCCCCAGTACCCCTCACCCCGCCCCCCCAAAAAAGAGTAGGATTTATTTAAGTAAGTAGAAAAGAGACAGTTTCTTCAGGGCAAAGATAAGAAATGATAGGGGTCACTCCTTGAATACACTAGTCTGTGGGTTTATATAACTACTGGATAGGATGGCCCCCATCCTTGACATTTGTTTGTATACACTGATCTTTATGTTCATCATACATCTCTTTCTTTGTGTGAATCAGTATCATGTAAGTTTTGTTTTGATGTTTTTTTCATTCTGTAAAACAGCTGGAGAGCTGTGCATGGTGGTACACACCTGTAATCCCAGCAACACTAGAGGCTGAGGCAGGAGGATTGCAAGTTTGATGCCAGCCTCAGCAACTTAGTGAGACCCTGTCTCAAAGTAAAAAATAAAAAGGGCTGGGGAGGTGGCCCAGTGATAAGTGTCCTTGGGTTCAATCTGTGGTGCCAAACAAACAAAGAGCAGCAACAACAACAGTTGAAGAGAACGTTGGTATTCAGCCAGCATGTGCCAGTTATGCATAGTAGTGAAGGGCTTGGGATGTAGTTTAGCGGAGTTCTTGTCTATCATGCCTTTGTGTTATTTTAAGCCATCAAGTTTATTATAACAGGGAAACTAATATACCTCTTTTTTTTTTTAAAGAGTGAGTTCTTAGAGAGAGAAAGAGAGAGAATTTTTTAATATTTATTTTTTTTAAATTTTTTGGCGGACATAACATCTTTGTTTGTATGTGGTGCTGAGGATCGAACCTGGGCCGCACACATGCCAGGCGAGCGTGCTACCTCTTGAGCCACATCCCCAGCCCTAATATACCTCTTGTACATCTCCTTGCTGTATCCTTGTGCCATTCTTCTTTTCAGGATACTAGCTAAAGATTCTCATACTACTCCTCACTCAGAAACCTTCAGTGCTCTCTATTTCATAGAGTCACAGCCAAAATTTGTACCATGGTACAGAAGACCCAACAGGTCTAGATTTTCTGTCTTTATTTTTAATTTATTTTTGTTGTACACTGACTGAACTTTGAATCCTGAGCTGCTGGGATTAAAGCTGTCCATCACTGTGCTTCTTTTGCTTTAAATAGATTTTTTTTGAGTACCATTTTAATTATTATTATTTTTGGGGTACCAGGGATTGATTTCAGGGGCACTAGACTACTGAGCCACATCCCTAGCCCTATTTTGTATTTTATTTAGAAACAGGGTCTCATTGAGTTGCTTAGTGCCTCATTGTTGCTGAGGCTGGCTTTGAACTTGAGATCCTCTTGCCTCAGCCTCTGGAGCCCCTGAGATTACAGGCATATGCCACCATGTCTGGCTTGTTATATATTTTTTGAATTATTCTCTAACAATATTTTAGGACAACCTTGATTGTTAAAAATAAACTAATTAAAATAACTTTATTATTTTAATACCAACTCACTCTATCATGGCTTTGTAACCCCCACCTTTTGTAGTTATACAAATTCTATCTTTCTTTATTATGATCTCATTATCACAGTTTTGTCATCATTGCTTTATGCAGTTGTCTTTTAAGTGAAATAGGAGAATAAAAGTTACAAACAAATATGCCTTCAAACTGCCTTTTATATTTACTTCTGTAAATGTCTTTACCAGTGGTCTTCTTCATGTGGAGTCAAGCTTTTGCCTAATATTCTATCTCAGCCTCTTTTTTTTTTTTAACTTGTTGCCACACTTTACTTATTCTTTAATATATTAATTGTTAATATACATATTAAAAAAATTAGCAGTATATTTTTGTCTGAAATGGTCCTCTCCTGAAGTGCCAGGTGGTAGCTGTAATTCTGGCTTCAAAACCAAAACTCTAAATGTTTAATAATTAAAAAATCAGGACTAGTTGCCGTTGTACTCCAAACAAGCTAGCCTAGCTGAAGAGAAGAGGAAGGGGAAGAGGCCCGAGAGAGGAAGCTGTAAGATCTTGGACCAGTGGCTGTGGCACAGCTGGCAGAGAAGTAGCATCATAGTCATCTGAGCAGTCCTGGTGTCGTCACCACTTATTGGCAGAGGAAGGGTCCTGTGTACCCTCCTGTGCTTAGTTCATTTTTTTTTCAGGAGGGAATAAGAGTCAGTTTAACTTTTTCTTTTTTCAAAATTCTTTTTTAGATACATATGACAGTAGAGTGTATTTTGACATATTGTACATATTTAGCTTTGGATTTTGACCCAAGTCAGGGAGCTTAGAAAAGTGAGCCTTGGTCCAATTTTGGCAGAATAAGACCCACATTAAGGCACAACCTAGATCTGGAAGTGAGGGAGTCATAGGCAAACAGGACCAAATTTTCAAGAATAAGGAATGTGAATTGTAATCCCTACTCCCAGAACTGAGGAAGGGTCCTGAAAGCAATAGAAAAGATAACTTAGAGAACAAAGGAAAATAAAACTATCCCCTTGCTAATAAAGTAGATAACCAGCCTCCTCTCTACCTGGGGATAGCCTGGTTAGAATTTGTTTTAAAGGCGACTGGTTGACAAAGCAGGAGGGAGGACACGGAGAAGTCTTTTTCACCCTTCTCCTTAGATCTCTCTAGGGCAGGAAGTGACCCTATGGGCAAGATTGGCTAGTTCCTTGGCTTTATGCATTAATCTGGGAGGCAGCTAGGACACTTGTTCAGTTATTCTTACTATGGTTGTGATTGCAGATGGGGTGGCCCATTGACTGGGACCCTACGTCTGCATCTGTTGCACTTCCATCATGACAATGAAGAAGTAGTAATCAAGGAAGGCAGGCTAGAGTTCCAGCGGGTATACCCGGGTGTAGTGCAGCATCCACAAGGGCAGGATTACCAGTCCCGTGATGATAAAAACAATAGCCAAAACCATGAAGATGTCACGTAGTTAAACATCTTGGCTGATTATAGTCTGAAGAGTCAGGCAGAGCCAAGATGAGAGTTTCCTCTCAGAGGTAATTGGCAAAACAGGAGAAGCTTGACAGTTGTGATAGCGTATACCTGTGATCCCAGAGGCTCAGGATGCTGAGCCTGGAGGATCACAAGTTTGGGGCCAGACCCTGCAATTTAGCTAGGACCTAGCAACTTAAATCATGTCTAAAAATAAAAAAAATGTGTCTCATTGGTTAAATGCCCCTGGGTTCAATCCCTGGTCCCCGCCTCCACTCAAAGAAACAAACAAGCTTTTGGTTGATGTCAGAGGCAATGCTGAAAGTAGTGACCAGAAGAAGGAAAGTTCAACCGTGGTACCAATACTGAGAAGGGATGATGCTCTCTATGGGATATCTCTCCCAAATTTTCCTCATGTCATAGACCAGGGCTTACCCACAATGATGGCCATCCCAGCAACGAAGGCAATCAGGTAAAATGTGAACCTCCAACTAGCTTCTCAGAACTTCTTGAGGAGAGTGGGCTGGTTTTGATTGCAGTGATAGCAGAACCAGTACTCCACCTGGCATCCAGAGAGCCCACTCTACCAGGACAAAAGTGTTACGTCCGCCTGCTTGGGCTGCTTGCCACTGGTTGGGTAGCAATGCTCCAAGGTAGCATTGGGAGTTGCCTGCAGCCAAATTTTCCCCTTTACATTCAAGAAGGTGGTCAGTGGTGTAGCCATGTAACTGAGGAAGGGACATAAGTGAGAGGTGTTTGGTTCTTTTGAAATGCTCCCAGCCCCTAAGCTGGGAGGGGAAGGAACTGCAGGCTCAGGCAGGGTAATCTGGGTCTCCATTTCATGAGAACCCCCTTTCCTCCAGCCTCCTGGTCAGCCTATAAGAGTAGGGCAGATCTGCTAGTGTTGAATTTTCTGTTTTTTGTTTACTTGGGAATGCCCTAATTTTGTGTCATTTTGAAGGATATCAGCCTATCATCCCACTATCTGTGGCTTCTATGGTTTCTAGTGAGAAGTCAGTTGTTAAGATTAACTGAAGACCCTTTTATGGGTAGAGTTTGTTGAACATCTTGGATGTGCAGATTAATGTTTTTCATCAAATTTGGGAAGTTTTGGGAATTAATTTTGGTACAGGGACTGAGCTAGTGGTGCTTTACCATTGAACTTTCCCCCCCAACCCTTTTTATTTATTATTATTTTGAGAAAGGCCTAAGTTGCTGAGGCTGGACTTAAACTTGTGATCCTCCCGCTTTGGCCTCCTAAGGTACTGGGATTAGAGGTGTGCGCTACTGTGCCTGGCTGGGCCTTTATTTTTTTGAATAATTTTATGTCCCTTTCTTTTCCTTTTTTCCTTCTAGGATTCTCAGTGTTTGCATGTTGGTAAACTTCAGGTTGTCCCATAGGTCTTGTGGCTGCTTAATTTTTTAAACATTTTTTTTCTTTCGTTTCCTTAAACTATACTTTCAGTTGATCTGTCTTCAAGTTTGCTGGTCCTTCTACCATTTCAAATCTATTGTTTAGTCCCTATGGTGAGTTTTTCATTTCAGGTATTATACTTTTCAACTCCAGAATTTTTTTTTTGGTACTGGGGATTGAATCCAGGGTGCTTAATAACTGAGCCATATCCCTAGCCCTTTTTTTTTTTTTTTTGTTTTTTTGTTTTGTATTTTATGGGAGACAAGGTCTAGCTAAGTGCCTCACTAAGTTGCTGAGGCTGGCTTTGAATTTGTGATCCTCCTGCCTCAGCCTCCCAAGCCGCTGGGATTACAGATGTGTGCCACTGTGCTTGGCTTGATTCTTTTTTTTTTTTTTTTTTAATCACTTTTTCCTCTTTGTTGAGATTCTGTATTTGGTGAATGAGACATTATTCTCATACTTGATTTTATTCTTTAGACATGATTTCCTTTAGTTACTTGAACATATTTATAATAGTTGATTTAAAGACTTTGGACTGGGCATGGTGGACAGCTCTGGAAACTGGATTCTCCTGGACCCCAAGGCTGCTTATTGTTGCTACTATTGGTTTGTTTACTGACTTTCTGGGATCAGTTCTGTATCCTTTGTCATATAAGGCCACTTAAGTGTGTATGTTGGTGTATATTTTCAGTGCTCCAGCATATAGTTTAAAACTCTACTTTAGCCTTAATTTCCTGCTTACTCTAAGCCTCAAAGTCTGTAAAAGTTGACGGATAGATGGAAGCTGTCTCAGGACTTTCCTTGGCCCAGGACAGACAGCCTTGCACAATCACATGACTTTCTAGATTCCTGGAAACATTTTCATTCCTTAGTATCTTTTTATAGTTTTTTAGTCAGCTTCTTATTAGCCCCAATTGGTATCACAACCCTAAGGCGGCAGTGATGTTAAATAGTTGCCAATGATTGTTTTTGGACAAATGGTTTGGGATGGGAGCTGGTTTGTACAGAGTGAGGTCTGAATCAGATCAAATAAAGACAAGCCCTGAAGATAGTGCTTTTCCTGAGTTCCCAGATAGGTCAAAGAGTGACATTTCTCTGGGGATTATGCTTTTTTAGGAGCTCCAAATCCATTCTGCCTTTTCCAGTGGCTTCTGGCTTGGTGGTTTCATAGTTGTTGTTGCAAGTTGGCTGCTTTTTAAGGCTACTGCAGAGCTGACAAGAGGGGAATGGGAATAGGCAAATTGTAATTCTACAGAGCTCATCGTTTTTATTGAGATTTAGCAGTTTTCCTTGAATAAATACTCCTTATAGTTTGTTAAGGGTTTGATTTATTTCCTGAGTTCTGAAAAAGAAATGTTGACATTTTATTTTTGTAATTTAGGGCCTCATGCATGCTAGGCAAGTGCTCTGCCACTGAGCTACATCCCCAGCCCAGTGCTGACAGTTTTTGCCAGTGTCCTCACTCCTTGCTCTCATGGAGGAGCTGATTTTCAGAGGTCCTCATTAACCATTCTGGAAGTGTTTCAAGTCCTCTGCCCCTTTTCTGAATGTATGTTTCCTGTCCTACTGGGTCACTGTGCTTCAGCTGCACTGGCCTCACTGTTTATTCAAGAAACCAAGTTCTGTTATGTGCCTTTGTACTACTTTTACTTCTACCTGAAGATTTACCCCCCAGGTGTTTGCATGGCTTGCATCTGCCCTCCCTCATCTTTGTTCAGGTGTTGCCTTGTCAGCGAGACTTCCCTGACCACTGGACTTGTTTCTTGAGCCATCTTATTTACAATTACAACTTTGCTTGCCCCATGCATTCCTTTTCTTTTTGATTTATTTTTCTCTTTAATACTTATCCTTGTACCTATTAAATAACTTACTTTAGTTTCTTGAATTTTATTACCTGTTTCCTAGAGTATAACACAAACTGCCTGAAGTTAGTGATTCTTATTATCTATGTTATGTTGACCTTTGTATTTTCATCACCTAGAACAGTGCCTGGCTCAAAGTTCATAAATATTTGTTGACTGAATAAGTAAGTAAATATTAAGGGTTATAAAAATGTCACTTGGAAAAAAAAAAGACTATAAGCAGTCTTACCAGCAGAAACTACCAGCTGTTTACATGTCTGATTTTTTAGTTGTACCTACTGTTGTATAATAGGTACAATTCTCAGCGTTCATATTTGAGGTCTTGACTCACCCTCCAGATGGACTTATCTCAGGAGGCTTGATTGAATGGGGGTGAAGTTCATTGGCAGATTATTTGACTCATAGCACCACTTATAGGTTATTTAATTGGTTATTATTTTGTCATGCTATTAGCCAAAGATTACTCTTCATCTTACGTTCTATTTAGTTGGTTATTTTTCTGAAGAACTCAGTGTTTGTTGCTTTCCTTCCTTCTTTCCTTCTTTCTTTTGATTTAAACCAAGGGCCTTGCACTTGCTAGTCATGTGGTCTACCAAGAATTCAGTGTTTTCATATTAGTTTTTCCTAGTTCCTAAAACTAAAACTCAAATGATATGGTTGGATAATGTTGTTTTAGTATTTCTGTTTTGGCACTGAATCCAATCATTTTTTTCTAATAAAACCTTATTTTACATTTTGTACACTACATTCTTTTAAAAAATTTTTTTTTTAAGTTGTAGATAGACACAATACCTTTATTTTTATTTATTTTTATGTGGTGCTGAAGATCGAACCTAGGGCCTCATGCATGCAAGGCAAGTACTCTACCACTGAGATACATCCCCAGCCCCTGTACACTACATTCTTAGTAGGTAAAACTGAAATGCATATAGCCAGGCACAGTGGTGCACATCTCTAATCCTAGCTACTCGGAAGGCTGAGTGGAGGGTCAGAAAGTTTGAGGCCAGCCTCCTCTACTTAGTAAGATTAGTGTCAAAAAATATTGGTAAGTCTTTGGGGATGTGGCTTATTGGTAGAGTACCCCTGGGTTCAATCTCCAGTATTGAAAGAAAAAAAAAAGCTTATAATATTGTCTCTTTACTCTCTAAAAACATTATTATTATTATTATTATTATTATTATTATTATTATTTGAGAAGAAACTTTATATAAAAGCTTTCCTCTTATGATCACTGAGAAGTATCTTTCCTTGGCTCTTATTTCTTCCTTTATTTCATATATTTATCTGTGTGTGTGCCCTGTCTATAACTGTAGCTTCTTGAGGGAAAGGAGCCATGTCTTGTCTTTATACCCCTTGCAAAACCTGAACAACCATTCATTGAATTACTACAAGTGTTAATTTGTGTAAATGTTCTTTAAAAATCCATGGAGTGCAAAGAAATGTCATGTGATATTTTCTGGGAGTGAGTGGCATTGATATTAAATTTTATGGACTTTGGAGATAGTGACATTCCTGTGGACTGGGAAGTTGGGCAAGACTTTGCAGAGAAGGCAGGACTCAAGCTCTCTGGAAGAGATGTAGCTGTTCTGTGTTTGGAATGGGAAGTCCAGAGAGAGGGAAGAGCCTATACAGTCCTGAGGGGACTATGCAGAGATAGTTAAGATCAGTGAATGGGTCAGAAGTGCACAGGTGGAGGATGTGTGAGTGATTGAGGGTAGAAATGTCAAGTTGTGCTTTTAAGCCTTCTATTTGCATGTCACCTTTAGACAAAGCCTTTTGCTTCTAACTTTTTCATTAATTAATTAATTAATGTACTAAGGATTGGAACCAGTGGTGATATACCACTGAACTTCATCCCTAGCCCTTTATATTTTTGAAACAGGGTCTCACTGAGTTGCCCAGGCCAGCCTGAATGTGTGATCCTCCAGCTTCAGTGTTCTGTGTAGCTGGGATTACAGGTGTGTGCCACCACACCTGCATGCAATTCCTTTTTTTGATATCAGGCTAAATGATCTGGACTTTTGTTTAATAAGCAAGAATTTTTGGGTAGATTGAACCCAAGGGTGCTTTACCACTGAGACATATCCCCATTCCTTTTTGAGACAGGGTCTCATTAGGTTGCTTATAGGCTCGCTAAGTTGCTGAGGCTGACTTTGAACCTGCAATCCTCCTGCCTCAGCCTCCCAGGCCACTTGGATTATAGGTGTGTGTTAGCATGCCCAGCCCCATTTCTTTATAAGGTGATCCTAGTGCAGAAAAAGAAGAGTGTGTTCAAAGGACCATGGACTTCAGAAGAGGTGGAGGATGGGGGAGGGCCAAGAGCCTCTGGGAGAGCTGGGGAAGGTGATGGCTAAGCTGTGTCTCAGAGGATAGGTAGAAACTCACCAGAAGGAAACATGGAAGTCAATTTGACTTTTATGATGTTCTTTTCTATCTTTATATATCCCCCATCTTTTTTGGTGCTTAATGGCATTTTTCTTCTTTTTGCAAGGATCTACCGCTACCAGTCTCATGACTATGCCTTCAGTAGTGTAGAAAAATTACTCCATGCTGTAGGAGGAGATGACTTCCTTGGGTTGCTTAACCGAACACTTCATGAAACCTTGCAGAAAGCAGGCTTCTCTGAGAAATTCCTCAATGAAATGATTGCTCCTGTCATGAGGGTCAATTACGGTCAAAGCACAGACATCAATGCCTTTGTGGGTAAGCCAGGCCTTGAAAAAGTGTTGCATGATTTTTCATAAAAGAACTTGATGGTGTTAGGATGGTTCCTCACTTTGGGCCATGGTTTGGAGAAGGCTGTCTTTCTCAAAATTGCAGACATTGCTGGGCATGGTGGTGCACCCCTATAATTCCAATGGCTCCAAAGGCTGAGAGAATTGCGAGTTGAAAGCCATCCTCAGCAACTTAGTGAGGTCTTGAGCAACTCAGTAAAGTCCTGAGCAACTCATTGAGACCCTGTCTCAAAATAAAATTAAAAAGACTGGGATCTCTGCTGATGGTGTCACCAGTGACGCAATTTTTCCAAAGGAGCTGTCAATTGGCTTGGTGTCGTGGCATTTCTGTATCCTCCTCCCTTCTACTAGTGATGGTCTAAAATTTGGGGGCCAACAGAGGTGAGGCAAAGAACCTCACCCCCCCACTGGCACCAAGGCTAAATTTGGGGGCCAACAGAGGTGAGGCAAGAACCTCACCCCCCCCCCACTGGTGCATAGGCCTATCCACAAGCACGGCTGAATGCTGGACCGGTAGTCAGTGACGGGTTGATCCGTTTGCAGTGGTGTCAACCTAAGACAGGAAGCTGACGCCTAAAGGTCAGTTTTCCCATGACGGGTAAGAACCATATGTTGAATTGGACAACCTACCAGGCACGGTCCTTAAGCCACATTGCTTGTTGTTTAATTAATTAGAAGGGGGGAGATGCTGAGGGCCGTTGCCAAGTAAGAATGACGCATTGATATTTCCTTGCCAGCGTACCCCATGTTAAATGGACTTGCCTTGGAAATTCGCTGTTGACATTGCATGTAAGGTGACCTTGCTCAAGGACCAAGGCGGATCCGCGTTTAGAGCTGATCAGGTTTGAGGAAGTATCCTGGTCCTTGGGTTTAGGGCGTTCCCGGTTTAAGACAATAGGGGTTTTAGGGAAGTTGGAGGTTGAAGATTATTGCTGCCGGGATTAGGGTGTTCCTGCTGCTTGTTCCTGTTGAGTTCTCGTGAGATTCAAATGGGATTTTGGAAAAAAGCCTCGTGGAGTAGGTGAATTGGGCGGCGGCAGAACGGGATTGCCCCAGAACGTGTGTGGAGGCCGGTGTGAGTTCGGGAATAAAGAATTGCTGTTTGAATCTAAAAAAAAAGAAAAAAAAAAAAAGACTGGGGATGTGGCTCAGTGGTTAAGGAGTGGTTAAGGCCTACTGGATTCAATTCCCAGTACCAAAACAACAACAACAAAAAAACCCCCAAATTCAGACATTTTTAGCAAAATTATGTATTTATAGGTGTGTATTTTTAGGAGAAGGTTCTTAGCTTCCAATAGTTAATTGGTTCTCAACTGGGTAAGATTTTGTCCCAAAGGGCCATTTGGCAGTGTCAGAAGACATTCTGAACAGAACATTTAATTGGAAAGGGAGAGTGGTTATTGGGCTTCTTTCAAAGTCAGAATGAAAACACATTTTTTTTTTTGTCCCCTTTTGACAACAGGGGCAGTGTCACTGACTGCTGCTGATTCTGGCCTTTGGGCAGTAGAAGGTGGTAATAAACTTGTTTGCTCACGGCTCCTCCAGGCTTCCAAAAGCAATCTTATATCTGGCTCAGTAATGTATATAGAGAAAACAAAGACCAAGCAGACAGGTGAGTTTGAATTTTTATTTCTAATTATCCCTGCAGAAAATGGTTGTTCAGTGAGAAAAACTCCTTTTGCATCCCTCATTGTTTCAAAAAGATAGAATTTTAAATTGTTTATGTTATACCATGTAGAAATATTCCCAAATGTTCTCAAATACAATGGCATGACTCTTTGGATTTAAAAAGCAATCTCATCAAGAGTAACAATGCCATATTTTGTATTTATTGACATTCTGAATAGGAAATTGTCCTCAATGTAATAAAATTGCAAGGAACCTTTAGATAGCTTAAGGGCTAAAACTCTTTAATTTCTTGGAATTAAAGAGAAACAATATTTAAGTTTTAGAATTATTTTTAGATGGTATAAAATACAGTATGTTAGAAACACTAAGAAATGTGTGCTGCCTTTTTCTTTCTAGGAAATCCCACAAAGATGTATGAAGTGGTGTACCAAAGTGGATCTGAGACCCACTCAGACTTCTATGACATCGTCTTGGTGGCCACTCCATTGAATCAAAAAATGTCCAACATTACTTTCCTCAACTTTGATCCTCCAATTGAGGAATTTCATCAGTATTACCAACATATAGTGACAACTTTGGTTAAGGGAGAATTGAATTCAACTGTATTTAGCTCTAGAGCCAAAGATCAGTTTGGCCTGTCTACAGTTTTGACCACTGATAGTTCAGACCTGTTTATTAACAACGTTGGGATTGTGTCCTCTGTAAGAGAAAAGGACAGTCCTCAACCATCAACAGATGGAACATATGTTTGGAAGACTTTTTCCCCAGAAATTCTTACTAAACAGCAAATTTTTAAGCTCTTTTTGTCCTATGATTATGCTGTGAAGAAGTCTTGGCTTGCATATCCTCACTATAAGCCCCCGGAGAAATGTCCCTCCATCATACTCCATGATCGGCTGTATTACCTCAATGGTATAGAGTTTGCAGCAAGTGCCATGGAAATGAGTGCCATCGCAGCCCATAATGCTGCACTCCTTGCCTATCACCGCTGGAATGGGAACGCAGACATGATTGACCAAGATGGCCTCTATGAGAAACTTAAAACGGAGCTATGAAATAACATTCTCGTTTTTCCTCTCCTGCTTCCCCATGAGTACCACTGGCAAAAAAAAAAAAAAAAAAAATCTGAGCAGAAATGATTTTGAAACAGATATTTTGCCATTTTCATCATTTTACAAAGTAATCCTGTTGTGTTCCAAAAAAATTACAAAGGTTTGGATAACTCTTGCCCTTATCCATCTCCAAAATTTCTTGCAATATCCGTTGGCAGTGTTGCCCAAGCTTGTCTGAGTATAAGAATCATCTGGAGTTCGTTAAACAAGGGTTCTCTCTTTGAGATTCTAATTCAGTAGGTTCAGGGGTGGGACCCTGGAGTTTGATCAAAAGTGTTTTAAGATGAGTACTTGAGGAAGAACTTAAAGACATCTTAGTTGGGTACTAGTTTATTTGAGCTTCACAGCTGAATAAAATCTTTAGTCAGATAAAATCACTCTGGAAGTTGGCTCTTAGTAATTTATATGCCTTTTTGATGTAAATGCCTAAAACCTTGACTTTTGATTGTTTATGTTTTGATTTTATTAGGGGTAAAATTCAGAAGTCATAGAGAGTATAATCTTAAAATTAAAAAAAATGGCATGTAGGCAAACACTCTGTCACTGAACCTCAACCTTCGTTCTAATGTTCTCACTTGAGGAGCTTTTAAAAATTACTGATAGGCCCTCACAACTAGAGATTAGGAGTTAAAGGACTGAGGATACCAACTTGTCATTAAAAGGAGGACTAAGGATACCACCTTGTCAGTTTAAAGTTTCTAGTGTGCAACTAGAGAAGCACAGATGGGGGAATTAAAATGTCTATAAAGGGTTTTTAAAAAGTGCCTTAAAAGTAGTAAGAAACACAAAATATCAGAGCAGATCCATTGCAAGGAATCTCAATGAGAACTTCAGAATTAATCTTGATAGTAAGAAACACTGACAGCCTAACAGCAGAGGCAACTTCTATAACCCTAGAGCAGCTGGCATTAGAGAAGGACATTTAGAATGCCACTAAACTTAACCAAGTTCAGATAGTTTTGGAATGTTAAATGCATCAGTTACTGTAGCATGTGAGGTGAAAAGTTGGTTGCTAAAATCTCAGTGGCAGTGGCTCTCAACTTTGGCTGTTAGAATCAGCTGTAGGGCTTAATGCTTCCTGTACACAACCAAACTTGAGAATCAGTTCTACATCTGCTATATGGAGATCATGAATCAATGTCATAGTCACTGGTAGAAAAGAACCCATATAAAGCTTATGCATTAATAATAACTGAAACCAGGTTAAGTGCCAGATTATGGCAGTAGCTACTTTAGCAAAATAATGTGAGAAAATGCTGAGTCTTAACCATTATTTCTTCCCTACTATGTCTCTGAATATTGATATCTGAAAAAAACTGCCAAGATAGTTGATATAGAGGCAGGAATTAAGTTTATCATTTGTTGAAGGGTTATATTTTTTCTAATTTTATTCTTATCAAGTATGTTAAGAGGCATTTATGTTCTCCTTTTGTGGTTTTAATGAAGACTATTTGTAGTGAATGTAACATTGTTATATGCTTTGATAGTCCCTCCCCCATCTGAGGGAAATTATGTAGGAATACTCCTAGTGGATTCCTGAAACTGTAGACAGTATACATAGCAAAAGACAGTCTTTTCCTATATATCTATACACATATAAAGTTTAATTTATAAATTAGGCCCATTAGATTATAACAAATGTTATTTTAAACTTATTTCTGTCATTTTCCATTTAGTACACTCAGACCGTGGTTGACTAAGGGTAAACTAAAAATTGGAAAATGAAACCACAGGTATGGGAGGACTACTGTAAATATTGGTAAATACTAATGAAATGGTTTAA
Source organism: Spermophilus citellus (assembly GCF_964194105.1). NCBI lineage: Eukaryota > Metazoa > Chordata > Mammalia > Rodentia > Sciuridae > Spermophilus > Spermophilus citellus. The sequence continues at coordinate 57,194,386 of NC_138193.1, read as the reverse complement.
CTTTTATCATTTGTACACTGGTTTTACAATGGGATATATTTTTTCTTGTAAGAATACCTATTTAAAATGTTTCATATCAAACCTACTGACTTAAAATTCCAGTAGGGCATCTGAAATTGCTTCCTCAAAACCAAAACAGGTTCTAGCAGGAGTATTAGGTAGTTTCAGTATAATTACAGTATTAAAAATAATAGTTTTTTCTAGAAGAAAAATTAGTATTAAAGCCTGCTATTCCAGGCTCACTAGTTTTAATGTAACTACAGCATTAAAGAATAATTTTATTAAAACAAAAATACTATCAGGTTTTGCTATTCCAGGAGATTATTATTATTATTTTTTTTAACAGAAGAGACTGGGAGAAATGATGTAGGGATGGAATGAAGACAACTCTACTCCAGTGGTTCTCCAGCTGAATTAAGTATGATTTGTTATTCAACACATTTGTAGTGGGATACAAAAACTTTTATTTAAGTTCTAAGGTGATGCTATTGTTCTAGGAACCACACTTGGGAGAAGTGTGAACTGGTTCTACAAGTTAGTTCTGTATGGCTGCAAAAATTACCAGCAGTGAAAACAGAAATGCTAAAGAATATACTGGACTTCTTGTCAACTCATTTTACTGTGATTTAGTTTGATCCCTTTGGCTGTTCTTTTGTTTTAGTTTCTATAAATAGGAAATACTATATCTATACTCTTCATTGTGTTAAAAAACTTACATATTCCCGTATGTATTCATGTATACATAGTTTTAACTGATTTGCAGGCTTTTTTCAGATCATAAAAATAGGCCTTAAGCATTTTCTTGGAATGTTTAAGGTTAGACTTATAATACAACCATCTGTAATAAACCTCTCATTTGAGCTTGTGAGCCATAAATAAAATTTCATGAACTAGATGAATATATTGTGGACAGCATTCTCACTGCTCTTCTCTATTCTAAGAGCCACAATACACTGGAATGCTTTTCTCTGAAATTCTATTTCTATGCTTCAAAATTTCTCCATGTAATGATTATGTTTAAAAAATAAACCACTGGGCTGGGGATGTGGCTCAAGCGGTAGCGCGCTCGCCTGGCATGCGTGCGGCCCGGGTTCGATCCTCAGCACCACATACCAACAAAGATGTTGTGTCCGCCGAGAACTAAAAAAAAATAAATAAATATTAAAAAATTCTCTCTCCTCTCTGTCTTTAAAAAAAAAAAAAAAACCAACAACACTATATTATTACGTCCTGTGTTTTACTTCTGTTGCACTATACTTAGAATGTAGATGTACAGAATGAGCAGTCGTTATCTGCAATGCTACAACTTTTTTTTTTGGAGCACTCATACCAGTCCTCATGCGACTAGCTGCTGTCAAAATGCAGCAAACACTAGCTTTGGGTCTCATCCCATAACTTACTGTTTGTACAAATATTCTGAAATCTGAAACACTTCTGATCCCAAGCATTTGGATAAGGGATAATCTACACTTGGAAAAGTCAGAGTATAAGTTACCAGTTTACATGTTTCATAGTAACCCCACTCATGCATTCAGGTTGGCTGTTTCTTTCTCTCAGCACTAAAAAATGGAGAAAAATCCTTATAATGTTTCACACTCAGTAAGATTCTCCTATTTTAATGTATAAATATACTTTTTAGAATCAGTCTCAACCATGAAAATTCATGTTAGAAAAGTTAGGAGCTAACATTCTATGTCTGCATTCAAAACATCTGACAAAGCTTTTTGCTATTGAAGTTTATTTAACAAAAAGTTTAATATGAAAGTGTACATGACCCAATTTTCAAGTCATAGTTAAACAGGGCTTCTGGAGGGAGGACACAGATTTCTCTGCTGAACAGCCGTTATTTATACTCGTTCTAAGGCTTCTAACATGATGATACTGTTTCCTCGTATTACCTGGAAAGAAAAGTAAATTTCATTCAGTAGATAATTTCTACCAAATCATTAATAGATTTTCCACATTACATATCAGTTTGTGAGACTTTTTTCAAGTCATAGGGCGACCAAATAAATCTTTTAATCCTGACATGAAACAGTATACTAAGACCTTTGGAAGAGATACATAATTTCTTTTCTTTTGGGGGTGCAGGGGGTACCAGATATTGAACTCAGGGGCACTCAACCAACCACTGAGCCACATCTCCAGTCTTATTTTGTATTTTATTTAAAGAACGGGTCTTACTGAGTTGCCTTAGCACTTTGTCATTGCTGAGGTTGGTTTTGAACTCATGATCCTATTGTCTCAGCCTCCCGAGCTGCTGAGATAATAGGCGTGTGCTACTGCATCCAGCCAATAATTACTTTTTGAGATGCCAAATCCCCACTCATTCAATTTACCTTTTAAACTTACAGGACTCAAAACATACACAGTCCTGTCCTTCAGATCTAAAAATCAATGGGAAAAACAGGCAAAGAAGGGTATATGTCAGTACATACATATGTGAAAAAACTTAGGAGGGAATTTGTGCAATATCAGCTGGACCTACTTAGGAAAGTGGGTAGAACTTCGACAGGGTAAATTCTCAACAGAATGAGCATGAAGACAAAGTATAAGGGAATAAGGAAAGAATCTAATTTGAATGTCACAGGAAAGTCATGAAGGAAGGTGGAAACCAAGATACTTGGTATCCAATCTTAAAAGGTCTCAAAAGCCAATCTTAAAATGGAGGGCATTTAACTGGCAAACCAATAGTTTGCCAGTTAAAATAAAACTTAATGATTAGAGGAAAGACAATAACAGTCCTGGCAACAACATATGTAAATATGAATGAAGGTGCTTAGAGGCAGGAAGTTAGAAAGGGCCCTAGGAATACAGTGCCTGACTTAGTAAATATGCTATAAATAATGATAAGCGGGGATTATTTATGAGAATATAGATGAAATGGTGATAAGTAAATTCAAGAGGGATAGAAAAACAAGTGGAAATTGGAAGGGACTGGAAATAAGAAGTCTCTGATGGACTTATGGATCATGAAGATTTGTAGATCACAGACCAGTGAAGTAGAACTGAAGAATGAAAGGACAGGAGTGGGATGATTAAAAATATGATTATCAAAGTGTTTATTAAAAATAGAGGCATTTTGGGCTGGGGTTCTGGCTCAGTGGCAAGAGTGTTTGCCTACCATGTGCGAGGCACTGGGTTTAATTCTCAGCACCACATATTAATGAATAAAACAAAGGTCCATTGACAACTTAAAAAAAAAAAAAAGGCATTCTGAGTAAAATTCAAAGTGGAGCCATACTTGTAGACCACTACCAAAGGTGAAAATAGTTATAAACTTGCTCTTTTCTCCCCTCATTCAGGTAACTTTAATTATACATACACTATGACTTATTGTCTCCACTGAAATTAAATTCTAGGAAAGCAGGGACTGTGGTGCACTACCTCTAACATAGGGCAAAATATATGTGAAATAAACAAATGAGCTCTGCACGAGACTGGAAGGTACACAACAGGTGTGAGAGAGTGTCTCAGAGCCTGGGAATTAATAGCAACTAGTATGGTGAAAGACGTCAAAGAATTAAAGAGCAGATTTAAGAGAACAATACCCTAAAATCAGTAAAGAGGACTAAAGGAATCTGTGACTTTTAGTAAGTTAGGGAGAGAAATGTAGAGAGCTAAACAGTAAGTTTACCTAGTTTTTAAAATTCCTGGCTCTATTTTAATGGTGCTGGGAATAGAACTCAGGGCCTCAAGCGTGCTAGGTTAACTGCTCTACCATGAGCACATCCTTTTTTATCCCCCTTTGACCAACAGATGATGAAAAACCATTGCATTGATCACAACATGAAAAATAACTAGCTTTCTTCCTTCCCAGTTTTCTCATAAATTTGTCCATGTCTGACACTTCTACCCTAGAAGTGGAAGGTGATAAAGAGGTTATTTTAGAAAACTAAGATTTTCTGATCTGAGAACCTCATCACATAGTATTTAGGAATAGGCTACTTGTTGAACACCTTTGCTCTTCTTCTTCTGCCATATGTTCAAGACTCAATTCTACCAATTAACCAGAAACATCAGATCCAGAATCAATATCCCTCCTTTTGTTAAGTGTTGCTTTGGCTTGCAGCCTCTTCACAGGGCAGTTGTCTAATAAGATGATCCTACTACAGCACAATTCTTACACACACACACACACACACACACACACACAAACAAAAACATACATACAAAATTTTAGCAAGAGCTCCTGAACCATGCAGCATCAAAATATACAGAATTTTTACTATATTCTTTGGGGGACCTGGAGCAAAGTCATCCTATCTTAAGGAAATAAGACAGGTGATACTACAAAGAGCTCTGGGGGAGGAGGGTGTTTCAGAAGAGGACAGTTGACTTATTAGGTAATTATCCATCTCCTCCTCAGAATGAAAACATATATGCCTGAGTATGTGCGCACAAACATTCACACAAACACACACACACACCCCTTCCCCTCAGAAAACACAATGGATCACTGACTTGGATAAGATAATCTGTCTCCTTTGTTAAGAATATCTGAGGAAAAAAAAAATTTAACCTGTTTCCCTTCTTCCTACTTTAGAAGTCAAAAGTTCACTCCCATTTTTGCATTTTCTTTAAAATGTTTTTGTTTATTAAATATAATTGATGTATTATCATCACTGTGTGAAAGTGATGACTCAGCTAAAAGAATTACTGTCTACTGAGAAAAAACTTTTTTTGGTCACATAATATTTGAAGTAAAAGAGCTGACTACCTAACATAGCAAGTAGGTACTCATTATTTAAATTACTTGAGATAGCATTGCTTTTAACCAATTTCTCTGTAAAGAAAATTAAGTCCAGCAAGATTCAGGGGAAAATTGACAGAAAGACCCATGATCCAAGTTCAATTCCTTATATGATAAAATTCTAATGAGCACACGATTATCTGGAAACAAACAAACAAAAAACAAAAACAAAACCCTTCTCAAATTAGAATCAAAATTTAGATGCCAAAGATGTTTCTGAATCATTTGTTGAGATGCAAAATATAATCTATCCTCTACTGGAATGAAGATTTCCTAACTTTTAAGAAGGGCTGGAAGGAAGCTTGGGAGTATGTATTTTTTATTTTCTGTGGCACTGGGGTGCTCTATCACCAAGCTACACCTCCAGTCCTTTTTTTTTTTTTTTTTTTAAGAATTTCAATATTTATTATTTTTAGTTTTCAGCGGACACAACCTCTTTGTTTGTATGTGGTGCTGAGGATCGAACCCCGGGCCGCACGCATGCCAGGCGAGCGCGCTATCGCTTGAGCCACATCCCCAGCCCAACCCCCCCAGTCCTTTTTTAAGAGTCTTACTAAATTAAATTGCCCAGGCTAGCTTCCAACTTGCTATCCTACTGCCTCAGCCTTCAGAGTCACCAGGTCATAACAAGTGTGCACCACTGTGACAGTCTTTTGGTGAGTATTAGAACCTGGTTGTTAATGATTCTGTTACCCAGAGACTCTGGGGGAAAAGAGGCTAGGCTATAATAATTGCTGCTCCAGAAATATCAGGAGTCAAATTGGTAAGAAAAGAGGTTTTATTCAAAGCCATCTTTGAAGGAAGATAGAAACTTATATGATTTCATATATTGCCTTTTAAATCCTTGAAAATAAGCAGGAGAGGAGCTGTGCAATGAACATATATGCATTTTTAGTTAGCCTGTGCTAGACAGGACTGGGCAGCAAAAGGGGACTGTGGGCAGGCCTCAGCTCTCCTGTTTCTTTGGCACCTGTCAGGGTTGGGAGAATTGTAGCCCTTCAGATTTCACTCTCAGCAGGAGGAAATTCCTAATTTGGGGGTGGTAATGGGGGTGCAAATTCAGTATGTTTAAAAAAAATTTTTTTTAGGCATAGATGGACATAATTTTAATTAATTATATTTACGTGGTGCTGAGGCTCGAACCCAGTGCCTCACATGTGCTAGGAATTGCTCTACCACTGAGTCACAACCCCAGCCCAAATTCAGTAGTTTTAATTCCACTATATTTTTATTCGACACAAGCTCTAGGGGTATGTGTCTGAAAGGTAGAGATCAATTTGCTGGAAAATTTGGGGTGTTTTTCAGTCAAGTCTACTGATTTGCTTTTCAAAATGCAGTAATGGAAACACATCTGAGATAAGTACTAACATAAACCTCGCAAAAAAAAAAAAAAAACCCAAGTCATAGCCAAGAGTGGTGGTACATGCCTCTATAATCTCAGCTGAGTAGGTGGCTGAAGCAGGAAGGCCACACTCAAAGCCAGTTTGGGTAAACTGGCAAGGCTCTATCTCAAAAAATAAATTTAAAAAAGCACCAGACATGTAGCTCAGTGGTAGAGCACTTGTCTAGCCATGTTGAAGACTCTGGGTTCAACCCCCCAGGACCAAATAAAAAAAAACAAAATACAGGAGAATTTGTCAAAACTGGGTCTATCCTTGTCCCTCTAGTGCTCAAACTTTAAGGAAAAAAACAAACATTATATATCCACTGAGCTGGGAATACAGCCTGGGGTCCAATCCCTAGCACAACAGGGAAGAAGTGGGAGGGAAAAATCCCAACCCACCAAGGCTAACCCTTACTATTTCTTGGAGGTCAAATTTCGTTTTTGTTTTGGGTACTGGGGATTGAACCCAGGGATGCTCTACCACTGAGCCATATCACCAGCCTTTTTTTATTTTTATTTTAAGACAGGATCTCGCTAAGTTGCTGAGGCTGGCTTTTAACTTGTGATTCGCCTGCCTTAGCCTACTGAGCCCCCTGGGATTACAGATGTGCACCACAGTGCCCAGCCCTTTTATTTTTAAGATGGGATCTCGATAAATTGCTGACATTGGCTTCTAGCTTGTGATCCTTCTGCTCAGTCTTTGGAGTCCGTGGGATTACATGTACATGCAATTGCACTGGGTTCTTTGGAGGTCTTTATATTCACCTTTTACAAGAAATTTAGGCTTTTAGACCAAAAACTATGCAACCCCTAGATGACAAGATAGGGTCAATATTCTAGCATATAGACACAGGCAACAAATTTCTCAATAGGACACCTAAAGCTCAGGACATAACGCTGAGAGTTGGTAAATGGGATGGTGTCAAGTTAAAAAGCCTCTGCAAGGCAAAGGAAACAATAATGTGGAGAGAGAATATACACAATGAGAAAAATCTTTGCTAGCTACTCTTCTGACAAAAGATTAGTATCTATAATATATAAAAAACTCAAAACCCCCCAAAACCCCACATAACTCAATTAATAAATGGGCAAATGAATTAAACAGATACTCCTCAAAGAATAAATACAAATGGCCAATAAATATATGAAAAATGTTCAACATCAGCAATTAGGGAAATGCAAATCAAAACTACACTAAAATTTCATCTCATACCAGTCAGAATGGCAGTCTTCAAGGATATAAACAATAATAAATGCTATTGAGGATGGGAAAAAAAGGAACACTTTTACATCTGTGGTTCGACTGTAAATTAGTATAACCACTATGGAAATCAGTATGGAGGTTTCTCAAAAGACTAGGCATGGAACCACCATATGACTTAGCTACACTACTACTTGGTATTTATCCTAAGGAATTAAATCATCATAGAAATACATACCCATATTTATAGCAGCATAATTCACAATAGGCAAATTATGGAACCAGCCTAGGTTTCCATCAACAGATGAATGGTTAAAGAAAATGTGGTATTTATACACAATAGAGTTTTACTTAGCCATAAAGAAAAATGAAATCACGTCATTTGCAGGGAAGTTGATGGAACCTGAGACCATTATATTAAGCAAAATAAGCCAAACTCTGAAAGTCAAGGGTTGTGTGTTTTCTCTTATATATGGAAGCCAGAAGGAAAAGAAAGGTGGTGGAGGTGGGAATCTCATGAAAATCAAAAGATCAGTAGAGGAAAGGGACTACAGAGTAAAAGGGGAAAGTGCTAGGGAGTGATACTGGCCAAAGTACATTGTTATATTGTGTGCATGTACACATATGAAATGAGTCCCATCACTATATACAATTATAATGCACCAATAAAAACAAAACATTCACAAAAACACAACACCAAAACTTTCTTTGGTAGCCACATAACTCTGGCCTAATGAATACAGGAATGTTTACCCTAAAATAAAGAGTCTAATTAACACACACACACACACACCCCCTTCTTTTCTCCCATGTGAATGGCTGTCATGATTATCCCTTGCAACTTTTACCTCGACTACTTTTAAATTTTGGGTGTGATAAATCAGAAAATTAAAGTTAACTACGTACACAAATAAAATAAAATCTCAAGGTCTATCCCACACCGATTGAATCAGACTCTGCATTTTAATAAGGTGCCTTGGGGATTCATATACATATTCAAGTATTACTTTACTACTTTATTGAAGAACTGATTATAGGTCTCTCTTATAAAGTTAAAAAATGATTTTTAACAGCTACTTCATGCTACAGGACCTTATAAGATTTTGTGTACTTGAAAACTTATTTTCAGGTATGATAAACCAAAAAGGAAATGGGAAGTCTTAACCTTCCCTGATATTTGCCTTTTATGGAGTCAATACTCTAACTACAAAATTTACTGTAAGGGAACAAAATACATATTCTAAAGAAAAAATGAAATCTCTAATGGAGGTCTTCTCTTTACTTACCACCATTCCAATATTGTTCTGTTGTCCACTAGTTGCCATCTCCACACATTCATCTATTACAAGATTCATGAAGGGATCAAATCCCCGTAATATGCCTTGGACATGTCTGCCACCATTTAATTTCACTATAAAAAGGGAAAAAAGTTTTAATAAAACCATCCATTAACAGCCATTCGTTACTAACCAGGTATGATAAGACACAGGTAGTTGAGATGTTTGACCCACTATCATTACTATATGTCAAACACTGGCTTAAACACTTTATATTTAATTCTACATTTTAATTTGTAAGAACCCTCAACAGTAATAATATCTTTATCCAAGGGCACTGGAACTGAAGTTGTAAATTAATAAGCTTTAAGGTTAGTTTGTCACAGCTGAGATTCAATCAAACTAAAGACTGCTTACCTATAAAGCCTAATGCTCTTAATTCCTATGTACTTCAATTATGGCATGGGTCAGATTTTTATTTTATTTTTAAATATTTTTATTTCTTTATGTGGTGCTGAGGATCGAACCCAGTGTCTCACACTGCTAGGCAGTGCTCTACCCCTGAGCCACAACCCCATCCCCTTTATTTAGGTTTAACAAATCTGTTTTTCCTATATATTACCAAGAAACAGAGTAAGCACTCCTTGTTTAAATACTTTGTGGCTTGTTTTTTTTTTTTTTTATTTTTTTTATTTTTTTATTTTTTTTAATATTTATTTTTTAGTTCTCGGCGGACACAACATCTTTGTTGGTATGTGGTGCTGAGGATCGAACCCGGGCCGCACGCACGCCAGGCGAGCGCACTACCGCTTGAGCCACATCTCCAGCCCTTGTGGCTTGTTTTTAAAAACATTTTTTTTTAGTTAGGTGGACAGAATACCTTTATTTTGTTTATTTATATGTGGTGCTAAGGATCAAACCTAGGGCCCCATAAGAGCTAGGCCAGTGCTCTACCGCTGAGCCACAACCCCAGCCCTGTAGCTTGTTTTAAAACGAAAAAAAAGGTTGATGAATTGAATTTCAAATACTACAGCACAGAAAATTTCTGTTAATTTTATCAAAGTGAGGAAGGGTTTATATTAAATTATCCAAAATCTTAAGTGCTATTAGAAATTAGGTAAATAAAGTTGTCTGGTTAGCATTTTGATAAACCTACTTAATGAATGGATGTGAATTAGAGGTTCTGTGTGCTTAAATTTTTATCAAGTGGCTCCAAACACTGGACACTAAAGATACATGTAAAAAGCAACTGAATAATTTAAAAAAACCAAGACAAAGCAACAAACTTACATGATAACTTCTTGTCCATAAATCTGAAAAAACAAAGGGGTAAAAATTATATAACTGTTTCAAAAATTTTAAGCAAAAACAAGCACAAAAGTATGTACAATTAAAATAATTTGCTGAAATTTATACAATTGGAATAAGAAGTTTAAAATAGTAAAAATCTTATATTATTGTAAAGGGTGATGGATCAAAAGGTTACTTAAATTAGACATCATACAAAATAACAAAATTTGGGATGGTGCAAGACAATAAAACAGAATGTGTAGACTATATTAATCTACATTAAATTGAATCTTAAATGTGAATTTCAAAAGTATTACTGTTGTTCAATACCATGTTGTTGCTTCACTGACCCAATTTTCAATGACTGGATTTTATAATCAAAACAGAAAAACAAAAATCTGGTTATGTTCTGGTTATTTCCAAAATAGTAATCAAACTATATCCAATTCAATAAGTATTTAATTTTATACCTGAGATAATAAGTAGTATTGTTTTATTTAACCTATTAAGTCCCAAGATTTCAATTTTACAACTTGTTCAATGAAATTCACAGAGGTTCATTAAAATAGGTCAGAACTCATAATCTAGAGATTATATTATTACTTAATATCATATTACAATTATATTTTTATCGCAATATAACTATGCACTTATTTCAGTAGTTCCACCCCACCTTGGGTAGTCCTGGAAATTGAAGTAGGGGCAATTTACCACTGAGCTACACCCGTAGCCTTTTTTTTTAAATTTTTTTAGTTGTAGACGGACACAATACTTTTTATTTACTTATTTTTATGTGGTGCTGAGGATTAAATCCAGTGCCTCACATGTCCTAGACAAGCACTCTACCACTGAGCCACAACTCCTGCCTGTCCAGCTCTTTTGATTTGAGGTAGGATTTGGCTAAATTGCCCAGGCTGGCCTCTAACTTGTAATCTTCCTGCCTTGGCCTCTCAAGTAGCTGGGAAATTATAGGTATGTACTACCATGCCTGGCTATATCTAAGTTTTATTTTCCCCAGTACTGGAGATTGAACCCAGGGCCTTGTGTATGCTAGGCAAGCTCTCTACCATCAAACTACACCACAGCCCTTATATTTAAATTCTTATAGGTGTTTCACATCTGGGACTTTGGGACAAAAAATAGGTTAATATTAAAACATTAAGCTTAAGTATTAAGGGCAGTTCTCAACACAAAACAATAAATGTATTCTTTTGAAATTTCAGTTAAATAAGAAAAATCCCATCTCAGTAGGATAGTATGTGAACATTAAGCCATGCAGCCAAATCAATTCCTACCACTTTAAGTTAAAGGCCAGAAAATATGAAATTTTGTTCAATTTTTTTTGGGGGAGTGGTGGTGTTACAGGGGATTGCCAGGGTTGTTCTACCACTGAGCTGCCCAATCCCAGCCATTTTTGTTTTTATTTTATTTAAAAAAACATTTTTTTTTTTTTAGTTGAAGATGGACACATACCTTTTACTTTATGTAGTACTGAGGATTGAACCTAGTGCCTCACACATGCTAGGCAAGCGCTCTACCACTGTGCTACAACCTCCAGCCCCCAGCCCTTTTTATTTTGAGACATGGTCTTAACTTGTGATCCTGGTGTCTCACCCTCCCAAGTAGCTGATATTACAGGCATGGTACCTGGCCCATTAAAAAGAAAAAAAAAAAATCTTTTTTTTTTTTTTAATGGTACTGGGGATTGAGCCCAGGGCCTTGCACATGCTAGGCAAGTACCCTGCTATGCCCCCAGCCCCATTCAATTTTAATGTAAAGGTATCATGGAAGAATTCAAAGATAATAACACATGGGGACTGACTGTAGGCAGGAATAAATACATTTACAAATAAAAATACATTTATTAAGTATAATGAATAAAATCATACATTTTAGTAGGACCTATGTTTAGCAGCATATTATAACAAGAGCTTGATTCTTTCTTCTTTTTTTAAAAAAATATTTCTTAGAGAATTATATTGTTTACCACCATTTTACAGACGGGGAACCAAGGTTCAGAAAGTTTAAGTAAATTGCCCAAAGTCACCCAGTTAGTGAGAAAGTGTGTGCAACACAAACGGTTCAATTTGAAGAAAAAGACACTCAAATATCAGTGGTTGTTAAGATTTGATGCTTGGAGTTTAGGTGGAGGGACTGAATGCTAAGATATGAAATCTGGACTTTATTTTGCAGACAGTGGTAAGTTGTTAAAACACAGTCAATCATTGGCAAGACTTATCTGGGCACCAAACTTTAAGATGTGGGAGGGTCAATTAGCTGGGCCAGGGTATTACACCCTCAGCATTACTGACATTTGGGTTCAGATACTTCTTGGTTGTTGAAGGCCATCCAATATCTTGTGGGATGTTTAGCAGCATCCCCAACCTTGACCCACTAGACGCTGGCAGCACTAAACTCCTCAGCCCCATTTAAGAATCACTGAGAAATGTTGAGCTAGGAGAAGAATACAAAGATAGAAGAAAGTATCTGCAGGAAACTAAAGAAAGAAGAAATCTACTCATTTGCAGGAATACCTGATAGGATTTAACAATTCATAACATCTAAGAATGAGAACTAGTTTCATTCTCTGAAATTCTCAAATATTTGTTAAGAAACAGGAAGGAAATCTAAAATTATGTGAGAACAGTCCTTTTGCTAAAAAATAATCACCATTTTACCAGTCTTTCATGAATTCAGATACCTACAAGACTTCATTCATCAGCTCACCAACAAAATAATTTTTAAATAAACGTTGTCACAAAAATCTCTATTCTTCTTAATGTTGGAACTTATGGTTTAATAATTTTTCTTCTTTTTTGCTGTACTGGGATTGAACCCTAGGCCTCGCATGTTAGGTAAGCACTCTACCTCCAATCTTATCCCCAGATAATAATTCTTTAACAAATTCAATTAAAATACACACGGATTTGCACACAGTAGTTGCTTTGATAAAAATGTACATTTAAATAAAAACGCTTCCTTAAGTCTATCTTTTTTTCAGGACCACTAAAAAACAGATTATACAAAAGGCAGATTATATGGCTGTGCAATCCAATTAACACATGCAGATAAAGAACGATGTATAAATTACCACTTGGTTATAAAGAAGACAAGTACTTCGTAGACAGGACATACGTTAAGTTCAGGCAAAAAGTTTTGCGGAGGTTAAGCTTTAAACCGGGAACTACTTAAAGACATCTATGGTGATTCTACTAGTCGCAGAACAAAACTCCAAAGGACTAGCCTTTTTTGGTTAGAAAAATTAATGTTCTCACACAATTCTAACACCAGAACAAGATATAACACCACATTCAAGTTTAACTTAATTACAACAGGGCAAGAATGTATCGAAACAGCACGTGGTACCCTATTCATATGTAGGATTTCTTTCTTTCTTCTTATTTTTTTAATATTTCTTAGTTGTAGATGAACACACTACTTTTATTTATTTATGTGGTGCTGAGAATTCGAACCCAGGGCGAGTGTTCTATCACTGAGCCACAACCCCAGCCCTTGTAAGTAGGATTTCTATGTATGAATTACAGATGAACTTATATTTAAAAAGGAGAAAGAAAAAAGGAATGGAATTTCTTAGTAAAAGCTCAAAGAAATAGCTATGCATTTTTGTCTTTTCGATTGCCCGGGCTTCCGGCTCGAAAGCCAGACTCTGGTGTGAATCCCGAGGGGCTTCAGGTCCGAATAAGAAATGGGCAGAAAGGGGCCCAAGCCCGTTCGGCATACACACGCCAGTCACAATGGCGGGAAATGGAGAAGACTTAACTTGGGGCACGCATGGAAGCGGTCCTTTCCGTGCGGACCTCACACATACTCACTTTTTCAGCTCGGGAGGATGAGCCTTGCTCATATTGTCTGTTCTTCAAGCTCAAAGCCGCTTTGAATCGGAATTGGCGGCCTCCTTCACGCTACCGCGGTAGACTCGGCGTTTTACGATTGACGTCACCGGCCCGATAGCCAATCGTTGGTCGGTAATTTTTACATCTCACCTCGCGATACTTACAGGAAGTCCAAGCATGTTGGTCAGGCGCCGGTTTCCGGTTACGTCGTGGGCGATTGGCCTTGACGGAGAGGAGGGGCCTTGATTGTTTCCTTTTTGTGAAGTTGAGGTAAATCAGGTGTCTGGTTCTGGGTAACCCCGGCCAGTTATGTTTGTGGATCATGTTGCTTATTTTCTTTATATATGCCGAATGGAAATGAGTTCTGGAGGAGTGGGCCTATGATATTTCTTTGGCAGGAATTACTACTTTGTTCCTGGGCTTCCCATAACACCCAAATTAGTGATTTAGAAGTAAGGGTGCTGGGTCTGTCTCCAGGAATTTGAACCTAGAGCCTTGGAATGTGGTCCCTATTGATGGCCCAGTAATTATTTCTTCTCTCTCTCTCTCTCTTTAAATTATTATTTTTAGTTGTAGATGAACACAATACCTTTATTTATTTAGTTTGTTTTTTTTAAATGTGGTGCTGGGGATCAAACCTAGTGCTTCATGCATGCTAGGCAAGCGCTCTGCCACTGAGTCATAATCCCAGTCCCCAGTAATTCTTTTAATACTGCCTCCAGAACTCCATTCAATGTACCACGCACCCAATGTATGAAACGCAAAGTGCAGCGTAGATATTCTCTAAGGAGGTATTGATTTTCAACATCAAGTATACAAGTCTAAAAAGTGGATTCCCATTTGTTTTCTGTTGTTATCCCAAACAGTAAAATCCAGATTAAAGTTAAAAATGCATTCCTAATGTTCAGTATAGTAAAGACAAAATACATCATATATTTGATGTATGATGGTACTCAAAAATCCTAGGCACTGAATTTTCTCTTGAAGGGTCATAACAATGTAGCTTTTCCATCACTTGCTGTTACTGTTGAAACTAGAAACTTGACATATGGTTTTTTAGTTTCTTTTCTTCATTAATGGATTTCAAGTCATCATGTCCTAGCCTTCCCTCTGTGAATTGGTCCTACATCTGAACATATAATTAATTTCCACTCTTCCATACATCTTAAAAAATTTCACACATAATGAGAAGAAACATACTAAGAAAGTGACAAAATCACTGTCCAGATACAAAGAAACATCATCACAGGGAGATAATGAAACTATTTATTTTAAAACCAAACCACTAGGAAAATATATTACAGCCTTGACAGAGCAAACAGGCTATACTATCATTTCAAGTAATAAATTTGTAAAAAAGACAACATGCTCCTTATCCAGAAGTTAAGGTGCCATGTTGGGGCAGGAATATTGCATGTTGCAAAGGCCCCAGGCAAAAATGGTAAAGGTTACTGTGTGGGTTGTCCCTCCTTTGCTCTCAAAGTGGGAGTGGGTGTCACAGTTTTTCCTAGCCCAAGCTGTTTACTTTTTAACTTTCTTGTTGCCAGGGGATTATCTCCATAAGGCTCTGTTAATTCAGGGAACTAAACAAGCAATGCTGGATTTAGGCTTCTGTTCCTTTCTGTTCTATGAAAAGCTGTTTTTTTTTTTTTTTTTTTTTTTCTTCCAAGGACAGTACTTCACAATTCCCTTAGCTAGTGAACAGTCACTGTTTTACTATTTCCAGATACTGGTATATGTATCACAATCAAAATTCCTTTCTCTTAAAGGGGGAAAGATTATTCTGTCACTTTGCTGCAGAATGCCTCAAGGTTCATATGCTGGTAGAAGAAGCTCTGCTTCCCATACTTAATGTGACATTGCCTCTTGTGTTTTTGCAGTGGTCTCCCAGCTGAGAGATGCAATAAAAATGTCAAGAAATCCATACCTTGATGGCCATAAAGGGTATATACAAGGAAGCTTGAAGCTTTCCAAGTTCTTATTCAAACTATTCTCCCTCTCAGATTCACATCTTAAGTCCACTTCATGCCTTGTATATAAAAAACTACCAAACCAAATAAAGATCTGGAAATCTTTCCCCTCTACTAGATTAGTGATCTCCTGGATTTTGTTTTACAGCTTATGGAAAATGGTATGTTACTTCTGGTAAACAGGAGGTTGGCAACAAACAAAAAACACCTCTTCTCAAACTCTACCAGGTCACTGGCAGTCTGGAAGAACCTGCCATCCTGTAGATACCTGTGTTGTAAGAATCTGGTACCTTAGAGGACTCTGGCTTGGTACAAGGGAGCTTTCTACTGTCAGGATAACCACTTGCCATGTAAAATTTAGGCTCTAAAAGGCTCCCCCATCCTTTCACTCAAATTTTAGCACCATTTTTTTTTTCCCATTTCATTTTCTTGGATCAAGACACAAAGGAACCAGTGTCTAGAGTCAAGTGATATATGCCTTATACTTGCTGCCTTCCTTAGTTTCTTCATTCATATAAACTTTGCTTAAGAGACTAAAAATTCTCAATCCTTTTAAAATAGATTCCTGCTCTGAGCCCCAATGGTCACTGGCAAGGACTTTTATTTCCCAATGGATGAGAGAGACTCTTTCATCTTCTTGGTCATAGTTGGGATGAGTTGCATGTGGTCATCCACACACTTGGTCACACAACTGTCCAGTTGCCGCTTCACCTGAAGCTCTTTATTCCCAGCATCTATTGAATCTTTGGCTTTGTCGTTGCAATGCATGGTACACCGGGCCAGGCGGTCCTAAAGCAAGAAGGAAGAGAAGGCTGAGAGGCTGGGTTCCATTTACTAAGTGCTCATCATGTGCTAGTCTTGGCATTCATATCTGGATCAGTTAAAGGAATACTAAGTTCAATTAATTAAGATTGTCTCAGGTGAAACAGAAGGTCACACCAGGAAGATCCAGACAAACCATTACTAGAAAGAAGGGGAACAAGAGGGTAAATTATGTGGAAACCGCTGTACTATTTTGAAACGTCTTGATTCTTTATTGTCTGTTTTTGTGACAGAGGAACACTCAATTCAATTCAAATATTTATTGAGGATCAGTCATTTTTCTAATGTTGTGGAATATAGCAATGAGTAAACAGATACAAGTTCTTGCCCCCATGGAACTTGCATTTCAATGAGGGGAGAGACCAACAAAATCAGTAAGTGGACCTGTTGAGGAAACCATTGGACATATGAATCTGGAGTTCAGGAGTGAGGTCTGGTCCTGAGATGTGAATGTAGGAGTTATCCGATACAGATGATACTTACAACAATTAGACCAGACAAGTAATTAGAAAAAAATTAGAAAAAGAGACAGGGTTCCAGTATAGCCTGGGCATTTCCAACGCTCAAGAGGTTGGAAAGGAAAGTGCCAGCAAAGGAGGCCAAGAAAGAGGGAAAGGGAGAGAGGTGCTCTGATGGCCAAAGGATAAAGTGCTTCGGAGAGGTGAGGGAGTCACTGCATAATGATGCAGATAGGTTGATTAAGATGAGGACTGCACAATGATCACTGGATTTATCCCCAAGAGGTGCACTCACAACTGCAAGAACAGTTCTGGTACAGTGGAAGGTGGAAGTCTGCCTGAATCAAGACTACAAAGAGAACAGAAGGAGAAAATTATATAGTAATCCAAGAATCAAGTTTTCAAAGACCTCGTCTATAAAATTAACTGTTAAATGAACAAAGAAATCCTTTGGAGGGTTTTTCATGATCTTGGAGAAATTATCCCTTCATAATGGCAGTAATTTTGAAGAGTTTTTGTATAGCACAATTGTAAAAAATGTATCATACATAAGGTGCAATTTCTTCTTTTTTATTTTTTATTTTAAAGAGAGAGTGAGATAGGAGAGAGAGAGAGAGAGAGAGAGAGAGAATTTTTTTAATATTTATTTTTTAGTTCTCGGCGGACACAACATCTTTGTTGGTATGTGGTGCTGAGGATCGAACCCGGGCTGCACGCATGCCAGGCGAGCGCGCTACTGCTTGAGCCACACCTCCAGCCCCTCTTCTTTTTTATTTTTATAAATTAATTTATTTTGAGAGGTGGTGGTGGTGGAGTCTCTTACTATATTGGCCCTGGCTGGGTTTGAACTCCTTCCTGGGTTCAAGTGATCTTCCCACCTCCCTCATCTTTCTTAGTAGCTGGGACTAAAGGCATGTGCCACCATGCTTGATTAGGTGTGATTCTTTTTCCTGTGAATGGAATCTCAGGCTATGAGAGACTGGTTCAGAAGAGGGCTCTAAATATACATGGAAGAAGGGAATAAAATGAAAAGGTAAAAGGCAGCACTCTTAGGAATGTCAGGGGGCGTTTCTGAGCCAGGCATCAGTCAACAAAAATGCTTCATATAAATGACCACTCCCAGTGACACCAGAACTGCCCCTTGGGTGAGGCAAGCAGGGGTAGTCTTGGGTGGGTCTTGTAAGTTCACAAAATAAATGCAGGGTTTTGCTCTAACCGTGTACCTTTAAAGACTGTCTTATTCTAGTTTCCTGGGAATTCTGTCTTAAAAATGGATCAACATACGTTTTAGAAAATTTTATACTACATAGCATACACTCTATCTGTATGTGTCTAAAACACTCCAAACTTTACAACACAAAGTATAAGGGCTTTTGGTCATAAACTCCCCTGGCAACTCCTTTTTTTTTTTTTGTCCTGGAGATTTACCCAGGGGCCCTTAACCCACTGAGCCATATCCCCAGTCCTTTTTTTATTTTGAGCAGTGTCTTCTTAAGTTGCTTAGGTCCTTGCTAAATTGCTGAGGCTGGGTTTGAAATTGTGATCCTCCTGCCTCAGCCTCCTGAGCTGCTGGGATTGCAGGCTTGTGCCACCACACCAGGTCTGGTAATTCCTTTTTACATCATTGTTTTATGGAAAAGATAGTTCAACTTAATACTCAACTTTCAGGATCTTTTCAAAATTTCAAACCCTGGGAAGATTGATTAGCATTAGGACTATTACAAATTTAAACAGAACTAAGACACTAAAGCCAAGAGCCTGAACAAACACTTGTTATCTCCTGCTGAGTACATCAAGGACTAAGACACCTCTATTTGGGGTATTCCTCACCTGGAACTTCTCCAACTCACTGGTCACCAAGGCCTGGGCTTGAGCCAGAGGTGCATGGCAGCGCTCAATGCACTGGTGTACTTGCTGCATGGAAGCCTGGCTGTCCTCACAGCAGCTGGCGCTGCACCGGAACATGAGGCCCTGGGGAGAGAGGACAGAGCCTGGTCAGGTAGAAAAGCTTCAGAGAGACAGAGATGATCAAGTAGTAAATACAAGGCTTAGGAGGTTACATGTGTATTTACATGTCTCTCTTAACCTGCTTTTACCTTCCATTAGAATAGATATCAGGACCTTAAAACCACGACCAAGAAAATTATCCTGTGCTTAGTACAGTGTTTCATGGCATTCTTTGGCTGAGTGGATAGGGAAGGAAGAAATGGACAGGTAAAACCAGGTAACCCACAGGTACAGAGGTCGGCAACCTAGTAATCTTACTTCCACCAAATGGCATTCGACCAATTAATCCTTGACTCAAGGGACAGTATAAAGGAAAACCCACAATCCGGTGAGGGAGGCGGGATGAACAACCACAAAACATTTAGGGCGGGGTGGGGGGGTCAAAGCAGAACAGTACACACACTAGCGTTTTGTAATGCAAGGTTCGGGGCAATAGAACCGGGCATGACCTGGCTATTGGGGAGACCGGGAGATTTTTTTTCTACTTGACCTTCCATCTTGTCCTTTCTGGGTCTCGGGCTGTTCACCTGCGTAAGGGGCCGAGCCAGAGAGGATGGGGGGGGGGGGCGGGACGAACGCCCCACACACCCAAGCCTTCTAACTCGGCCCGTGGAACCCTCTCATCCAGGTCGAACTGGGTGGACAACGGCCTACCGCGTGGCCGGGCCAAGAATTTCACCCGATAAACCTAAGCTCCAAAGCCCTGTCTGAGGGCGAGGCGGGCTGAAGGACGCCACGGTCACCCCAGAGGCGCCCAGACTCGGTCTGCAGGGATGGGACAGCGGTGCCGCGCATAGAGCAGCAGCTGAGGGAGTCTGGGAATCAGACCGCAGGAAAGGGGACCTCAGTTCGGTCCCCCTTGTTACCTGCATCTTCCGGATGTTCTCCCTCTCCACACTCTTCACCATGGAATCCACCGCCTCCTGCACCCGGAGCTGCTGCACCTCCGCCATGACGACCCCGCGCAACGCCGCGCTGGCGCCCACAAGGACTCAGCGCACGTTCCACCCCTCGCCGCCGCGTCCCGGCTCTCCGGCCCGCCCTCCCCAGGCCCGTGCTGCTCCCTGGCGTCCAAAAGGAGCAATTGCACGCCAGCGTTTGCGCACGCCGCGCAGTCCCTGGTCCGCCTCCCGCAGGCTGGTGCGCAGCCAGCCACCCGCAACCGCGGGGATGTGCGCCCGCCCGGCAGCGAGCGCTGCGGCTGGTTGCCCACCTGCCTCCCTTTTTTCTCTCCTCCATTATTTCTTCTTCCGTTCCATCCTTAAAATTCTTAAAAAAAAAAAAACCCGTGGAATTAACATACAAACACTCAGATCTTAGGTGTACAACTTGATGAGTTTTAACAAGCCGTGTCCATTGCCAAACTCTGCTCTTTCTGTTACTATAGATTACATTTTTCCCATTCTAAAGCTTCATGTGTATGTGATTATTGAGCATATACTCATTGTGTCTAGCTTTTTTTTCCCCCCACTTAGCATAATGCTTTTGAAGTAGAACCATGTTTTTGGTTCCCTTTTTGCTGCCGAGGAGTATCACTTTGAATGGGCAACCACACTTTATCCTTTCCCTTGTTGGAAGGCATTTTTGTCTTGTCCAATTATTAGCTGTTATGAATAAAGCAGTCACTAGGAACATCTCTTAGCAAGTCTTTTGCAAGACACAGGATTTCTTTAATCTTGGGTAAATATCTAGAAGTGAAATTGGGTAGATGTGTGTGTATGTGTGTGTGTGTATATATATGTATATTATATATATTATATATATATAAATATATATATATTTATATATATATATATATAATAAAAAATTAGCATCAAGGGCAGGGCGGGGGGGGTACAGATATCCAATCAATGGCGAAGCATATATGTGAAAGCAACAGGAGGCTGTTTTTATTTATTTATTTTTATTTATTTTTTATTTATTTTTTTATTGGTTGTTCACAACATTACAAAGCTCTTGACATATCATATTTCATACATTAGATTGAAGTGGGTTATGAACTCCCAATTTTACCCCAAATGCAGATTGCAGAATCACGTCGGTTACACATCCACAATTTTACATAATGCTCTATTAGTAATTGTTGTATTCTGCTACCTTTCCTATCCCCTACTATCCCCACTCCCCTCCCCTCCCATCTTCTCTCTCTACCCCATCTACTGTAATTCATTTCTCTCCTTGTTTATTTTCCCATTCCCCTCACAACCTCTTATATGTAATTTTGTATAGCAATGAGGGTCTCCCTTCATTTCCATGCAATTTCCCTTTTCTCTCCCTTTCCCTCCTGACCTCTGGAGTGGTTCTATCTAGCATGCCCCACCGCACCCCCATCTTTACTATCCTAAACGTTCATATATCAAACACATTGTGGGCACTGTGCTAGGTAGGATCTTGGGTGCAGAAGGTAGCATCAGTGAGAAGGGGAAGTTGACAATTGCAGGTAGTATTGGAATAACAGTGCTATAGGAGATGGCCCGACGGGCAAGAAGGAAATGAGCGCCCAGGTGCCCCAGGAACGCCTTTGCATTCAATCTGATTGAATTGAGGAGCGGGCCTTCGCTGGGCATACAAGAGTCTCGGAGGCCAGGCTCCGTAGGCTGTCTTGAGCAAAACAGAGAGCAAACCAGATTGAAGCCTTGGGGAAGTGCCTGGAGTGGGGAAGGAGACTAGTGGGTGAGTGGGACACAAAGGAATGAGGTCCTATGGGTGGAATTCAGGCATTTGCTGCCATTGGGCACTAGATGGCAGGGCAACTCTGGTTTGAGGGCAGTGGGCATCTGGACTCCAACCATGATCCTTTCAAGGAAATTGTTCTCCCCGCACGGTGGCGCACGCCCTGTAATCCCATCAGCTCTGGAGGCTGAGGCAGGAGGATAAAGAGTTCAAAGCCAGCGTTAGCAAAAGCGAGGTGCCAAGTAACTCAATGAGACCTGTCTCTAAATAAAATACAAAACAGGGTTGGAGATGTGGCTCAGTGGTCAAGTGCCCCTGAGTTCAATCCCCAGTCCCCTCTCCTTCCCCCAAAGAAAGTTGTTCTTGGACTAGGGTGTAGCACAGTACTTAGCTCTGTCGGTCAGAGTCTTTGGTTTGATTTTCTAGCATCAATAAAGAAAAGACCATCATCCCAAAGTTGTTCTTCTGTCATCAGACCCACGTGCCAATGAACCCCCTGGAAATCCGTGTTTCAGGGTCCATGACATTCTTTCCACTTAAAATCAGGCTACAGACTGCTCCCAGCAGCAGCTGGAACCCAGATGATGCTAGTGGCCAGGTGTTGTTTTAAGTTTTTTTTTTTTTAATGGATTATCTGATTTAATTTCCACAACAATTCTCTGGGATGGTTACTTTGTTATGCACTTTCCCCCACTCAGGGGCAGAAATCCCAGGCCTAAGAGGTGCAGTCACTTGCCAAAGGTTGCAAGCTAGACAACCAACCCTGATGGGCTGACATCCATTTCTTACTGTAGAAGTAAGATATCTCTTTTGTCCAGGCCTGAGAGGCTGTTGTAAACAGAACAATTCCAACAAGCTTTGAAGCTTTGGAGAAGTGGCTGGAATAGGAATCTCAATGTATATTAAGTTATAAATCCCATGGAAAGTTCTTTCTTTCTTCTTTAGGGCATAGTCTAAAACTCCTCACTTTGCTCCCATATTCCTAAAATGTCAGACTAAATATTTCTGGCAACTTCTAGGTGTAGGAGCCCAGTTAATTATACTAAAATGAGTTTAAAAGTCTTCCAGTAATATGTCTTTGTCAGTTTATGCAAACTAGTGTATGCAAAATGAATGGCTTTTCAAAAATATAATTTTTATTGTTGTTGTTTATTTTTTATATGGTGATGGGGATTGAACTCAGGGCCTCATGCATGCTAGGAGGCACTTTACCACTGAGCTATCTCCCCAGCCCCCAAATAAATGGCTCTTTAGTTTTTATGAAAAGTGATTCCTGACTTCCAGTTGGCTTTGGACATCAATGGGAAGCATGGTGAAGGCAGAGTTTAATCTCATGTTAGGAAGCTCAGATACCTGATTGTGTTATTATACTGGTGCTCTGAGAATAGATAATGAGGTTTCAGGATTATCTGGCTCTAGCCTTGACTGACTCCCTGGAAGCAAGTCTGAGTTCTTTTAGGATCTGGGGTGCTTAGTTATGTAGTCTTGATTTCTTTCTGATCTCTACTGCACTTTTGATCTCCACTGAACTCAGGTCTTTGGGGGAGGCCCAACAGTGGCAGTTACACTCCCAGTCACTCCAGCAGAGACAATGGCCCTAGATGGATCAGGGCTCTTCCTTATTATATTTAGGATGTGGGTGGGACAAATGGGGACCTGAAGAGCTGGGACCAGGGGAGGAGTGAATTTTGCTCATTGCTGCCACATTTTCTAATCTCAGGTTAGTAGTGGGTGACAGCCAAAGAACTAGCTATAGCCAAGTCTGGTTGAAGAGTTCTGGATGAACATTTATGGATCAATGAGCATTTCTTAAGTTATCATTTTCAAATTATGATACTCCTTGGTAGATTAGGAAGCCTTGCTGGGGAAAATAAAACACTCACCCAAAAGACAATATTTTCTCCCGAACAAGGTATTCAACCTTTTAGAAGCCTAAAGTATTAAAATACATTTGAAACTTACAATGGTTATTTTATGTTTATTTTATAAAAATAAATAAAGCAAATGTTTTATGATATATCATACCACATAAAAGTCTCTTGAATCTATGCACATCTCTCTAGCCTACTATTTACCACCCTAAAATTTTCATTATTATTATTTGCTTGGGCTGCTATAATTTGCCATGCTTAAGTTTTTTGCATATCTTCCAATTGAGTCATCTTTTATTTGGCCTGTAGAATATATTTATATAGTCTTATAATGAGCTCTTTGTCAGTTGAAAGTGTCACAAATATCTTTTCTATTGTGTGACTTGCCTTTTCACTTTTTAAGTAACATGAATTGATGAAAGAAATCTTAATTTAAGTGTAGTCCTAGTTGTAATTTTCCCCTTCATTGGTCATTCTTTTTGCATTTTGTTAAAAAAGATGTTTGTGAACTCCAAGACATTAATGTATTCTTAAGATGTTAAAAATTGTATTTATTTATTTTATTCAGTCTTTTACCTTTTTAGTATATACATTCTAATTCCATAAATGTCTCTTAATACTGCTTTAGCTATTGCCACATTTCAATGTGTACTATTTTTTCAAACATTTTCTAATTTCCATCACAAATTCTTCGATTCATAGGTTATTTAGAAAAGTATTTTTTAATTTCCAAACAGATAGGTAATTTTTAGGTAATTTTTTTGTGATTTGATTATGGTCAGCAAACATACTCTGTATAATTTTGGTCTTTTGATTTGTTGAAACTTGCTTTATGGTATCAGAGAAGTCTTTTCTGATTGGCTCCCTTCCATCATGTATGCTTCTCTGTCATGTATTTTCTTAGCACCTTGTACTGTGACAGTGCCTGTCACTACAGCTCATTACTTGTCCCAGATTTTTCTTTGATAGATTAAACACTCAAAGAGGACAGGGACCATGTGTGTTTTTCACTGCTGTTTCCAATTTCTTTGCTTAGTGTCTGGCACATACTAACTCTTTAGTAAAAATTTGTTTAATGACTGAATAAACTAATTAATTTCATTAAGAAGTAATTAATCAAGTTACTAAAAATAATTGGAAACCAGAGAAAAGCAACAATAAATAGATAAAAGTGTAAAAATCCATACTACCCTACTATTTTACTTTTTTTGCAGTGCTGGACATTGAATCCAGGCTTTTTTTGGGGGGGCTGGGCACTGGGGATTAAACTCAGGGGCACTCCAAGGACCTGAACAGACACTTCTCAGAGGAGGATATACAATCAATCAACAAGTACATAAAAAAATGCTCTCCATCTCTAGCAGTCAGAGAAATGCAAATCAAAACCACACTAAGATACCATCTCACCCCAGTAAGATTGGCAGCCACTATGAAGTCAAACAACAACAAGTGCTGGCGAGGATGTGGAGAAAAGGGTACACTTGTACATTGCTGGTGGGACTGCAAATTGGTGCGGCCAATTTGGAAAGCAGTTTGGAGATTCCTGGGAAAGCTGGGAATGGAACCACCATTTGACCCAGCTATTGCCCTTCTCGGACTATTCCCTGAAGACCTTAAAAAAGCATGCTACAGGGATACTGCCACATCGATGTTCATAGCAGCACAATTCACAATAGCTAGACTGTGGAACCAACCCAGATGCCCTTCAATAGATGAATGGATAAAAAAAAATGTGGCATCTATACACAATGGAGTACTATGCAGCAATAAAAAATGACAAAATCATAGAATTTTCAGGGAAATGGATGGCACTAGAGCAGATTATGCTTAGTGAAGCTAGCCAATCCCTAAAAAACAAATACCAAATGTCTTCTTTGATATAATGAGAGCAACTATGAACAGAGTAGGGAGGGAGAGCAGGAAGAAAAGATTAACTTTAAACAGAGACATGAGATGGGAGGGAAAGGGAGAGAAAAGGGAAATTGCATGGAAATGGAGGGAGACCCTCATTGCTATACAAAAATACATATAAGAGGTTGTGAGGGGAATGGGAAAATAAACAAGGAGAGAAATGAACTACAGTAGATGGGGTAGAGAGAGAAGATGGGAGGGGAGGGGAGGGGGGATAGTAGGGGATAGGAAAGGTAGCAGAATACAACAATTACTAATAGGGCATTATGTAAAATTGTGGATGTGTAACCGATGTGATTCTGCAATCTGCATTTGGGGTAAAATTGGGGGTTCATAACCTACTTCAATCTAATGTATGAAATATGATATGTCAAGAGCTTTGTAATGTTGTGAACAACCAATAAAAAATTAAAAAAAAAAAAAAACTCAGGGGCACTCAACCACTGAGCTATATCCCCAGCCCTATTTTTTTTTTTTTTTTTTTTTTTTTTTTTTTTTTTTTTTTTTTTTTGTGGTGCTGGGGATTGAATCCAGGGCCTTGTGCATGTGAGGCAAGCACTCTACCAACTGAGGTATATCCCAGCCTTAGTGTCTCACTTGATGAGGCTGGCTTTTAATTCTCTATCCTCCTGCTTCAGCCTCCCGAGAGCTTCTGGGATGACAGGCATATGCCACTGTACCCAGTCATTTATTTATTTTTAGTCTGACTTCAAGATACACACAAGGCATTCATTGCCAGGTGTAGGAGGGACATAACACAACGATAACAGTTAAATCTTTCAGTTAATTCTTTGTATTTCATTTAGAGACAGGGTCTCACTGAGTTGCTTAGTGCCTCACTTTTGCTGAGACTGGCTTTGACCTCTCAATCCTCCTGCCTCAGCCTCCTGAGCTGGTGGGATTATAGGCGTCTGCCATTGTGCTGGGCCAGGTTTTTTTTTTTTTAATATTGTTTTTAGTTCTAGATGGACTCTCAATGTCTTTATTTATTTTTATGTGGTGCTGACGATCGAACCCAGTGCTTCACACATGCAATGCAAGCACTTTGCCACTGAACTATAGCCCCAACCCCTGTTTTTGTTTTTGTGTTTTGGACCAGGGATTGAACCCAGGGACATTTAACCAATGAGTGACATTCCAGCCCTTTTTATTTTTTATTTTGAGACAGGGTCTTGCTAACTTGCTTAGGGACTTGCTAAATTTCTGAGGCTGGCTTTGAACTTGCAATCCTGGTATCAGAGAAGTATTTTCTGATTGGCTCCCTTCCATCATGTATGCTTCTCTCTCATGTATTTTCTTAGCACCTTCTACCCTGTCAGCTTCCCAAGCAATAGGGATTACAGGCATATGCCACTACGCCCGGCCTACTATGAATCCAGGGTTTTATTTATGCTAGGTAAGTGCTCTACCACTGAGCTGAATCTCTGGCTCTTTTAAATTTTATTTTGAATTTTTATTTGCTAAGCTTTATGGACTGGGCTTATAACTTGTGATATTCCTGCCTCAGCCTCCTGGGTAGCTGGGATTATAGGTGTGTACCACTACACCCGACAGTATTTTGATCCTTCCTTCCTTTCCTTTTCCTTCCTTCCTTTCTTCTGTTTATAAATGATAAATGTTTATTTTTTCCCTATCATCTGAAGATAAGCAGTCTAGGGTTCATATGGCAGGTCCATGATTTTTCTGATTGTTTTTCCAAGTCCATCTATATGGTATATGGTATTGATTTATTTATATGGATTTATGTCTTTCCAATCTTTTTTCCTATGTGTTGTTTTTTTTAATATTTTATTTTTTAGTTATATTTGGACATAATACCTTTATTTTGTTTGTTTATTTTTATGTGGTGCTGAGGATCGAACCCAGGGCCTTTGTACGTGCTAGGCGAGTGCTCTACCTCTGAGCCACAACCCCAAACCCTTATGTGTTGTTTTTAAAAAAAACATTGCAGTAATAAAATATATATGCTTGGATACTTTGCTTTTATACTTATAAGTGTTTGCATATCATTATGCAAAAATAAAGGGAAACATAGCATGTAGTCAGTGGTTAAGGTTAAGTAGAAGAGGACTGGAATTAAAATACAAATGTTAAGGTTTGAACAAGTGCGCCTGACCAGCGTGGGTGGCTGAACTTATGTTATCTGAGGCCTGTCTGGTTTCAGGTTGCTCTGGGGCAGCTTATGTGAATTTGGGGTGATGCAAATTAAAACGCAGACACAAAATACCTTTACACAAGCTTCAGGAGGGCTTTCCCTGGCTCCCGGCCTCAAGCTCCCCAAAAAGGAGAACAAGAGAAAGTCATGAGAGGTGGGCGAAAGAGAGGGCAAACATGTTCAGAAGTGGGCTTTTATTTGGGGGGATGCTGTTTTTTTGAACATTCTATCCAAAAAAAAAGCAGAAGGAGTAGGATTCCAAGGGAACAGGTGAGTGTAACTCAACACCAGCAGGGACGCCTGCACCTGGAGCCATGCCTTGTTTTTTGAGCTGAGACAACGTCTAAATCACTACAAAATGTAGTAATTGGTCAGAGCCCCCTGCGTCAGGACTTAAAGGTGTGTTCATTCAGGGTGGCTTCCCACAGTGGAGTCCCAGGGAAGGCTCAGACTCCAGAGGGGTAATGTCAATGGCTTAGGTTTATTTTATTTTTTTATTTTTTATTTTAATTTTTATTATTAGTTGTTTGTGATCAGAGAGGGTCTTGGGCAGCCCCAGGGGTTCTCCAAGGCTCAGTGTGCCTCCGAGCTGCCCCAGAGCAACCTGAAACCAGACAGGCCTCAGATAGCCTGGGAGCACTCTGTCCTATGGCCCGGAAGGGGAGCTGCCTAATGATCTCCAGGCAGCTGAAGCAAGCACAGAGCCCAGAGGGCTAGACTTGGACAGATCCTGTGGTGGCTGGCATGAGCTTTTCCCTTGGAGAAGCCAGTGTGGGCAGGTGATATGACTTACTCTCCCACCAAGTATCTTGTCACTGAGATGTAGCTCTGGTGCAGGCTTCTAAATTGATTGAGATTACCTGGCAGACAGTAGCTCAAATTTAGAAATTTCATAGACTTAGAAAAATAAAATTATATGGAAGCTTATGGACTGAGGTTTGTATTAGCCAAGTATGTTCCTTAGGTGAAGAATACAATTGGAAAACACAACACAACACAACACACACACACACACACAACACATGGGCTGGGGTTGTGGCTCATAGTACAGCGCTTGCCTAGTAAGTGTGAGGCCCTGGGTTCAATCCTCAGCACCACATAAAAATAAATAAATAAAGGTATTGTGTCCAACTAAAACTAAAAAATAAATATTAAAAAAAAGGAGGGGCTGGGGATATAGCTCAGTTGGTAGAGTGCTGCCTAGCATTCATAAGGCCCTCGATTCAGTCCCCAGCATCACCCCCCCCAAAAAAAAATAATAATAAAATAAAAGAAGGAAAACACACACACATACACACACACACACACACACACACACACACGCACACTCCATGGGCATCTTCAGTGACTAAGAAAATGGGAGTTCTACTTCTCTACTCAGGATGCCAGAACCAGCTCTTTATCTTCCCATTTCTAGGCTCTGAGAAGGCACTTTTCTGGTTGCTTTCTGTGTCCAGATGGACCTCAGCAACCAACTCACTCTTCCTGGAGTGGGACCTGAATGACATTAGCCATTCCCTGGGTTCAGCACCCTTATCCCTCCAAGACTATTAAAACTACCTTTGTTGAACCTTATGACTATCTGTGCTCCAAACCTTCATGAGTTTTCTAAACTGTAAATATGATGTTATTGATAGTTCCCCGACATCCATTGTCCACTCAAAGTCCCCCACCAGCTTTCCAGAGGAAAGTTCTGCCTTCTTAGGATGGATCGTCAGGCCCATCAGGATCTGCCCATAACCTGCCTGTTCACACTAGCTCTCCAGATCTTCCTTACCATGTGCCACCCATGTCCAGCCACTTATAGTCCCTTAAATGTATCTTCATCCCTTTTCAAGCCTCTGGGCTCCTGTGTATCCCCAGCCCTGCCCCAACTCCCTTCTCCTGTGGGATCCTCCATAAGCCTTGGCTCAAAAGCCACACAAGGAGGTCCTGCCCCTGTGGGCTCCCGCAGTATTGTGTTATCTGACCCCTCCCATTGTGATCTTATTATCCTTTCAGAAAACAGGGCTCTCAAACTCACCCACCTTTTGCCCTGGCGGGAGCATGGGCAGGTAAAGTTGACTTGGTGTAAGACCTGTGTGTGAAGAATGATGGGGACTAGGCAGACTGAAAAATATATTCTCAATTTTTTCCCTCAAACTCTATGTGCCCCCACAAAAAAATGGTAACCCAGGCCTGGCACCTCTTCAGTAAGCCCATTATTCTTTTCTTTATTTTCATCCCCCTAGATGGTGAGCCTCTGGAGACTGTCCAGGGTGCTGTTCTTTGCATTCTCCTTAGCACTGGTTTCAGTATAACACAGACCTCACTAGGGGATGTTGGCTGAACTCTTTGTATTTGGGGTGATACTGAGTAACTAGCCCAAGGTCTGTTGACAGAGAAAAATCAAGCCCCTGTGGAGAAATAACTTTAACCAGAGTCACAGAGGGAAGAGAGGGGTGGAGGGTGGGGATTACCTGGTTGGGACCTGCCTAGAAGTTGTTCCCAACTGTGTTTGACCCTCCAGCCTGATGACTCTAATTGAGACTTTTCCTCTTTTGGCTCTCAGTTTCTTTCTTTCCTTTTTTTTTTTTTTTTAGAGAGAGAGAGAGAGAATTTTTTAATATTTATTTTTTAGTTTTCAGCGGACACAACATCTTTGTTTGTATGTGGTGCTGAGGATCGAACCCCGGGCCACACGCATGCCAGGCGAGCGCACTACCGCTTGAGCCACATCCCCAGCCCCTCAGTTTCTAATAGGAGACCCAAATCTGTAACCCCTAGCCAGTTTCAGGGAGGTATAAATAGTATTTTTGGATTCTTAGAAGAAAATCTCTTTTAACACAGAGGATTATTATTATGAGTCAAATCACTGAATATATGAGCCAATGCTCACCGGAAAGAGCAACAGAGTTCTCCTTGTGGGAAATTCTATGATTCACATATGACAAACCCAACAATACTTGAGAGGGTTCCACCCAAATCAGCTCTTTTTCTTATTCTCACCTGGCAATAACTCTGGTGGGCAGAGAACAAAGCTTCCTTGGAGAAACTGGTGGTCTAGTTCCAAGGGGATTAGGTAGATGGGCAAGCATGCGGCTTTTGAAATGTCCCATGTGATCACTTTCCTCTATTAATACTATCACATCGCGGTAATGCTTCTTGTTGAAGAGTGGGGTCTGGGGCTGGACCTATGCTGAGAGCTGAGTAGAGCTCATTTTCCTTTTCTGGGATGTTGCCTTGAATAATGATAACAGTAGCATCTGTTAATTGAGCACATACTGGGTGATAGATAATCTGGGTGATATGGGTGGAATCTCTAACCCTTTCTGCAGGGTGGTGGGTGTTACTTTTATCCTTTTGACAGGGAAGTGTCAAATAAAAACAAATCCAGGTTTAGTAAGAAGATATTTTAATTGAAAAGATTGTTGCAACAGGAAGGAGGACTATTGCCCTAAGGAAGGATGCTACTGCAATAGAGAGCACCCTGTCATCATTAGATTTGCAAGCCTCAAAAGCTGGGCAAGAGTTTTCCAGTTGTAGATGAGTAAACAAGCAAGAAAGAACCAAGTGTGGGGAAGTGGGATGAAAGGATGGCATGATCAGCAGAGAGGAGACAGGAGATTTTACTCTGAGGCCAGCTTTGTCTGGGAGGGATCTTAAAGGAGGGTTGTATGCTGGCTCAGGCTAGGAGTAGACCAAGTTCAGGGCCTGGAGAGAGAAAAAAAATCTCAACCCAAAATATGGTTTACAAGCCCCTTATTCTGATTGATCAATGAGGACAAGCAGTTCAGCTTGTCATTTTAAGACAAAGAATGGGAATTTGTAGGGACTATGTCTGGCCTAGTCCTAGATATCAAGGGAGGCATCTGTGGGTCTTCTCTAGGTCACATGGGAAAATATGGTTCCTATCAGTAGGCTGTTTTTCTGGGACACAAAGGAATTTCTAACCTTTATTGTTTTCCAAAACCATTGGGCTCAAGTGAAATTCAACATTTTCAGGAGAAAGTAGTTTTTTAGACAAATAAATTGTCTAAAGTCACAGAGTTAGAACAGTGGAAAAGGGACTCAAATGAGATCTGATGACTCCCAAACCCATACATGCTCCCTGGCTCCTATGGAACTTACTGGTCTAAAATTGTGTTAGTGGCTCTTGCCAGCCATCTTGCTAAATTTCTGAGGCTGGCCTTGAACCTGTGATCCTCCTGCCTCAGCCTTCTGAGTTGCTGGAATTATAGGTATGTGCACCATGCCTGACTCTGAAGATGTATTTTTTTCAACTGTAAGTCATAACTCATTAATGTGCATTGAAGTACATTTATGTGATCATAACTAGTACTTTGTTTATTTTTTAAAAATATTTTTAGTAGTAGATGGACACAATACCTTTATTTAATTTATTTTTTTTTGAGAGGGAGGGAGGGAGGGAGAGAGAGAGAGAGAGAGAGAGAGAGAGAGAGAGAGGAGAGAGAGAGAGAGAGAGAGAGAGAGAATTTCAATATTTATTTATTTTTTTAGTTTTCGGCGGACACAACATCTTTGTTTGTATGTGGTGCTGAGGATCGAACCCGGGCCGCACACATGCCAGGCGAGCGTGCTACCGCTTGA
Organism: Spermophilus citellus; assembly: GCF_964194105.1. Lineage (NCBI taxonomy): Eukaryota > Metazoa > Chordata > Mammalia > Rodentia > Sciuridae > Spermophilus > Spermophilus citellus. Next base: position 57,162,170 of record NC_138193.1, on the reverse strand, counting down.
GCCACATCCCCAGCCCCAATATTTTATTTATTTTTATGTGGTGTTGAAAATCAAACCCAGTGCCTCACATGTACTAGGCAAGTGCTCTACCACTGAGCTACAGCTCCAGCCTGTAACTAGTACTTTAAAAAAACAAACTAGAATAGACTAGAATGAAACAGAAAATATTGAAATAGTATATTATGCTGGTAAGGATAAAAGGATTGTTTTGTGAAAACTTTTATCTCAGATATGTATGTGTATGTATGTGTGTGAAAGGTGTGTAAAATAATTAACTCTTGTAAGCAAAAATAACCAAAACAGTTTTGGCACCATAATAAATGCACAAATAATTGGGATGGGAACCGAGTTCATGGATCAGTCATGCCTTTTATTCAGCAGTAGAGTTAGGCTCACTTTCTGGGTAGGAAATAGCCCACCAGGGCTGGGGATGTGACTCAAGCGGTAGCGTGCTCGCCTGGCATGCGTGCAGCCTGGGTTCGATCCTCAGCACCACATACAAACAAAGGTGTTGTGTCCACCGAAAACTAAAAAATAAATATTAAAAAAAAAGAAAAAGAAAATAGCCCACCAATTACAGAAGGGGTTTGGGTTTTTATAGATTACACTGACAGATGACTTAATCTCTTTAACAGAATGTTTCAGTTTGGTCATTCAGTAAACAAGTTGTGAGAATTTAAAGAAAAATTTTTTTTGGGGGATGTGGGGTACTAGGGATTGAATTCAGGGGCACTCAACCACTGAGCCACATCCCAAGCCCTATTTTGTATTTTATTTAGAGACTGGGTCTCACTGAGTCACTTAGTGCCTTGCCATTGCTGAGGCTGGCTTTGAATCCACAATCCTCCTGTCTCAGCCTCCAAAGCTGCTGGGATTACAGGCATGTGGCACTGTGCCCGGCTGAAACTTGTTTTTATGCAATGTTTTTATTGGGCAAGGATGGAGGGTCTAGCATTCAGTGCTTATCTCTTTCCCTCCAGGGTCTATGGTACTGACACTAGGAAAAAAATTATTGGGAAAGGATCAGTGCTTGTCCTTTTCCCAGGGACTGCCATTTTAAAATTGATGAGTATCTCCTTCCCAGGGATTGTCCTATCACTGGGGAAAGATTTATTGTGAAGGGTCAATGTTTTGCCTTTCTCCACAGGGACTGTCAATACCCTGTCTTGGGTGTTGTCATTTCCCATAGCCTTCAACTCTTACCATGGGTAATGGTCCAAAGAGTTTGGAAAGCCTGAGCTGAGGGATTGTGTAGGACACATAGATAGGTTCTGTTGAAACACTGATCTACGGGTTCAATCTTGGACTGAGCAACAAACTCTTTTGTGTGTTCTCAGCTTACCTCTGACAAGTTGACCCTCTGCTAACTCAATGCCAGAGCCACTCCCTTTTCCCTTCCTTCCTTTTCTCTTCTGTAAATTGTAGACAGTGTTATTAGGTCTCAGGGGTGTAGTTAATGGTTCTGAGGTATGAGGTAAATAATTATTATTGTTGCTGGGAATTCTGTATTTCCCTCTCTCTCCCTCTTATTACTTTGGTTGTCATAATAAAAATAATAATGATGGTAATGATAATGATTCATGGAACCTGTTGTGGGTTAGGCTTTGGGAGCTGAAGTGGTGAGGAGCCTCCATAAGGAAGGACAGTTGTGCGGTAGTGTTCAGTTTGCCTGGGAGGAGGGGCCTGAGCCTGTCACATACACTTTTTTTTTTTTTGTATTGGAGATTGAACCAAATCTCCAGGGGTGTTTTACTACTGAGCTCCATCCTCAGACCTTTTATATTTTTTGAGACATGGTGTTTTTAATTTGCTGAGGGTCTCACTAAGTTGCCAAGGCTGGCCTGGAACTTGAGATCATCCTACCTTAGCCTCCCAAGTCACTGAGATTATAGGCATGTACCACCCCACCTGACCCTGTCATTCACACTCTTAACTCAAAGAGCTCTGCTTCTTATTATAATAAAAGTCCATTTTGGGAAATTTGGTTGAAGTCTTTGGATATATGCTGGTCTTAGGCTTTCTTTTTTTTTTTTTTTTTCTGGAACTGTTTCTTTATCTCTAAAATGGGCAAAATCGAATTAATCCATATCTATGGTTCTCATCAATTTTACTCCCTTTAATACCCTTTACCAAAGAGACTGAGAGACCCTTGCTAATTGAGAAATATACCAGGTAGCCACATTTTGGAGAGTTAGAGGTGAGGAAAGGTCTGTTCTAAGGCTGTGTTAGTTAGCTTTCTGTCACTGTAACAAATACCTGAGATAATCAAATTTTAAAGGAGAGAATGTTTATTTTGGGTCAGCTTTGGAGGTTTCAGTTCACGGTTGATTGGCCCATTGCTTTTGGTCCTGTGGTGAGGCAGAATATCTAGAACATAATAAATGCATACCTCATGGCATCTGGGAAGAAAGAGGGAGAGAAGGATCTGGGGTCCCATTATACTCTTCAAGGGCATACCCCCAGTGACCTAACTTCCTCCCACTAAACCCTGCCTCTTCAAGTTTCCATCACTTCTCACTAGCACCATAAGCAGGTGACCAAGCCTTTAACACTCAGGCCTCTGGGAGGCATTCATCCAAATCATAACAGTCTTAAAAAGACTTGGTGGAGGTGGTGAGGATTGATGGGTTCTGCCAAATAAGGACACTAGTCTCCTGAGAGGACCAGGGATTAGGAGAGGGGCTTTATGGAGAAATCTAGAATTGTTGAAGATTTATTTCATCTACTATAAATAATAAATATTTGTGTACTTCAAACACCATATGATGCAGATATTAACAATACACCCAAGTTCAACAAGAAGTATGATACAAATGGGCTAGACATAGTTTCTCTTAGTGATATTAGAATGTGAGTGGCACTTCACGTCAAGTCAGGACAGCTCAGATCTGACAGGCCAAGCACAAGCAGCTCATTCCCCATCAGGCCCAGGACCACTGAGGGTATTTGATCCTGGAAATATAAAAAGGTTGTTTTCAACTTTTTTTTCTCCTGGTACTGGGGCCTGAAGCCAGGGTTTAATGCATGCTAGGCAAGTCTTCTACCTTTTTTGATTTTGATTTTGAGATAGGCTCTTGCTAAGTTGTCCAGGCTGGCCTTGAACTTGCCATTCTCTTGCCTCAGTCTCTTGAGTAATTGGAAATACAGGCACATGCCACTATGCCAAAGTAACTTTTAAAGTCCAAATATGCACATTTACTTATGTCACTAAGTCAACACAACTTGGTGGGGCATGAGGTGTGATGGTGGATTAGCAAGAGTTTTTATTTAGGTGGTCTGTGTTGAAATAATGTAAGATATGCTGAAGCGGGGAGAAGAGCTGTCATTTTACCAGCAGCACTTCTGGGCTTTAGGACTTCTGGGCTTGTGGCTCCTGGTTAGGAACCTAAGAGAGGCAGGACCATCAAGTTCCAGTTAAACTCTTAGTAGACTTGCAGGGACAGCTCTGTGGAACACCAGAGGAGGTGGGGTTAGATAATATTGACAATGACCAGAAGGATGATCAGCATGATTTTCTCTCTTCCTTACTGGGACCAGGAAGAGTGTTTACCAGAGGGCTAGGTGAGCACATTTGTAATGGAGGGACAGAAGAGGGAAAACAAATACCGTGGGTTCACCTGCACCAGAAAACCCCTACATGGCATGGGAAGACTTCCAGGTACTCAGAGGGGAGCTGTGTGTGTGTTCCTCATGGGAATGAGCTATGGGGCATGGCCAAGGGTTGGCTTTCTCCACTATTTGCATGGAAATAATAAAGTTAAAATGTACTTGACAGGCAGACATGGAAGAGACAGATATTGTCCCTGGAGATCCACAGAGTGGGCTGTGTGTGGCGGCTGAGGAAGAAGGAAGGAACTAGTTGGTAGGTAGCCAAGGAGTTGGCTGGAGTTAGGCAGGTTATAGGTATGTGGGCCTCGAGTGCATATTAGCACCAATTTCCTCATGCCTATTTGTCTCTGATTACTGAGCCTCCCCTGGAACCTCTATATGCTGATGGCACCTTGGGCCTCCTGTAACCTAGAGATGTGACATTAGTGGATTGTAGAAATAATTGAAGACCAATCAAGTGAGAAAAGCAAAAACTATTTATTCTGAACTTGCTAGATAAAGAGTCAGCCACCATGACTTGCATTTTAGCAGAGACTCAAAGTCAGGAAGAGGAGTGGGAAAGAATTGTAAATGGAAAATGGGGAAAGCATTAGGCCTGCCTTGTTGGCCTGGGGAAGCCTAGCCCGGCTAAGGAGAAACAAGGCATCCTATATAATTCATTAGGAGAGTATAGTTGACTTTCTCTGGTTGGTTCAAAATTGGAAGTGGAGACAAAAATTAGGGAAGCTTTTGGTTATTAATCAAATCCTGGCCATTTTGAGATGATTGCTATGGAAGTTGTTGTTTAGCTTCTGGGGTTGTCACTGGAGATAGCAATCTGGCCTCCCACAGTCTGATTTACAGCAGGCTGGCTTCCTGGGTGGTTTATTGTAGATAAGGTTTGGTTTGCTGGGCAGGTGGTTGCAGGTTGCAGTCACAGTTCTATTATAGATGTTCGGGGCATTGTATATCCAAGGACTTGGACTGTTCTGATGGCATAGCAGGGATCTCCAAGATAGACCTACATCCCCCAGGCAGTTTCTCCCTTTAGAAAACAGTGCTTGAATCTCCTGGGTCTGTGGCAGTGGTCTCTTAGTTATGTGGTTGGTTAAGGATCCTGGGAAGTTTGATTAGAAGAAAAGAATGTGGAAGGTAAAGTTTAATAGTCCCTGTTCAAACCACTAAAGGAGGAGGAGTTTGAACCATGTTTGGAAAGTCACAGAGGTAGTAAATTCTTTGTTCTGCTAAACATTAGGCAAACTCAAGTGACAATCCTGAGCTCTTGCTTCTTTGAAGTGGGGCTCTCATGGGCTAGTGATGTGCTTATGCTAAGGAGACAGTGGAACAAGTCAATATGGCCCATCTTTTCTCCTACTCAGACCTACCTGTCCTTCAAGATCCAGCCTTTTTTTTTGTGATTCTCCTACTTGGGAAGATCTATCCCATTTCTCTGGTTTTCTGTAGCACTTGTTGGCATAACATTATTTTCTCCTAGCTCTTCATCCCCATCAGATCTGACTGTGAACTCTGAGAGCATTAAATCATTTTAGTTTTGATCTCAATTCCTTTGGAACCCAGGAAAGTCCTACACATAGCCTAATAACTGCATAAAGGAGTAATGGAAAGAATATTCCTTTTTTTAAGTGCTAAGAGGAAGGCAGCCAATTTGTGTATGAATAATCTAGAACATAATAAATGCATTCCAACCCACATTTGCTAGACACTGTTGCCTGAACTAAGAGGAACAGATTCAGTAGACAGAGATTTAAGAGAACACATGAAAGTATCTTACGTTTTCTAATGGACCCTGTATTGGAGGCCAAGTTCTGTCATTTCTTCCCACTTTGGCAAACGTGTTTAAGATATAAATTCACTATTGGCCACTGAATGTCTGCAAAAGCCTCCTCTTTGCCCTTTAAAATTGAAATAAAATGGTTTTGGACCTTCATCCACATGTGCCAGGAAATATGACAACCTTCTCCCAGTTCCTCTGAGAACTCTAAGGGGCTTACATTTCTCTATTTAACCTTGGCTGGAATTCTCTTCCCGTGTAGAGTTCTCCCTTCCATTTCTAAACCTTGTCATCCTACTAGGTACCATCTTGGTTCCTACACTCTCTTGCATGAATGGCAGTGTGAATGGCAGTTGTTGACTGAAAGTTTGAGGCAACAAGAGAAGTCATATAGCATCACAGTATAGCAAACAACTTTAATTTGAACAAAGAGAGTAGAGTTCGTAATGTGTTCCACCATTCCTACCTTCAGTGGAGATGTGGAACATTCTGCCTGCTATGAGGTTTGGGTCCTCTTTCCTCCACTCTTATTGTGTTTTTCTTTGTGGCTCCAATCCCCAAGTTTTCTTTTGTGTGTTTTACTCTGACCACCCTGCTCAAGACTTGGAAGCTTTGCTTGTTTTCCAAGTTAAGTAAAAGAACAATTTCTCCTCATTGCTAATTTCACTTTTAATTCTTATAATTTAGTTATCTATATCTATCTATATGTATCTGCTATGCAAATATTTTAAAAAGTAGTTTGACTGATAAGCACATAAGTATTGACTTTATTAGTCTCAATATACATTCCTGTTTGCATGAAACATTTCAAATTAAAAATTAGAAGGAAAACAAATGGAGAAGACTATGGACCCCATGATCAATGCCAAGCATAGAGTAAATAGGTCTGGTGGTATGGAAAGTCTAAGTTACTTATTTAAAAAGATCTAGCTTACTATGTGCCAGGCATAATTCTAGCCACTTTGCAAATATCTATTCATTTAATCCTCATTATAATCCTATGGGATTGTTGTTGTTGTTGTTCCCATTTTACAGATGAGGAAACAGGAAAGTTAGATATATTGCCCAAGGCCATGTGTTTGCAAGTAGCAAAGCCAGGATTCACAGCTGGGCCACCCTTAACCACCATGCCTTTTTGCTTATGACAGGAGTTCCTATGGTCATTGTGGTCCAGTGGGATCTGTGGGCAGTGGTGGCAGGGGGCAGTGGAGACTCAGGGGCCTATAATGAGATAGCAAGTATTTAGTGGCTTCTGTGGAGAAGTTTAGAGTGTCAGAAAAGCTCTTCACAAGCTGGTCACATGTCTATAATCCCAGTGATTCAGGAGGCTAAGGCAGGCGGATCATGAGTTCAAAGTCAGCTTCAGCAATAGTGAGGCGCTAAACAACTCAGTGAGACCCTGTCTCTAAATAAAATACAAAATAGGGCTGGGGATGTGGCTCAGTGGTTGAGTGCCCTTGACTTGAATCCCTAGTTATCCCTTCCCACACCAAAAAAAAAAAAAAAAAAAAAAAAAAAAAAAAAAAAAAAAAAAAAAGCTCTTCACAGATAGAAGAGGTGTGGGCTTGGTTTAATGGTGCTTGATGTGGGAGAGGGAAGGGAAGATCTGCTGGGCTGCTAGGGGGTTGCCTGCCTATCATCAGTCATGGCTGTGGCAATAGTTATGGATGTTGATAACTTGTTCTGGATGTTAAGTAGGGCTGATGAACCACCAGGAGTTGCATAGCATAGCAACTTCACTAACAATGCAGAAGATACTTGCAAAGTTCCTCTCTCTTGATTATACCTGGCCCTGGTTCCCTTGAGATACCTGGACCACTGAATAGGCCCAGCACCCTTCAACCTGAGGTACTTGAACTCTTGCCTACAAATAGAGAGTGAGGGGAGTTAATTAGAGCCCACCCACCCAGTTTCTAGGAGAAAACCAGACTTCTACTTCTACTTCTTCTTCCTCCTTCTCCTCCTCCTCCTCCTCCTCCTCTTCCTCCTTCTTTTTCCAGTGCTGGGGTCTTGTGCATGCTAGGCAGGCACTCTAACACTGAGTCCCCAAACTCTTTTATTTTAGGAATTAGTAAACTGAGGAAAAAGACCCATGTAAATCCTATTAAAAAAAATTCTAAGACTTGGGACTGAGGGTGTAGCTCAATGGTATAGAGCATTTGCTTAGTACATGCAAGACCCTGGTTTGATCCCTAGCACTGCAAGGAAAAAAAAATTTCTAGGACCTGAAGGAATATTGTAACACAGAATAAACAAAGAAAAAAATGTTTTTAGAAAATATTTGTTGCAAGAAGCAGAACAAAATTTCAGATAATATCTGCACTTTTTTTTTTGTTAGATAAAAGTCAAGAAAATGTGGTTTCCAGGAAAGATTAAAAAAAAAAGATGAGATCATGGGACAGTAGGCAAAAATAACATGGAACTTCCCAATAGAGCACATAAATAAAAAGGAATACAAAAGAAATTAAAGGGAAAGAATGTTGAAATGACATAGTGGGGGTAGAGTTTCCACAGACTTTAAATATATTTTAGAAGTGGAGATCCCATGGGAAAATCTAGTTTTGGTTAAGAGAAGGAAGTGAAGAAATATTTCCACTGAAAGCATTTAGTGGAGAGGCTGATGGTATGGGAGGACTTAACATATGCAAAATTAATTTGAATGAGCACAGTAGAAAAGTTTGGGAAAGAGATAGAAACTGAATCAGGACAGGAAAATCCTAAGTAGTTATGAAGATAAAAACACCAGAGGAGAAGAGAAAGTTGGCCAGAGAGTCTTCTGTGTTGCACAGTCATTAGAGGGAAGCAAGGTAGGTTGGGCTGGTGCTATAGTTTGGATCTTAAATGTCCTTCAAAGACCCATGTGTTAAAGGCTTAATGATTATCTTGGGGTGCTACTGGGAAATGGTGGAACTTTTAGGAGTTTGAGCCTAAATGGTTCATTGGGGGTGTACTCTTGTAGAGGCCCTAACCCCTTCTCTCTCTTGTTTGTGTTCCCAGATGCCATGAGGTGAGCAGCCTCCTCTGCCATATGCTCCTACCTTAATATACTGTGCCACCACAGGCCCAAAGCAACAGTGCCAAGCAACGGATAATTATGGTGGCCAAAAATCTCTGAAACCATGAGTTGAAATAAACTATTCCCTTATAAATTGATTTTCTCAGGCATTGTGTCAAGTGATGGAAGGCTGAGTAATGTAGCTGGCAACCAAGGGCAAGACACAAACTAACCAAGGTCCTGGAAGTCCACACTCACCTTTCATTACTTCATGGAGGTACACTTGAAGTGAAGGGCAGCCACTGTTAAGAGACGCCATGAAAACAAAGTAACCCAGAAAGGCTACACACAGGGGGGCAGCCTGCAAAGGCAGGCAAAATTCTTTTCAGGGATTTCCAGAGAAAATGAGTCAAAAAAAAAAAAAAAAAAAAAAAAAAAAAAAAAAAAAAAAGAAAATGAGTCCAAGATAAAAACAGGCTGAGTTCTAGGAAAAAATGAGTCTGGTGTCTCATTCTGTCAATCTCTAGTTAAAAGAAAAAAGAAAAAGAAAAAGAAAAAGAAAAGAAAGTATCAAAGGAATTTGTTAGTTTGTGTCATCAGACAAAGAAAGAGCAGAGATGATGCCTCAATCTAAAGACCTCAGAGCAGTCTGAGAGTTTTTAGTTTCTCCTTTTTGCATTTCTTTGTGTGTTGGCTCTATTTTATCCTCCACGTGGAGAAGAATGCCGATCTTGGCAACAGGAAATTCACAACCTTCCAGCTTGTGCTCAGAGACATAAAGGAGGTGTAGCACAAATATACTGCAATTAAGTTATGCCCATGCTTGAAACATAACCATAAATTTTTATTGCTTTGAACATAAAGACAAAACTCCTCCGTAAGGGTCTGTGTATTTGGCCCCTCCTCTCTCTGCAAGCTCATCTCCCCTGGAGCGCTGCCTGGAGCTCTGTGTTCCAGGCCTGCAGGCCTTTTTGGTTCTTCACGTGCATCAGGTTTCCATTGTCAGAGGGGCTGAACACATTCTGTCCCCTCTGCCTGCTGTACTTTTCCTTTCCTGTGTTGACTTAATGCTTCCTTTTCCTCCAGATGTAAGTTTACTCATTCATCTATATTTTTAAATATATATTTTTTAGTTGTAGTTGGACACAATACTTTTATTTTATTTATTTACTTTTATGTGGTGCTGAGGATCAAACCCAGTGCCTCGCCCATGCTAGGCAGTGCTCTACTGCTGAGCCACAACCCCAGCCCCTATTCATGGCATCTTCAAGGAACTGTTCTTTCCTTCTCTTTCTCCTCCTCCTCCTCCTCCTCTTCCTCCTTCTTTTTTTCATAGTTTAGGAATTTAATTTCTTTCTTTGCTTCTTGAATTAGCAAATCCTCACTACTCCTATGCTTCTTCAACTGCAGACGTGCATACACAGCATCCTGTGCAGATTCTGATTCAGGAGGCTTGGGGGAAATGAAGATTCTCTGCTTCCAACAAGCTCCCAGGTGAAGTCCATGCTGCTGATCCATGAGCCATGCATATTGTTTGGGGAGGTGATGACCTCCCCAAAAGATATGTTGAAGTCCCAACAGCCTCCAGTATCTCACTCAGAACATGACTTATTTGGGAATAGAGTCTGTTCAAAAATAATCAAGTTAAATTGAGATGACTAGATTGGGCCCTAATTCAATGTGACTGGGATCCTTTATTACAAAAAGAGAAAACTTGGACATGAAAGCAGACACGGACAGAGAGAAGATGATATGAAGAGACAGGAGGAATATAGCTATCTACAAGAGGCTACCTGAAGTTAGGAGAGAGGCCTGGGACAAATCCTCCCTGATGACTCTGGAGGGAGCCTGGCCCATGGCCCTGTTGACGCTTTGATTTCAGACTTCTGGCTTATAAAACTATGGGATTGTCAATTTCTGTTGTTTTTCATACTTTGTTACAATAGCCCTAGGGAATTAGCATGCATGAACTAACACTCAGATTCACTAAAAGTTGAAGAGATCAAAAATAAAACAAGGCTGGGCACGGTGGCACATGCCTGTAATCCCAATGCCTTGGGAGGCTGAGACAGGAGGATCTCGAGTTCAAAGCTAGCCTCAACAATGTCGAGGCACTGAGCAACTCAGAATGACCCTGTCTCTAAATAAAATACAAAATACTGCTGGGGATGTGGCTCAGTGGTGGAGTGCCTCTGAGTTAAACCCCTGGTACCCCCCCCCCCCAAACAAACAAACAAACAAAAAATCAAATCACTGTGCAAGTTGTTACTTTGGATTAGGTAGAGGGGAGTGAAGAGACAGAAGGGGTATGGAGGTAGAAAGGATAGAATGACATTATTAACCTGTGTACATATATAACTACTAGACCTGTGTGATTCTACATCATATTCAATCAGAAGAATGAGAAGTTTTACTCCATTTATGTATGATGTGTCAATGTGCATTCTATTCTCATATATAACTAATTAGAACAAATAAAAAAAAAGAATGATTCTGTAGTGCTAGGAGCCACAAGCAAATATACGATGTATGGCACCTTTGGTTGTAAAGTGACGCCAGCTAGCCACTGAGATATGATTATGTTAAGATTTACATTCATATGGAAATTGGACTCCCGCTGTTCACCTTGGCCTGCTACCGGACTCATGTTACGGGACTCATGGAGAGTTCCCATTGGTTGGGGAAGGATAGTAGGAGGGAATTCCGGGGGAGGTCCGGGGGACCCCGGGTTCCGGGAGACGCGCGGTTCCGGGAGACGCCCGCATGGGAGGACCGGGTTTGGCTTGCCGGCGCCTAGAGAGTATCGGCGGCTTTTTCAAAATAAAGTTTTGTTCCTGCTTGAGTGGCTCGTCATTCTGTGCCCAGCCAAAACTGCGGCACTGTAGGAATGTTTTCTTTTCTTTTTTTTCTTTTTTTGGTACCAGAGATTGAACCCAGGGACACTTAACCACTGAGCCACATCCCCAGCACTATTTTGTATTTTATTTAGAGACAGGGTCTCACTGAGTTATTTAGTGCCTTTCTTTTGCTGAGGCTGGCTTTGAACTCGTGATCAAGCTGTTGGGATTACAGGCATGAACCACTGCACCTGGAGGAATGCTTTATTTTTGACATGGAAAGATGTATGTTATACTTGATCGAGTGAAAAAAATCAAGAAACAAAACAGTCTGCACTTATGATATTATTTTTCATAAGAAATAAATGTGTTTTATATCTGCATAGAAGAAAAGTGTGAAGAGTTACTCTGTAACATGTTCAGGGTCATTGTATATGGGTCACAGGATTAGAAATGATTACAATTTTTTCTTTTTTTTTTTGGTACCAGAGACTGAACCCGGGGTGCTTAACCACTGGGCAACATTCCCAGCCCCCCTCCTTTAAAAAAATATTTTATTTAGATACAGGGTCTTGCTGAGTTGCTTAGGGCTTGCTAAGTTGCTGAGGCTGAACTTGAACTCACGGATCCTTCTGTCTCAGCCTCCTGAGCCATCAGATTATAGGTGTGCACCACTAACGAGCTTATAATTTTTTTCTTAATATTTAGGTGGGGTTTCTAAATGATTCTATGTTGGTTAAGTAAAAATTATCTTAAGGCTGGGGGTATGGCTTAATGGTAGAGTGCTTCTCTAGTGTGTGTGAGGCCCTGGGTTCAATCTATAACACCATAAAAACAAAGCAAAACAAAGAAAAACAAAGCAAAAAGCAAAAATAACAACAGCAACAACAACAACACCCATCTCAATTTAGAACATTCCATCTAATTCACGAGCAAGAGAGTGAGGATTGATTAGTTCATGTAAAACAAAAGCTCACTCATTAACACTCTTAAATTATTATTATTTTTGCTAAGTATCAGGTGCTTTATCCACAAATACTTAAGGCCATGTCACTACCCAGATATACCAGCTGGACCAAAGGACAGCATGGAAGAGGCTGGCTGCACGGTAGGAAGCAGGCACTGTGAATTCTGGTTTTCTTCCAGACAGGCTGGTCCATCTGTAATCATAGCTCTGCCCAGATTGCCTTAATGACAGGCTTGCCTCACCTGGTTTCCTGAGCAGATGCATTCCTTCCCTCTTGGATCACAGAATGCTATTCTGACTATCGGGTGTGGGCCTATCCCAGCTCAGTGTCTGCTTGCCAAGGACCTGCCCTGCATCACCATGTCCTTGGTACTGACAAAGTGATTGTTACAATTATTTTTTTTTTCTTCTCACCTCCTTCAGCTTGAAGAAAACACGCTCCTACTAACTTCTGCTGCCCTGCCCATTGTAAATCACTTTAAAGTTGAACGGGGTTATCTTTCCTTTGTCTGGAGCTTTGGAAAAGCAGGTGAGCTGGTATATGGCAGGAGCCCTGGAGTTCAGACTGCATAGAGATGGGGGCAGCTGGGGCTTTGGCTGTTCTGATGAGCTCTCTGGGGTACACCAAGTAGTTTTTAAAGTAGAAGAGGCATTCTGGCAATTTGTGTGCTGTAATTGGTCTTGAGGATCCACTGTCAACCTCACTAGTACCCATGCAAGCGCGCATACACACACACACACACACACACACACACACACACACACACAGAGAGATTTAAAAATATGTTAAAAAGTATAAAGTGCTATAGAATTGTTCAATATTTTATTATTAGAGATGCTCTTGGATGACTGTTTCTGAGCACATCAGTGAAGTAGAGATGGGGAAAGGTTAAAGACAGACGGTGGAATAGCTTATCTTCTTAAGGAGAAATCTATGCCCAGAACTTAAGCCTCTCAATGGGGGCTTAAAAAAACGTATCTTTATTCCTTAAAGACCATTGACATGCTGGGGAGGGAAGTGACATTTCTGCAGCACAAGGCCACATGCCAGGTACCCTAACAGCCACTCTGGTTCATTCCCAAAGAATATGTTCAAAGACTTCAGATTACCTGTTTCATTTCTCCAAAATATTGCCTTGCAGGATTTTTCTGAGGAATAAATGAAATAATCACGTGATTAGGACTAGCATGCATTTGGTAGTCAATAAATGCTAGTTCATTCACTCACTATTGATTGAGAACTTCTTTTGTGGCAGCTGCTGTGCTATAATCGCTGCTAGTGACAATGCTGCCCTCATGAAGTACTCGTGTATCAGGCCATGACTATAGACATTTCTATGTGCCTTGATCCAGTCAGACCTCATGATCACTGTATGGGGTAGGTGCTTTCATTATATCCCCATTTTCAGATGAGAGACTTGAAATACAGACTGTTGGTGTGACTTGCCTAAGATTACACAGCTCATAAGTGGCAGAGCTAGTGTTTGAATCCAAGACATTCAGGGTCCTAGAAGGAGTCTGTATTTTCAACTATACTACTGTATTTTCCCTCAGCTAATATAGCTACTCCTATTTCACAGGTGAGGAAAGTGGGGGCAGTACAGTATTCAGAGAAAATAAGTAACGTGCCCAAGATCCCACAGCTAGAAAGAAAGTCTGACTATAAACTGTCTTGTACCTGTGAAGTGTTCTGCCCTGTAGACATTGTGTGATGAACTAATCAATTTATAAACACTTTAAAAAACTGATCTCAGCTATATGTGTCCCTGTAGAGCCAGAGGAATCCACAGTGGACAGTGCCCCGATGAAGGGACAGACAGTGAATGCCTGGGCCTTAATTGAATTAATTAATTAATTAATTAATTGTCCTCTCCCCCACCCAAAGACATTGAAAGAGCACTCTTCCAGGGGGAGCCCTAACTAAGAAGGACTATTTTATACCTGGGCCAGCCTATTTTCAGCTTCAATCATTATACAGAAGGAGCTGTTCTTTCTTAACTATGATTGGGCTACACAGTTATTTTTAAAAGAGTACCTTTTGAAGCTTCCCCAATTTAAACAGACCTGTTAAACATCAATTTAAACATGGGGTTCCCATTCTATTTATAGTGCTAAGTCTCATACTGATAAAGAGATTGAATTCCACATGCCACAACAGCCACACATTTAGGATTGCCAGATTTAGCAATTACATATACAGGGCACTAGACAAACTTGAATTTAAATAAACAATGAGTAATTTTTTAGTATATGTATCATGTAAATAAAATTTGATCTTATCTGAACTTCAAATTTCACTGTACATTTCCTATTTTATCTGACCCCCTCTACAAGTACTTATTAACAACTCTCTATGTACATGGAGAGAGTTTTAATAGTAATTATGGCTTCTCTACAGCATATCCTATACTTAATTTGCCAGTTAATCTCCAGAGGAACTCTTGGCCCTCAAGATTTGCACATGGCACACAGTTTGGTCTGCAAAGGAAGGTCACAGAACCTTTGCAGCCAGCTTTCTTGGAGACTAGATTTGACTCTCATCCTAGAGCATCCTGATCAGACAACTCCACCCTGAACTTGGAACCGGTTCTTGGGTGTTCTCCCTGCTATGGGACTTGTGGACCCTGCTCATTTCCACCTCCAGTTTTCCTGTTCTCTTATTTTATCCCCACCAAACCCAGTGTGTTCAGACCCTGTCAAAGCTGAAACTCAAGCTGCCTGAACACAGTGTGTCCAAGGGAGAATCCAAGTGATGTTAGTGGGAAATTTAGGCTATGAAAAAAAAAAAAAAAAAAAAAAAAAAAAAGAAAAGCACTTTTGAGGGTGGACCTGAAGGGAAGGTGAATAGATATAGTCAGCAAATATAGCAAATAGAATAATCCAGTAAAGTCAGAAGCTAAGAGGATCTCTGAGAACACTGAAGGGTCAAGGTGAGAGGCCAGGACTAAGGCAGTGGATGATGGGAAGGTGCTGGGGGTACCCTGTGGTGAAATAGGGTGGTTCAGAGACAGGTAGGGACGAGGTAGGGTCTGTGTTCAAGTATGATGATTAGTTTTATGTGTTAACTTGACTGGGCAATGGTGCCCAATTGTTTGGTCACACACTAGTTTAGAGGTTGCTATGAGGCATTCTTTTTTTACACGAATTTAATATTTAATCAGAAGTAGGAGTAAAGCAGATTACTCTCTGCTGGGTTGCTCTTGACTAAAACACTCAGGGGTTACTCTAGGGAAACTGGGCTAACTGGGCTGCATGAAATAACCACACAAGAGACAAAAATACCTTTTTCTTTGGGGGTGCTGTGACGGCTCCTCTGACCTTAAGGGTGGGTGAGGGGGAGGAGAGAGAGAGAGAGAGAGAGAGAGAGAGAGAGAGAGAGAGAGAGAGAAAGAGCACATGCTAACCCCTTTTATTGAGGAGAAGCTATTCAAATAAGGCAAGGGGTCAGGTTTCAGGGGGCTGAGTCTAGCTTCATGATGTCCACTGTCAGCAGGTTGACTGACATCTGGGTAGGCCACACCCAAGGACACAGAAAGATAAGGGGACACACAAAGGGTGTTTCCATGGAACATTCTATCCCAAACAGGGCAAGGGGTAATATTACAAAGGAACAGGTGAGCATAGCTTCACCCATGAGTATGCAGAAAAGCACGCCCATGCACAAAGACACAATTACTCAAACCCTAGAAAAGTGGGGCAGTCTAGCAGCATGGCTGCCGCCTGATGCCTCATTACTTAGCAGGGGAGTTGACTCAGTCACGTGAAAGGTTGGTCTCCCACAACTCTCCATATGTGTATAGGTCTCATCCAATCAATTCTCTCTCTCTCTCTCTCTAATTTTGTTTTTGTTTTGGTACTAGGGATTGAACCTAGGAGCACTTTACCACTGAGCTACATTCCTAGACTTTTTACTTTTTATTTTGACAGGGACTCACTAAGTTGTTTAGGGTCTTGCTATGTTGCTGAGGCTGGCTTTGAACTTGCAATCTTCCTGCCTCAGTCTCAGGAATCACTGGTATCACAGGCATGCACCACTACATCTGGCTCACCCAAACAATTTTAAAGGCCTTCAAGGACTGAAGTTCTCTGGGGAGGAAGGAATTCTGTCTCCAGAGTTATCTTTGGATTCAAGGCTGCAGTATTGGCTCCTGCTGGAATTTCCAGCTGCTGGCCTGCTTCATAGATTCCTAGACTTTCCAGCCCTCACAACTATAGGAGCCAGTTCATCTCTGTCATTTTCTCCACTCTGGAGTTCTGTTTCTCTGGAGAACACTGACAAATACTAGCATATGCTCTGAAACATTTCTGAAGGGGATGGAGGTGTCTGTGAGCACTACCCTGGTCCCCTGCCTTCCCACCTGCAGCACAGCTTGGCCACTCAATTCATGGCAAAAGGATCATGTGATCTTTTCCTGGTGGTCAGCCCAGGGCTACATGATACTATAAAAGCACTGGACCAGTGGCTTAAATTGGTTGCTTCCTGGTCGGCTGGCCTTGGTGCTCTGGCCAGGATTGTGAGTAGCCAGCTGGTAGTCCCTACCTGGAGGGGCTGTGCACATGGGGTAGTTCTGAAGAGGACCACTCTGCATCCCTCATGTGCTGAGATAAAAATGTTACTTGAATTAGACTACTTGTTATTTATTTATTTATTTATTTAACTTCTAAATCAGTACTTGTGGTGCTATTGTGGTTTATGGAAAACAGCTAAGGCGGAATCAGGTGCCGGTTCTTGTTTCAGCTCTCAGACTGGAAACAATTGTCCTTTTTGCAGTCTACTTAATGCAACTTTGATTTGCATTTTTGTCCTTTTTATTGAGGATTTCATTGTTAAAATGGCACAGTGCTGAAGTGCTAGTTACTACCCCTTATGGAGAAAGTACAGGTCACGTAAGTTGGAGTTAAAGTGCTGGTGAATCAATAATATGTATTGTATAAGATGCCTCTAAACAGAAGTACACATAAATGGGGATATGTATTGATCACCTGATGAAAATGTGACCAGAGGCTCAGGGGACCCTAACCTCTATTTCTCCTAGGAGCTGCAGTTCAGTTTTTGGAATTCGGTATTCCAGCCAACTTTACAGAACATGACTCCTGAGAAAAATGAGTAAAGGTCAGATTCTGGGCTCATGTTTTCTAGTTATGATTGCCTTTGTTCCCAGTGTTCCTTTCATCCAGGTATCTACATGCAGCCCCTCAGACACTTGCTTTGCTCTTAGGGAGACAGAGTGTGGTAGAGAGGCTGCAGCGTCTCACCCCCAGTAATTCTCTCTTCTTTACCTCTTCTATCAGGGGATAGAAGACTGGGTCCTATTAAGTCTCCTCTTCATCCTGCATTTCTTCAGGGCAAACGGCAGTTGGAGAAGATTGTTCTAGGTATGTGCATACTTTTCTAGTGAACATCAAAAAGCCTTCTCTGCTCTGTTGCTGTGATGTCACTCTTTTTTCTGATCCAGCAATGCTTCCTTGACTACGGATTGACCTGCAAGCTTTCCTGTTATCCTTTCACACCAGCTTCTTGCTCTTTTGTGTGTGATGTCTCAGTCTCTTAATGGTCCTTCCAGTGGAGGATGATGGGTCTTTCTGTTGAAGAACACTGCTTTGGAGTTCTCATTTGGTCCAGCTCCATCTGGATATTGTGTGTGGCCAGGCCCTGGTGGCACCATCTGTGGGAGAAACTCCTTTCTTCTCAGGCTGACTTGACCCCACGAACTGAGAGGTCCCCACTCAGTCCTGGCTGTTACCCACCAGCACCTGGGAAAATGTGCCATATAGCCCAAGTTGGGGAGCCCAGTGACCCTGCTTGGTTCAGGGTAGGTTGAAAAATGTCAGAATTTAAACCTGTATTGCCATCTGGCAAATAAAGGATTCTTTCTTCTGGTGATTCTCATGCCTGCCTGACTTGGTGCTCCTTTTTTAAAACAATATTTATAATAATGCCCTCTTTACCTTCTTGAAATGAAGTCATGAATAATATAACTTATGTGTACACACATAATTAAAAAATCAATATCATGGCCCACCATATAAAATTAAATGAAAAGAATTGATAATAAAATAGTATTGTTGATGTTCACTGAGAAAAGACAACCAGAATCATCCTGGCAGTAAAAAAAGTTAGGTTACTTAGCTTGCTGCAGCTGGGGAGAACACACCCCAGATGAGGCATAAAAAGAGAGAGGTGAGAGAGGCCTCTTATAAGCCTTGGGCTTAAGGTGAGTGGTTCTAAGGAGAGATTAAGAAAGGAGGGGCTGGGCCAGGATGGGAGATTGTCAAGAAACCGGGGTATGTGGGGATTGACTATCTGAACAATCTTTATCTAGGAGGATTCTAGTGAAGTTCTGGGGAGGATTAAAGTTCAATTAGAGTGGCAGTTGGTAAGGAAGTGATCACTCTTGTTAGTCATAAAAGGGGTATACTTAGTCATTTTTGTGGTTGTAGAGTAGTCTTGCCTCCAAATTTGGTCACAATATGGCCTTGTCTCAGAATTGTTTATGGAGTTAAAAGCATCATAATCTGGCTGCCACAGTGAATGTCTTTCATTATCTTGGTATATATTTCAGGTCTATCTGTCTGTCTCTCTCCTTCAATTGAAACTGGGGCCTCATGCATGTATTCCACCACAGATACACTCTACACCCTTGACACATCAGATATATTTCTCAGCATATATTCCAGTGCTTAGGCATAACTAATTAGAACACATGAGGAAATAGGTGCTTCTACCCATGTGAACAAACACATGAATGCAATAGCTACAAATGCTGCACCTCCTCTCAACTGTATCAGGGGACTCAAATATAAAAAGAGGGATTGCCACAGTGATGGTGTTTTCAAAATGGTGGACAACTTTGAGCAAATTTCTGGAAACACAAAACATAAGTTTCTTTTGGTTTATTCTGTAGTTATATATCTAGGAAATCTGGATTACATTCTAACAGTTCCAAGTTAACTTTTATTTATACGTATGATAGAATTTGGTTCAAATTTGACTCAAATACTTGGAAGTCAGCTTTTTCATGTATGTAAATGTCCAATTTGATATTCAAACCTCATTCAGGATTCAGAACAATTCTTCATTGTAGGGCACTGTTGTATGCCCTAAAAATACAACAGTACCTTTGGCTCTTAACCATCAAATGCCAGTAATGCACCCAATGATTTTTTTTTATTGGTTGTTCACAACATTACAAAGCTCTTGACATATCATATTTCATACATTAAATTGAAGTGGGTTATGAACCCCCAATTTTACCCCAAATGCAGATTGCAGAATCACGTCGGTTACACATCCATAATTTTACATAATGACCTATTAGTAACTGTTGTATTCTGCTACCTTTCCTATCCCCTACTATCCCCCCTCCCCCCTCCCATCTTCTCTCTCTACCCCATCTACTGTAATTAATTTCTCTCCTTGTTTATTTTCCCATTCCCCTCACAACCTCTTATATGTAATTTTGTATAGCAATGAGGGTCTCCCTTCATTTCCATGCAATTTCCCTTTTCTCTCCCTTTCCCTCCCATCTCATGTCTCTGTTTAAAGTTAATCTTTTCTTCCTGCTCTTCCTCCCTGCTCTGTTCATAGTTGCTCTCATTATATCAAAGAAGACATTTGGTATTTGTTTTTTAGGGATTGGCTAGCTTCACTAAGCATAATCTGCTCTAGTGCCATCCATTTCCCTGCAAATTCTATGATTTTGTCATTTTTTATTGCTACATAGTACTCCATTGTGTATAGATGCCACATTTTTTTTATCCATTCATCTATTGAAGGGCATCTGGGTTGGTTCCACAGTCTAGCTATTATGAATTGTGCTGCTATGAACATCGATGTGGCAGTATCCCTGTAGCATGCTCTTTTAAGGTCTTCAGGGAATAGTCTGAGAAGGGCAATAGCAGGGTCAAATGGTGGTTCCATTCCCAGCTTTCCCAGGAATCTCCAAACTGCTTTCCAAATTGGCCGCACCAATTTGCAATCCCACCAGCAATGTACAAGTGTACCCTTTTCTCCACATCCTCGCCAGCACTTGTTGTTGTTTGACTTCATAGTGGCTGCCAATGTTACTGGAGTGAGATGGTATCTTAGGGTGGTTTTGATTTGCATTTCTCTGACTGCTAGAGATGGTGAGCATTTTTTCATGTATTTATTGATTGATTGTATGTCCTCCTCTGAGAAGGGTCTGTTCAGGTCCTTGGCCCATTTGTTGATTGGGTTATTTGTTATCTTATTGTCTAATTTTTTGAGTTCTTTGTATACTCTGGATATTAGGGCTCTATCTGAAGTGTGAGGAGTAAAAATTTGTTCCCAGGATGTAGGCTCCCTATTTACCTCTCTTATTGTTTCTCTTGCTGAGAAAAAACTTTTTAGTTTAAGTAAGTCCCATTTGTTGATTCTTGTTATAAACTCTTGTGCTATGGGTGTCCTATTAAGGAATTTGGAGCCCGACCCCACAATCTGTAGATCGGAGCCAACTTTTTTTTCTATCAGACGCAGAGTCTCTGATTTGATATCAAGCTCCTTGATCCATTTTGAGTTAACTTTTGTGCATGGCGAGAGAAAGGGATTCAGTTTTATTTTGTTGCATATGGATTTCCAGTTTTCCCAACACCATTTGTTGAAGATGCTATCCTTCCTCCATTGCATGCTTTTAGCCCCTTTATCAAATATAAGATAGTTGTAACTTTGTGGATTAGTCTCTGTGTCCTCTATTCTATACCATTGGTCCACCCGCCTGTTTTGGTACCAGTACCATGCTGTTTTTGTCACTATTGCTCTGTAATATAGTTTGAAATCTGGTATCGCTATACTGCCTGATTCACACTTCCTGCTTAGAATTGCTTTTGCTATTCTGGGTCTTTTATTTTTCCATATGAATTTCATGATTGCTTTATCTATTTCTACAAGAAATGTCGTTGGGATTTTGATTGGCATTGCATTAAACCTATAGAGAACTTTTGGTAATATCGCCATTTTGATGATGTTAGTTCTGCCTATCCATGAACAGGGTATATTTTTCCATCTTCTAAGATCTTCTTCTACTTCTCTCTTTAGGGTTCTGTAGTTTTCATTGTATAAATCTTTCACCTCTTTTGTTAGGTTGATTCCCAAGTATTTTATTTCTTTTGAGGATATTGTGAATGGAGTGTTTTTCCTCATTTCCGTTTCAGAAGTTTTGTCGCTGATATACAGAAATGCCTTTGATTTATGTGTGTTGATTTTATATCCTGCCACTTTGCTGAACTCATTTATTAGTTCTAGTAGTTTCTTTGTAGACCCTTTTAGGTCTTCTAGGTATAGAATCATGTCATCTGCAAATAGTGATAATTTTAGTTCTTCTTTTCCTATTTTTATGCCTTTAATTTCTTTCGTCTGTCTAATTGCTCTGGCCAGTGTTTCGAGAACTATATTGAATAGAAGTGGTGATAGAGGGCATCCCTGTCTTGTTCCAGATTTTAGAGGGAATGCCTTTAACTTTTGTCCATTCAGAATGATGCTAGCCTGAGGCTTAGCATAGATAGCTTTTACAATGTCAAGGTAAGTTCCTGTTGTCCCTAGTTTTTCTAATGTTTTGAACATAAAGGGATGCTGTACTTTGTCGAATGCTTTCTCTGCGTCTATCAAGATGATCATATGGTTCTTATCTTTAAGTCTATTGATGTGGTGAATAACATTTATTGATTTCTGTATATTGAACCATCCTTGCATCCCAGGGATGAATCCTACTTGATCATAGTGCACAATTTTTTTGATGTGTTTTTGTATTCGATTCGCCAGAATTTTATTGAGGATTTTTGCATCTAGGTTCCTCAGAGATATTGGTCTGTAGTTTTCTTTCTTTGAGGTGTCTTTGTCTGGTTTCGGAATCAGGGTGATGTTGGCCTCATAGAATGAATTTGGAAGCTCTGCCTCTTTTTCTATTTCCTGAAATAACTTGAAAAGTATTGGTATTAATTCTTCTTTAAAGGTTTTGTAAAACTCCGCTGTATACCCATCCGGTCCTCGGCTTTTCTTGGTTGGTAGTATTTTGATGGCTTCTTCAATTTCATCCATTGATATTGGTCTGTTCAAATTGTGTGTATCCTCCTGACTCAGTCTGGGCAAATCATATGACTTAAGAAATTTATCGATGTCTTCACTATCTTCTATTTTATTGGAATATAGGTTTTCAAGATAATTTCTAATTGTCTTCTGTATTGCTGTAGCATCTGTTGTGATATTGCCTTTTTCATCCCGTATGTTAGTAATTTGAGTTCTCTCTCTTCTTCTCTTTGTTAGCATGGCTAAAGGTCTGTTGATCTTATTTATGTTTTCGAAGAACCAACTTTTAGTTTTGTTAATTTTTTCAATAGTTTCTTTTGTTTCAATTTCATTGATTTCCGCTCTGATTTTAATTATTTCTTGCCTTCTGCTACATTTGCTGTTGTTTTGCTCTTCCTTTTCTAGGGCTTTGAGATGAAGTGTGAGCTCATTTATTTGTTGGTTTTTTCTTTTTTTGAGGAATGACCACCAGGCGATGAATTTTCCTCTTAAAACTGCTTTCATTGTGTCCCATAGATTCCGATATGTTGTGTCTGTATTTTCATTTATCTCTAAGAATTTTTTGATTTCCTCCTTTATGTCTTCTGTAACCCATTGATCATTCAGTAACATATTGTTCATTTTCCATGTGATGTAGGATTTTTCCTTCCTTCTTTTATCATTGATTTTCAGTTTCATTCCATTATGATCAGATAAAATGCATGGTATTATCTCCACCCCTTTATATTCACTGAGGGTTGCCCTATGGCATAATATATGGTCTATTTTTGAGAAGGATCCATGTGCTGCTGAAAAAAAAGTATATCCACTTGATGATGGTTGATATATTCTATATATGTCAGTTAAGTCTAGGTTATTGATTGTGATATTGAGTTCTATAGTTTCTTTATTCAACTTTTGTTTGGAGGATCTGTCCAATGGTGAGAGAGGTGTGTTGAAGTCACCCATAATTATTGTGTTGTGGTCTATTTGATTCTTGAACTTGAGGAGAATTTGTTTTATGAATGTCGCAGCACCATTGTTTGGTGCATAAATATTGATAATTGTTATGTCTTGTTGGTGAATGGTTCCTTTTAACAGTATATAATGTCCTTCTTTATCCCTTTTGATTAACTTAGTCTTGAAGTCGATTTTATTCGATATGAGGATGGCCACCCCTGCTTGCTTACGAGGACCGTGTGCATGGTATATTTTTTCCCATCCTTTCACCTTCAGCCTGTGTATGTCTTTTCCAATCAGATGTGTCTCCTGGAGGCAGCATATTGTTGGATTTGTTTTTTTAATCCATGATACCAGCCTATGTTGCTTTATTGGAGAGTTTAAGCCATTAACATTCAGAGTTACTATTGATATATGGTTTGTACTTCCATCCATGTTTGATTATTTATCCTTTTTTAAAAAAATTTAGTTTGTTTCTCCATGATTATCTTTCCCCTCGCCCTCTGTCTTTACCGAGGCACTTCCTACTGATGGTTTTGGTTATTGTTTTTCATTTCTTCCTCGTGTAGTGTTTTGCTCAAAATGCTTTGCAATGCTGGTTTTCTGGCTGCAAATTCTTTTAACTTTTGTTTATCATGAAAGATTTTTATTTCGTAGTCATACCTGAAGCTTAATTTTGCTGGATACAGAATTCTTGGTTGGCATCCATTGTCTTTCAGTTTTGAAATACATTGTTCCATAACCTTCTTGCTTTCAGCGTCTGTGATGAAAAATCCGTTGTTAACCTTATTGGTTTACCACTGAATGTAATCTGTCTCCTTTCTCTTGTAGCTTTTAATATTTTCTCTTTGTTCTGTATATTGGATATCTTCATAACAATGTGTCTTGGCATTGGTCTACTGTGATTTTGTGTGCTCGGTGTCCTGTATGCATCTTCAATTTGTATATCTGTTTCCTTTTTTATTTCTGGAAAGTTTCTGTAATTATTTCATTCAGCAGGTTACTCATTCCCTTGGTTTGAATCTCTGTACCTTCTTCTATCCAGATGACTCGTAAGTTTGGTTTTTTTATGTTATCCCATAACTCTTGGATGTTTTTCTCGTGATTTTTTACCAGCCTTTCTGAGTTGGCTAGACTCTTTTCAAGATGACATATTTTGTCTTCATTATCTGATGTTCTGGCTTCTACTTGCTCCACTCTGTTAGTGATACTCTCAATTGAGTTTTTAATTTGGTTTATCGTTTCCTTCATTTCTAGAATTATTGTTTGATTATTTTTTATAATCTCTATATCCTGATAAAGATGCTTAACTTCTTCTTTTATCTGTTTATGTAATTCATTCTCAATGTGTTCTTTCACTGCTTGAATTTGCTGTCTCGTATCCTGTTTAAGGTTGCATTCCATCTGTCTAAGGTGTTCCTTGAGTTCTTTATATGACCATTTTTCTGATGACTCTAGGTCCTCCTGAATATTTAGGCTGTCCTGCATTGTTTGTACTCATTTTCTTCCTTGCTTTTTGAAGCTGCTCATGTTACTTCTTGTTCTGTTTGACTGCTGAGTTACTGTTTACTCCTATAAATTTATTGGATGCTTGGGAGGAAAGGTATTAGAAGGGAAGGGAAAAAGTCACTAAAGAGAATGAGAGTAAGCAGGTAGAATTCAAGGAAGGGGGGATAAGATAATTGAAAAGAAATGAAAAGACAAAAGAAGAAAAAAAATAGGAAATAAAAAAAAAGAAAACAAATTTTTTAAAAATAATAAAAAAATTAAAATTAAAATTAGAAGAAAAAAAATTTAAAAAAATTGTAAAAAAAATTTAAAAGAACAACAAGAAAGAAAAATGAAAATGAAAGAAATACCCAAATCAAAAAAAAAAAAAGAGAAAAGAAAAAAAAAGAAAAAAACCTAGTAACTGCAGTCTTAGAGTTTGATTAACTTCTCTTCCAGTAGGTGGCGCTGTGCCCACCAGGCCAAGTTTCTCCTGTCAATACGCGGGAACCAATCACGGTGCAGCAGCTCCTCCCAGTCTGGGCGAGTCTCCAATCCTGAGTGCCTAGGGCCTCCTCTTGTGTCTAGTCACTTCCCACTTTTCCTCTAGCCAGGCCCCTCTCACGGGTGCCACTCACCACAATACTGGCTACACGCCAGGTCTGCTGCTCCCGGGAGCCCTGTTTTCATGAACGACCGGGCACACTCTCCCTGTTTGCCATTCCCTCAGATCCTAAGTTTGTAGAGCTTGGGGCTGAGAATCCTCAGCAAATTTTACTTGCCCTCTGGTAGCCATGCCCCCAGTAGCTGGTGCAAGAGACTTCAGCTGTCAGCACTGGTGGGAGGGGTAGTTCCGCGCCGCGGGTCCCACGCCACCTCTGATTCCCTGGGTCTGGCTATCGCGCTCACGGGAGAGCTGGGAGGGGCCCTTACGGGAGTGCTGGGAGGGGCCCTTAAGGTTTCCCCGATCTGTGGAGAGGGAAGGCTAGGGAATTACACACCTGTAGCCGCAGGTTTCAATGAAGTTATCTCCTCTGCTGCAGTCTGATGACGTCAGTTCTCTGCCATGGTGGTACCTCTTGCAAATGGCGACAGTTCGTTTCCCTTTGTCGGGTGACCAATGCAACGGGTGGGTCCTTACTGTCTCTCCCAAGCCCCGTTTCAAACCTGTGGCCACTACCTATGAAGGCTCGGTAGGCATTTACCTCCGTAGGATCAGAAGGGCTGACCAGTTGTTTCAGCCGGATGGATTAGTGCTGAGTCACAGCAGTTTGTCTGCGGGAAGCAGGCGAACTGGAGCTTGAATTCAGCTGATCCGGGCTCAGTGTGTGTTCTGAGAGGCCCAGACTGTTCGCCCCAGATCCACGTCAGCTCAGCATTGCCTAGTGATCCTGAGCAAACAGATTTAGGTTGTTTACGACTCCCTATGCCCGCACAGCTGAAGAGGTCAGAGACTTGATCTCTCTGCGCCCGCCGCCATGTTGGAATCTGCACCCAATGATTTTAACAATCAAAACATTAACAAGGGGACTGGAGATATGGCTCACTTGGTAGAGTGCTTGCCTCTCATGTGTAATGCCCTGGGTTCAACCCTCAGCACCACACACACACACCCACAAACCCACACACACACAGAAAACAAACAAACAACCAGTACCAAGAAGATGATAACACCATCAGCACCACAATGGTGTGACAGACCCACATATTTTCAAGGTGTCCTAAAGATGGTATGACTGTACGATTCCACTGAGAATCATATCATTTATCTATTTAGTGAGGCCCCACAGAGGTGAAGTTTACTGTGTGACAGGCATAGTTCATTGGGCTTTCCCAGATTTTGGTAAATATCCCTTAAAGCTATTCAAATTACACTGTTAGGATTCCATTTTTCATAGACAATCTGATGGTTAATTCAGTTTTTTGAGTACTTTGGTTTGGGAAAGGGGATGTCAGAATTCAACTGTTGAATCTCAAGCAATCCTAACTAGGCTTGACCTAAGACATCAATTGGCTTTTCTTCCCCCCCCCCCACTCTCTCTTCTTGAATATTTCAATAGACACAATTTGCAAACTTAAAGGATTTGGTGGAAGGGGCCATTAAATAATTTTTAGAATTTGTTTTTAATTACATAAATAATAGAAATATGCATATTTTAGAAGGTGCAAATATAGGGCACAATGTCTTGCTCAACCTCACCCAGTTATCTATGTGTTTATAGGGAATCTGCTATTTTTAGCCTGGTGTTTATTGTGCTGTATACTTTTAATGATGGATTTATATGCAAATGACTTTATAAAGACATGGAGTGTTGTGGTTTTTCATTTATCCAAATGTGATTATAATGTATGCAATCTTTCATACTTTGTGTTTTTCACTTGGCCATCTTTCCATACTAGATGGGATATAGGTCTTCCTCAATTAAACAACGTCTAAAACAAAATGTAGCTTTCCCTTTGACTTTATTTAAGATATTTTTGGGTACCTGAAATCTTTTCTTTTAAAGTGGCCATACTTATTATTTCCTTTCTGTGGTAGGCTGAATGTGTGTATACATCACAATTCCTATGTTAAGCCTCACTCCCAATATGGTAGTCCTTGGAGGTATGACCTCTGTGTGGTGATTAGGTTGTAGGATTAGTGTCTTTATAAGAAACCATAGAAGACCGGAGGAGGAAGACGCCAAGCGCCAAGCCAGACCAGAGGAGGAAGTCCGGCCCCATCCTGAGTGCTAGTCCGGAGGAAGCCCATCAACCCTTAAAACCCATCAAAGGGGCCCATCAAAGGGGGTGTGGCTACCAGCATGGTTCTGCGGTTGATCCAGGTACCCGGTTTCCAACTCCCCCACCCTTAGCTGCGATAACTCAAAATATTTCCCACAGGGGCTGGGGATGTGGCTCAAGCGGTAGCACGCTCGCCTGGCATGCGTGCGGCCCGGGTTCGATCCTCACCACCACATACCAACAAAGATGTTGTGTCCGCCGAGAACTAAAAAATAAATATTAAAAAATTCTCTCTCTCTCTCCTCTCTCACTCTCTCTTAAAAAAAAAAATATTTCCCACAAGCTTTTGGGGGTTGTAGCTATCAACGCAAAACAACAACTGTACAGGCACCTGGTTTCTACCTCAGAGACTAGAGTAGGGAAGATACAGGTGGAAGCTCATTTCCTTTCACACTGGCTATACCCACCACCCTGAATACAGAGGCTCAAGCTAGGAATAGACAACGCCACCTACTGGAAGCAAGGAAAACAGTGTTCTGGGAGACTTTTTTTTCTCTTTCTTTCTCTCTTTTCTTCTCTCTCTTCCACAACTTCAGCATATGTGAAACCAAGAACTGTGCATGAACAACCGAATTACCAAAGTAATATAATATAGAGGAATTGCATATATCCCACCTTCCCCCCATTTTTTTCCTTTATTTCTATCTTACTTTCCTTCTCTTATTTCTCTTTTCTTCTTTGTTATTTTTTTCTTTTTTTCATTCATATTCTCTCTATCCCACTTTTAATCTCCTAACTTTTGCTATCTATACATAGGGTAACTATCTAAATACAGATAGGAGGTTGAGTCTATACATTACTCCATAAATTACCAGTCTATTGGTTAGAGTTCTTCAAAGGTGCTAAGTTAGTTTAACCTCATACCCTCACTCCTTTCCCTCTAAGTATAACATCCTTCATCTAAAATTAAGTTTTCTATATGCCACCAGATATGGTACGCCTTTTATGAAACTAATAAATATATTCTTAAGTAATAATTAAAACCAATATCTATAGTCTTAGAATCTAACTATAAATGTATTAATAATGAAAACTTGTGCTTAGATAATGTACTGTTGATATTGAGAACTGTTAACATTTTCTTTCTCCACAAAAGAGGGATTTTGGAGCTATACAAGAACAATACAAATATATAAGGGGAAAAACATTAGCACAACAGTTTCATAAAGCTAGAAAGAATCATGAGCAGCATGAAAAGACAAGGAAAGAAAGGACCACAAACAATACAGGTCAATTCAACATTAGATGAGGTAATATCTGCAGCTGATGGAATGTCAGACAAAGAGGTCAGGATATACATGCTTCAGATGATCTGGAGTCTCAAGGAAGACATTATACAGAAAATTCAGACAATGAAAAATCACTTTGACAATGAATTACATTAACAAGTCCAAGAAGCAAAAGATCAACTCTATAGGGAGGTAGAGGATATAAAAAACAAACAAACAGAAATCCTGGAAATGCAGGAAACAATAAACCAAATTAAAAACTCAAATGAGAGTATTACCAGCAGAGTAGAACACTTAGAAGATAGAACTTCAGACAACGAAGACAAAGTTTTTCTACTTGTAAAGAACATAGACAGCTCAGCGAGAATGTTAAGAAATCATGAGCAGAACATCCAAGAATTATGGGATAACATCAAGAAACCAAACCTAAGAGTTATTGGGATACAAGAGGGTATAGAGGTCCAAACCAAGGGAATGAGCGATCTATTCAATAAAATAATACTAGAAAACTTCTCAGACTTAAAGAATGAAAAAGAAATCCAAATACTAGAAGCCTACAGGACACCGAATGTACAAAATCATAAGAGATCCACACCAAGACACATAATAATGAAGATGCCCAACATACAGAATAAGGAGAGAATCTTAAAAGCCACAAGAGAGAGGAAGCAGATTACATTTAGGGGTAAACCAATCAGGATAACTGCTGATCTTTCAACACAGACTCTGAAAGCTAGAAGATCCCGGAACAACATATTTCAAATGCTGAAAGAAAAAGGTTCCAACCAAGAATCATGTATCCAGCAAAATTAAGCTTCAGGATTGAAGATGAAATAAAATTCTTCCACGATAAACAAAAGTTGAAAGAATTTGCAGCTAGAAAACCAGATCTTCAAATCATCCTTGGCAAAACATTACAGGAAGAGGAAATGAAAAATAACAATGAAAACCAACAGTGGGAGGTAGTACAGTAAAGGAAAAACTAAGCATAGAGGAAAAACAAATCATGTTAAGTAGCATACATAACCAAATATGGCTGGAAATACAAACCATATCTCAATAGTAACCCTAAATGTTAATGGCTTAAATGCATCAATCAAAAGACATAGGCTAGTAGAATGGATTAAAAAAAGATCCAACAATATGCTGCCTACAGGAGACTCATCTGATAGGAAAAGACATACAAAGACTGAAGGTGAAAGGTTGGGAAAAATCATATCACTCATAGGGACCCCGGAAGCAAGCAGGGGTGTCCATACTTGTATCAAATAAAATAGATTTCAAGCCAAAGTTAATCAAAAGGGATAAACAAGGACACTACATACTGCTCAAGGGAACCATACACCAACAAGACTTGACGATCATTAATATATATGCCCCAAACAATGGTGCAGCTACTTCATCAAACAAACTCTTCTCAAGTTCAAGAGTCTAATAGACCACAACACAATAATCATGGGAGATTTTAACACACCTCTCTCACCACTGGACAGATCTTCCAAACAAAAGTTGAATAAAGAAACCATAGGGCTCAATAATACAATTAATAATTTAGACTTAATTGATATATACAGAATATACCACCCAACATCAAGCGGATACACTTTCTTCTCAGCAGCACATGGATCCTTCTCAAAAATAGACCATATATTATGTCACAGGGCAAATCTTAGCAATTACAAAGGAGTTGAGATACTACCATGCATTTTATCTGATCATAATGGAATGAAATTGGAAATCAATAATAAAATGAGAAAGGAAAAATCCTACATCACATGGAGATTAAACAATATGCTACTGAATGAACAAAGGGTTACAGAAGACATCAAAGAGGAAATTAAAAAATTCTTAGAGGTAAATGAAAACTCAGACACAACATATCGAAATCTCTGGGACACTATGAAAGCAGTACTAAGAGGAAAATTCATTTCATGGAGTTCATTCCTTAAAAGAAGGAAAAGCCAACAAATAAATGACCTCACACTACATCTCGAAGCCTTAAAAAAAGAAGAACAAATCATCAGCAAATACAGTAGAAGGCAAGAAATAATTAAAATTAGAGCTGAAATCAATGAAATTGAAACAAAAGGAATAATCGAAAAAAATCAACAACAAAAACACCAACCTGTCAGCCCTCTTACTCAGCCACAGCCTCCAGAGCCACTGCACTGTACCTGTCACAGACCCTGACTCACCTGAACCTGCGCAGCGCCCGAGAAGTAGTCGCCGGAGTCTGCGCCTTGCTCTCGTCCTTTA
Source organism: Spermophilus citellus (assembly GCF_964194105.1). NCBI lineage: Eukaryota > Metazoa > Chordata > Mammalia > Rodentia > Sciuridae > Spermophilus > Spermophilus citellus. The sequence continues at coordinate 57,131,253 of NC_138193.1, read as the reverse complement.
GGGCAGCATTTGCCAGGAGTGTTCAGAAAGACTCTGCGCCGGATGGAGATCCAACATGGCGGTGGGCGGGGAGAGATCAAGTCACTGACCTCTTCAGCTGTGTGGGCATAGGGAGTTGTAAACTGTCTAAGTGCTGTTTGCTCAGGATCACTAGGCAATGCTGAGCTGACGTGGATCTGGGGTGAACAGTCTGGGCCTCTCAGAACACACAATGAGCCCCAATCGGCTGCATTCAAGCTCCCGTTCGTCTGCTTCTCGCAGCCAAACTGGTGTGACTCAGCACTAAGTATCCCGCCAAAACAAGTGGTCGGCCCTTCTGATCCTACGGAGGTAAATGCCAACCGAGCCTTTATAGGCAGTGGCTACAGGATTGAAATGGGGCTTTGGAGAGACAGTCAGGACCCACACGTTGCATTGGTCACCCGGCAAAGGGATCGAACTGTCACCATTTGCATGGGATACCACCATGGCAGAGAACTGACGTCATCAGAACGCGGCGGAGGAGATAACTTCATTGAAACCAGCGGTGACAGGTGTGTAATCCCCTAGACATCCCTCTCCACACAGCGGGGAAACCTTAAGGGCCCCTCCCAGCTCTCCAATGAGCGCGATAGCCAGACCGAGGGAATCAGGAGTGGCGCGGGACTCGTGGCGCGGAACTCCTAGCTACCGCTCCCGCCAGTGCTGACAACTGAGGTCCCTTGCACCAGCTACCGGGGGCGTGGCTACTGGAGGGCAAGCAAATTTGCTGGGGGTTCTGAGCCCCAAGCTCTACAAACTGAGGGTCTGAGGGAATGGCCAACAGGGAGAGTGTGCCCAGGCGTTCATGAAAACAGAGCTCCCAGGAGCAGCAGACCTGGGGTGTAGCCAGTATTGTGGTGAGTGTCACCGGTGAGCGGGGCCTGGCTTGAGGAAAAGTGGGGAAGTGACTAGACACAAGAGAAGGTCCTAGGCACTCAGGATTGGAGACCCGCCCAGTCTGGGAGGAAGAGCTGCTGCACAGTGATTGGTTCCCGCCTATTGAGAGGAGAAGCTTGGCCCAGTAGGCACAGCTCCACCTACTGGAATAGAAGTTAATCAAACTCTAAGACTGCATTTATTAACATATTTTTTTTAATTTGGGTTTTTTGTTTTTTTATTTTCATTTTTAAATTTTTTTAAAATTAAAAAAAATTTAAATTTTAATTTTCATTTTTTATTATTATTTTTTAAATTTTTTTCTTTTCTATTTTTTTCTTTTGTCTTTTGATTTCTTTTCAATTCTCTTATTCCCCCTTCCTTGAATTCTACCTGCTTACTCTCATTCTCTTTAGTCACTTCTTCCCTTCCCTTCTAATACCTTTCCTCCCAAGCACCAAATAAATTTATAGGAGTAAACAGTAACTCAGCAGTCAAACAGAACAAGAAGTAACATGAGCAGCATGAAAAAGCAAGGAAGAAAATGAGTACAAACAATGCAGGACAGCCTAAATATTCAGGAGGACCTAGAGTCATCAGAAAAATGGTCATATAAGGAACTCAAGGAATACCTTAGACAGATGGAATGTAACCTTAAAGAGGATACGAGACAGCAAATTCAAACAGTGAAAGAATACATTGAAAACAAATTACATAAACAGATAAAAGAAGAAGTTAAGCATCTTTATCAGGAGATAGAGATTATAAAAATATCAAACAATAATTCTGGAAATGAAAGAAACTATAAACCAAATTAAAAACTCTAATGAGAGTATCACTAACAGAGTGGAGCAAGTAGAAGCCAGAACATCAGATAATGAAGACAAAATATGTCATCTTGAAAAGAGTCTAGCCAACTCAGATAGGCTGGTTAAAAATCATGAGAAAAACATCCAAGAGATATGGGATAACATAAAAAAACCAAATTTAAGAGTCATTGGGATAGAGGAAGGAATAAAGATTCAAACCAAGGGAATGAGTAACTTGCTGAATGAAATAATTACAGAAAACTTTCCAGAAATAAAAAAGGAAACGGATATACAAATTGTAGATGCATACAGGACACCGAGCACACAAAATCACAGTAGACCAATGCCAAGACACATTGTTATGAAGATATTCAATGTACAAAACAAAGAGAAAATATTAAAAGCTACAAGAGAAAGGAGGCAGATTACATTCAGGGGTAAACCAATAAGGTTAACAACGGATTTTTCATCACAGACGCTGAAAGCAAGAAGATCCTGGAACAATGTATTTCAAACACTGAAAGACAATGGATGCCAACCAAGAATTCTGTATCCAGCAAAATTAAGGTTCGGGTATGACAATGAAATAAAAATCTTTCATGATAAACAAGAGCTAAAAGAATTTGCAGCCAGAAAACCAGCATTGCAAAGCGTCTTGAGCAAAATGCTACATGAGGAAGAAATGAAAAACAATAACCAAAACCATCAGTGGGAAGTGCCTCGGTAAAAATGGCGGGTGGGGGGAAAGCTAATCATGGAGAAACAAACTAAATTAGAAAAAAAAGATAAATAATCAAATATGGCAGGAAGTACAAACCATATATCAATTGTAACTCTAAATGTTAATGGCTTAAGCTCTCCAATAAAGCAACATAGGCTTGTAACATGGATTAAAAAACAAATCCAACAATATGCTGCCTCCAGGAGACACATCTGATTGGAAAAGACATACACAGGCTGAAGGTGAAAGGCTGGGAAAAAATATACTATGCACACGGTCCTCGTAAGCAAGCAGGGGTGGCCATCCTCATATAGAATAAAATCGACTTCAAGACTAAGTTAATCAAAAGGGATAAAGAAGGACATTATATACTGTTAAAAGGAACCATTCACCAACAAGACATAACAATTATCAATATTTATGCACCAAATAATGGTGCTGCGACGTTCATAAAACAAATTCTCCTCAAGTTCAAGAATCAAATAGACCACAACACAATAATTATGGGTGATTTCAACACACCTCTCTCACCATTGGACAGATCCTCCAAACAAAAGTTGAATAAAGAAACTATATAACTCAATATCACAATCAATAACCTAGACTTAACTGACATATATAGAATATATCAACCATCATCAAGTGGATATACTTTTTTCTCAACAGCACATGGATCCTTCTCAAAAATAGACCATATATTATGCCATAGGGCAACCCTCAGTAAATATAAAGGGGTGGAGATAATACCATGCATTTTATCTGATCATAATGGAATGAAACTGGAAATCAATGATAAAAGAAGAAAGGAAAAATCCTACATCACATGGAAAATGAACAATATGTTACTGAATGATCAATGGGTTACATAAGACATAAAGGAGGAAATCAAAAAATTCTTAGAGATAAATGAAAATACAGACACAACATATCGGAATCTATGGGACACAATGAAAGCAGTTTTAAGAGGGAAATTCATCGCCTGGAGGTCATTCCTCAAAAAAAGTAAAAACCAACAAATAAATGAGCTCACACTTCATCTCAAAGCCCTAGAAAAGGAAGAGCAAAACAACAGCAAATGTAGCAGAAGGCAAGAAAGAAATAATTAAAATCAGAGCAGAAATCAATGAAATTGAAACAAAAGAAACTATTGAAAAAATTAACAAAACTAAAAGTTGGTTCTTTGAAAAAATAAATAAGATCGACAGACCCTTAGCCATGCTAATGAAGAGAAGAAGAGAGAGAACTCAAATTACTAACATACGGGATGAAAAAGGCAATATCACAACAGATGCTACAGAAATACAGAAGACAATTAGAAATTATCTTGAAAACCTATATTCCAATAAAATAGAAGATAGTGAAGACATCGATAAATTTCTTAAGTCATATGATTTGCCCAGACTGAGTCAGGAGGATACACACAATTTGAACAGACCAATATCAATGGATGAAGAAGCCATCAAAATACTACCAACCAAGAAAAGCCGAGGACCGGATGGGTATACAGCGGAGTTTTACAAAACCTTTAAAGAAGAATTAATACCAATACTTTTCAAGTTATTTCAGGAAATAGAAAAAGAGGCAGCTCTTCCAAATTCATTCTATGAGGCCAACATCACCCTGATTCCGAAACCAGACAAAGACACCTCAAAGAAAGAAAACTACAGACCAATATCTCTGAGGAACCTAGATGCAAAAATCCTCAATCAAATTCTGGTGAATCGGATACAAAGGCACATCAAAAAAATTGTGCACCATGATCAAGTGGGATTCATCCCTGGGATGCAAGGATGGTTCAATATACGGAAATCAATAAATGTTATTCACCACATCAATAGACTTAAAGATAAGAACCATATGATCATCTCGATAGACGCAGAAAAAGCATTCAACAAAGTACAGCATCCCTTTATGTTCAAAACATTAGAAAAACTAGGGATAACAGGAACTTACTTCAACATTGTAAAAGCTATCTATGCTAAGCCTCAGGCCAGCATCATTCTGAATGGCATATTTTATCTCAACCTTTCACCTTCAGTCTGGGGATGTCTTTTCCTATGAGATGAGTCTCTTGAAGGCAGCATATTGTTGGGTCTTTTTTTAAAAAAAATCCTGTCTACCAGTCTATGTCTTTTGATTGGTGAGTTTAGGCCATTAACATTTAGGGTTATTATTGAGGCATGGTTTGTATTATTGGTCATTTTTGCTTATTTTTGGTATTTAGCTTGATTTTGTTTCTCCTTTGGTTGGATGTTCCTTTATTGTAGTTCTTTCCTTTGCAGATTTTCATTTCTTGCTCATGAAATATTTTGCCAAGAATGTTCTGTAGTGCAGGCTTTCTTGCTGTAAATTCTTTTAGCTTTTGTTTATCATGGAAGGTTTTTATTTCATTGTCAAATTTGAAGCTTAATTTTGCTGGATATAAGATTCTTGGTTGGCATCTATTATCTTTTAGAGCTTGGTATATATTGTTCCAGGATCTTCTGGCTTCGAGAGTCTGGGTTGAAAAATATGCTGAGATCTGAATTGGTCTTCCCTTATAGATAATCTGGTTTTCTCTCTTGCGGCCTTTAAAATTCTATCCTTATTCTGTATGCTAGGCATTTTCATTATAATGTGTCTTGGTGTAGATGTTTTGTAATTTTATATATTTAATGTCCTATAGGCCTCTTGTATTTGATTTTCCAGTTCATTATTCATGCTTGGGAAGTTTTCTGATATTATTTCATTGAAGAGATTGTGCATTCCTTTGGTTTGAATCTCTGAATCTTCCTCTATCCCAATAAATCTTAAATTTGGTCTTTTGATGATATCCCATAATTGTTGAATAATCTGTTCATGGTTTCTTACCATCTTTACTGTGAAGTCTACTTTATTTTCAAGATTTTATATTTTTTCTTCATTGCCTGAGGTCCTGTCTTCTGAATGTCTTGTCTGTTGGTGATGCTATCTATTGAATTTTTAAATTGGCTTATTGTTTCTTTCATTTCAAGGATTTCTGTTTGTTTGTTTGTTTTCAGTGTCTATTTCTTTCTTGACATAATCTCTTGCAACCTGTATTTGCTCTCTTATCTCTTTGTTGGTCTGACTGATGGACACCTGTACTTGTTCTCTTATCTCTTTGTTGGAGCAATCAATTTTTGCCTGTATCTGCTCACTTAGGTTGTTCTTTTTTTAAATATTTTGTTTTTTAGTTGGACACAATACCTTTATTTTAATGTGGTGCTGAGGATCGAACCCAGGGCCTCCCACTTGCTAGACGAGTGCTCTACCGCTGAGCCACAACTCCAGCCCTAGATCGTTCTTTAATTCCCAAATTATTTTAGTTATGTATATTCTGAACTCCTTCTCTGACATTTCACCTACTTCACTATCTATGGATTCTATTGTTTTAGTATCTTGGTTTGTTTGGGGCACTTTCCTCCCTTGTTTTTTCATGATATCTATGTGTCTTCCTCTCTTGCAGTGTAGATCCTAGGTATTACAGCTTTTGCCCTATTGTATTATAGTGTCCTTATAGGTTACCAATACCTCACTTTTAAGGGAGAGATCAATATTACAGCACTCAATGTAACCAATGTGCAGCCATATATCAGTTAGCTTCTATTTTTACATTTACAGTTTTGTCACTATAATCAGAAATGATGAGTTTGGTTATCTTCTACCATATAGTCAAAAGGTTTGCATAATGGCTTACAGTTTCTAATGGTAGAAGGGGGGAAAGAGGGTTGGCTGAGATGTTTATGAGGTAGGATGTAAGAATATGGAGATATTAGATTATATGAATAGTGAGAGGGTAATCATAAGAAGTTGGCTCTTAGTAGGAGAAACAAGAGAGGCAACCCCATGCAAGACTCCTTATTACCTCAGCAATGGGATAACTATTAGCACCCCTAGTAGAGAAACCTCTGGTGCAGCCAGACCCACAGGGACTTTGGTGACTTCTTACCAGGTCCTTAATGTTGTCCCTTGATAGAAGCAGGGATATCCCAGTTTCGTGGCTATGGCAGCTTCAAGCCTATATGTATCCTGATTTTGGGGCTGTGGAGCCACGCTTTGGTGAATAAAGAATTTCAGAGCGGGGTGGTTCCCTGAGCAGGTGCAGGGTGGGCCTCTGTCTGGATCTCCAGGCCTCTGTGTGGTGGGGTGGGTGGGCAGGGTTGTTGCTCTCTTTAAAAAAAAATTGCATGACTATTGTACATTTCTTTTCTGGATGGTTTTAAAATCAGATTATGAAATTTCATAAATTTTTAAAATTTTGATTGGGATTACATTGAATTATGGATAATAATGTAAGAATAATTAAAATTTTAATAACATTGAATATTTCCTGTATTAATTTCCTATTGCTGCTATAACAAATTACCTCAAACTTAGTGGCTTAAAACAATACAGATTTTTGTTCTTACAGTTTTGGAGGCCAGATCCTGGCATGGGTCTCACTAGGCCAAAGTCAAAGTATTGAAAGGGCTTTGGTCATTTTGAAGGGTCTAGGGGAGAATCTGGTGTTGGTGTATAAGGAATCTATAGATTTCCATTTATTGATTTTGTGTCAGATTATCTTAGTGAACTCTTTTTATTTATCTTTTCTGGTAGTTTTCCTTGGATAGTCTTAATAGGTGGGTTTCTGTAAATTGTGAAAATAATGAGCGTCACTTTTTATGTACATTTTTGTGTTCATGCTCTGGTCAGGACCCCCCCCCCATTACTAATAATAGAGGGCATCTTTATTGTTTCTCTGGCTTTAGCGAATGCTTCTAGTGTTAAGTTAAATGAAATGTTTGGTAAATAAACTTTATCCAGTTAGGACACTTTCTTTTTTCCCCCTTTTTTTCAGTTAAGATGCTCATAGGGCTTTTCTTCCTTGGTCCATTTATGTACTAAATTATATTAATAGTATTAGTCATGTAGAACTGTCTTTATATTCTTTAATTAAATTATATTTGGTCATGATATAAAATTATTTTAAATACTGTTAGGTTCAATTTGCTGATATTTTACTTAGGGTTTAAAAAACATTCTTGAGAATGGCCTATATAATTTTTTTTTCTTTGTGCTTACCTTGACTTGGTTTTGGATTCCATATTATGCAAGACTGTGGACTCTTTCCATTTCCTAGTCTACATTTCCAATCTAAAATTTTGAGGAGGAAGCCTCTGATGTACTGTACCCACTAACCTCTCTCCACTCAGCAGTTGCTTATGGTTTGGCTGATCTAATTATCAGTGAGATCCTAACCTTCTTACTCCCTGTTGTGACATGGGGACTTTGTAAAATCTTGTTTCAGTATGTGTCCTGACCTCAAATACCAGATCCCATTCCTCCCAAGGGCCAGCCCAGCCTTGACTGCAGTCCTCTTGTGTCCATTCCAGGATGGGATGCTGCTCTTTTGCACCTGACCCCTCTGTTTCCCAATATATATAAATTAACTGGCCTTTAATTAACCCCTCTGTTTCCCAATATATATAAATTAACACCTTCATGCTGGTGGAGCCGACTGGGCAGTCTGGTAAAACTTAGAAACCCTAGTTGTTCAGAGAGGAGACTCAGCAACCTTTACTTCACTTATCAATCCCAGACTGCTCATAGTTCAAGCAGGGGAGACACTTTTTTTCCCCTTACCAGAGTCAGACTGCTCGCAGAGCCTTGCATTCCCACCTTTATTTTCCAGATCCAACCATCTGTACAAGTCCAAACTCTGTCTACTTTATGTTTCTTCAGCAGGGATTCATGAACCACTGGGGACCTCAGGTGTATTCTGAGTTTGTATGTTCTTTTTTTTATGTTTATTTTGCAGTTGGACACAATATCTTTATTTTATTTATTTATTTTTATGTGGTGCTGAGGATCGAACCCGGGGCCTCACATGTGCTAGGTGAGTGCTCTACTGCTAAGCTACAATCCTGGCCCCTGTGTGTTCTGTATAGATTTTTAATGTTGTACAATCATGTACCACAGAATGATGTTTTGGTCAATGGTAGGCTGCAGGTATGACAGTGATTATACCATACAACCTAGGAGTATAGTAGGTTATACCATATAAGTTTATATAAGTATACTCTACGATGTTTGAACACTGACAAAACTGCCGAATGACACATTTATCAGATTGCAGTCCTATATGGCTGTATTTTCATTTTGTTAACAATCTAAAAAAAAGTTAATACAAGCATGCCTTAAATTAACCGAATGATGTCTTCAAGTGATGTTTTTTAGCTTAGAAGTTGAGGTGTTTTTCCAACTGTGGTCTTAGGCAGTAGAAATTTCTTGGTTTTGGGCCTGGAACTTTCCTTAAAAATGTGTATGCAGAGTCTGGGGTTGTGGCTCAGTTGTAGCGCACTCATCTGGCATGTGAGGGGCACTGGGTTCAATTCTCAGCACCACATAAAAATAAATAAACAAACAAACAAATAAATAAATGTGTATGCATTTCTCAGTTTGAATATAACTGCTGTAGACTGCTCTGAGACTACTCCCTTTAGTGTTTATGCTCACCTTGATGCCTTTACTGCCATCCCTCACCCTTAGCTTCTCTGTGGTGCCACCTTCTAGTCCACAATTGGACTCTGCACACACAATGCTTATCTATGAGCGTTGCTGGTGGGGAGTGTAGGCTTTGGGCAAGTCCTTTGGTACAGGGAGAATGGAGGGGCCAGAGCCTCTCCTCAGGTTGGCACCATGGTTTTCACATGTGTCTCCAGGACTTGGCAGCAGGGGTCGCTGTACATAACGTTATTATCAAGGTGCCAGCTTTTCATCAGCTTCTCAGTGTTATGCTCAAGGGAAACCAGGGTGGCTTTGTTCCAGCTGTTTATCCCAGAGGGTCTATATTAACTGTGCCAAAGTGCACAGTGGAGCTGAAAGGATCTGACTTCATTGTGGCTCCTGCCAGCATCACCACAGCAAATGGGAATGAGTTCACTTCCTGAACTGATTGCTGGGACTAAGAATGCATGTAGACAAATGAGACTCACCCAATTAAATCAGAAGTTAATTATAAGCTCCCTAGACAGCTATGCATATTAAGAAAATAATCATATCACACCACTGAATAAGACCCAAGGACCACATCTCTATTTTAAATACTTAACACCTTGAAAATTGTAGCAATAGCTCTGGGTCTTTTGACTCTGTCCATGAGTCCTGGCAGCTCATTGGCCCCTCATGGCCCAAGAGTTCCCTTAAGATCAGAGACAAGAGCTGGGTGTGGTGGTGGTGTGTGCCTGTAATCCTAGCGACATCAGAGGTCAAGGTAGGAGGACCGCAAATCAAAGCCAACCTCAGCAATATAGCGAGACCCTATGCAACTTAGTGAGACCCTGTCTCAGAATAAAAAATAAAAAGGACTAGGGATGTGGCTCAGTGGTTAAGCACCCCTGGGTTCCATCCCTAGTACCATAAACAACAACAAAAAATAAAGATTGGGGGAGATCAGAGACAAGGAAGTCCTTAGCATGCCTTTAAGTCTTCTCCAAGTAATTTTTTCTTCTGAAAGTTTGATAGAAAAAAAAAACAACAACTTGCCATCTTGGATAGGTTATTTTCCAACTGAAAATGAGGTTAAATCATTGTTTCTAAATCTGTTTTTTTGTGAGATGATCATAAATGTCCTAAAACCAACCTAACCAACTCTCAGAATAATGAAGGCAGTATTTTTTCTTAAATGTAAGCACACGTGTTGTGGTTATTATTATTATTATTATTATTTTAAAGAGAGAGAGAGAGAGAGAGAGAGAGAGAGAGAGAGAGAGAGAGAGAGAGAGAGAATTTTAATATTTATTTTTTAGTTTTCGGCGGACACAACATCTTTGTTTGTATGTGGTGCTGAGGATCAAACCTGGGCCGCACGCATGCCACGCATGCCAGGCGAGCACACTACCGCTTGAGCCACATCCCCAGCCCTGTTTTGGTTATTATTATGTAATAAACTACCTTTAAGGGCTAGTGACCTGGCCTGGGAATATGGGGTTGAGAGTGTGCTCCACCAGATGATGGTGACATTGAATTCTGTCTTTGATTTAATTATATTGCTCTATGATATGTCTTTTGTCTTGCAACTCATACACATTTTTGTTACAGATTATGCTTTTCATTCTTCATACAAAAAATTAATTTATCTAATATTTTCTCTCCATTATGAGTTAAAGCAACATGAATAAATTTTTGATTATTTTGTGTAGCATTTAACTCCCCTATGAGACCATTTTGGTAGAAACCAAATGAACTACTGGCATTAGGTCAAAGCATGATAATTTAAAAAAAGTGTTATTGTTAAATTTCTTAAGAAAACATTGGATTCTAGGATCTCTAAAGTTCTTTTTGGGCCAGTGAATCTAGGCTAATATGGATGTAATTCTGGAAAAAAAGAAGAAAAGAGAGTAAGCACCATCCAATAGGATATTAGGGATCTTCCAGTTGAAGTGTGTGTATGTGTGTCTCTCTGTGTGCACAGTGGGTGAATGACGAAAGCAATCAAGTTCAAGGCTTACGTCGCCTGGACAGATAGGACTGTATTTGGAGTTTATCAGGGAACATGTGACTAACGGGCCTCCTCAGGACTCCTGCCATGGCCACACACACACTCAGACAGGGACACACCCACCCATTCAGAGGGACAGACAGACATACACAGACCCAGACACACCCATACAGCCACAAAGATGCAACACCCAGGCACACATAGAAACACATCCAGACATAGACATACTCACTCAGATACAGATATACACACAACAACACACACACACACAAACACACACACACAGGGCAGACATACACACCTATTTTTCAGAAAGTGTTAAAAACGAAGGCATCTCCTTCCTTGGTTCTTATTTTATAGGAGCTTTGATAAGCTTCCTTGATAATCAGGGCCTTTTCTAGTGGCATCCAAGGTGCACTGGTGACCTCTGAGTATTCTGTTCACCTTAAAGGCCTTTGTATAACTGAGTTAATCCTTCATTTTCTATGGGAATTTGGATTTCAGATATTCTGACAGTCTTCCCTGGGACTCAGTAGACCTCAAAATTCTTTGTGCTTATGAGATGAGGTCTTGGGCCCCAGCCTCTAATTCTGTAAGTTTGAAAAGTGGCCAGGGATGTTCAGTTTTACAAGTCCCCAAATGATTCTGATGCAGGAGTTTCAAGGAGAAACATGCCATCAACCTGTTTAAGAAATTACACAAATGCAACAGCATGTGCTGAGCAAATCAAGGCACCTAAGTATTATAGTAAAAATGTACAAGAACTACCTGGAACACCCCAGTCCTAGGAGTCCCCTTTGTTCTTGCTTTCACAAACAGACAGTTTTTCTGCCTTCCTGTCTAGTCTAGATAATAAAGCTAAATATGTCCATATGTAATGTGCTCTTAGAATTCTAGGATTCCCAGCCTCCTTGACTCATAAGATAATGACTTCACTGACTTTACTGGGGTTGGTTCCTTCTCTTTCTTCTTTCGATACTGGGGGTTGAACCCACGGCCTCGCATGTGTTAGGTAAGCATCTCACCACCGGTCTACATCCCCAGCACTTTTTATTTTGTTTTGAGACAGGATCTTACTAAGTTTCCCAGGTTGGCGTTGAACTTGTGATTCACCTGCCTCAGCCTCCTGTGTAGCTCAGATTATAAGTGCCCACCACTGCATTTCACTTCGTGATCCAGGATATACATATGCAAACATACTTATTGAAAAAACTTCTCAACAATGTTTACCTTTATATTTCATTTTCTTTTCTATTTTGTTTTGCTTCATTTTTGAAAACATGCTGATACAGTAGATTGATTTCATGACCCACTGTTCTGGTTATCTTTTGATACACACACACAAAAAAAATCATTCCAAAACTTAGTGGCTTAAAGCAACAGTAATCATTTTATTATCTTATGCTTTCTGTAGGGCAGGAATTTATTTATTTATTTATTTATTTATTTATTTATTTATTTATTTTTATTGGTTGTTCACAACATTACAAAGCTCTTGACATATCATATTTCATACATTAGATTGAAGTGGGTTATGAACTCCCAATTTTACCCCAAATGCAGATTGCAGAATCACGTCAGTTACACATCCACAATTTTACATAATGCCCTATTAGTAACTGTTGTATTCTGCTACCTTTCCTATCCCCTACTATCCCCCCTCCCCTTCCCCCACATCTTCTCTCTTTACCCCATCTACTGTAATTCATTTCTCTCCTTGTTTATTTTCCCATTCCCCTCACAACCTCTTATATGTAATTTTGTATAGCAATGAGGGTCTCCCTTCATTTCCATGCAATTTCCCTTTTCTCTCTCTTTCCCTCCCATCTCATGTCTCTGTTTAAAGTTAATCTTTTCTTCCTGCTCTTCCTCCCTGCTCTGTTCATAGTTGCTCTCATTATATCAAAGAAGACATTTGGTATTTGTTTTTTAGGGATTGGCTAGCTTCACTAAGCATAATCTGCTCTAGTGCCATCCATTTCCCTAGGGCAGGAATTTAAAAAGGGTTCAGTAGGGCTGTCCTGATTTAGGTGTTTCACATGATTATAGATAGTAGTTGGGGCTGGAACAGTGGCAGTTGAGTCAGCTTTCTCCATGTAGTCTTTCTAATGTGGTCTGTCTGCATGGGCTGATATTATGGCAGCCTCAGGGCAGTCAAATTGATTAAGGTACCTCAGAGTGCCAAAGGTAAGGACCAGGCAGAAGACAGCCTAGCCTTGGAAGTCACATAGCATCGTTTTCTCCACATTCACAATTCCACTGCAATTCAAAGAAGGAAGCACAGGCTTCATCACCATGATGGATGGGGCTTCAAAATCTCATTTTAAGAAGAGCAGAAAGGATGGGAGATACTCCGTCAGTCATCTTTGAAAAACACCTATTGAGGGCACCATTGCAATTTGAAGAACACTCCCCTAGAGGGCACTGTTGTCATGAGACATCAGATTCATGGGTAGAAGGATGGGGAGAATGTTGGGAAGAGCGATGGGAAGAGAGAAAAAGGAATTTGGATGTTAGCAAAGATAGAACAGTTCATCCTTTGAAATTGATTGTTTTTATGTTTCATAGAGCTTGAGGTGGCTATAATGGGGTATGTGGCTCTGCAGATGTCCTAAGGGAAGGGAACCCAACAAAAAAGGAGCAGGGCTAGTAACCAATTTGCAGGGTTTTAAGTCTTTGTGCATTTCCGCCAGTCCCTAGCAGAAGACCTTACACAAAGATCCACTCTGAAAACTAAGCATAAAGTGCCTGTGGGTCACTAGGCAGAAGGGCAAGCTTTGGGAAGAACAATGCTGCCTCTCGTATCCTTAGTTTGCAATAAACTATGGCCGGCTCTACATTTTCAATGCTTGGGCACTGGAAGTGCTAATTTGGAAGACTGTTGAACATGTATTTGTGGGTAAGATTGCCCAAGGAAAATGCATAAAGTCAGAAGAAAAGGGTGTCAAGGAGAAAAAACTGAGAGCCTCCAACATTTGAAGTTAAGAGATAGCAAAGGAGACTAAGATGGTATGGCCTGAGATATAGGAGGAGAACCCAGTGAGAATGGCGGCATGTGCTGGGACAGTTTCCAGGAAGAGGGAGTGGTCCTCAGGGTCAAGTGTGGCAGCAAAATCAAGACTAAAAAGACACCATTGGATTTGGCAATGAGGAAGTGACTGATGACTTTTATAATGTCACTTGCTGGAAATCAGGTAAGGATGGTATTATGGGAGTCTGGAAGTGATGAGAGGGAGTAAAGGGTGATAACTTGAGATAGTCAAGAGATTATCATTTTTAAAAGTTTTTTTGGATAAGACTAAGCATGTACACAGGCAGACGAAAGGATGAGAAATCAAAGACTAAAATGGAATAATTGATACAGCCTGGTCTGGGGAGGAGTGGGATCCAACATCCGGACTGAGGGGTGAGACTTGAAAGAGTAAGGCGGCTGCTTCTGAGAGGAGAGATGGTAAAACAGGGAAGAGATCAAGATTTGGGAAGGAGGGGCATTCACTGTGTAGATGCTTGAGAATAATTTGCCAATCGGTCAGAGATGAGTGAAAACCTGTTCAGTTTCTGCTCACACACATCCAGTGCCCATTCTGTTAAGTATTGTCATTTACAACAAAATGTGAAATAGGAGGCATGCTTGGCTGCAGTCTCTTGCCTCTCCCTGGAGGAGTTCATTCTTCACCTAAGCATGGAAAGAAGGGGTTTGTGAGGGAAAGGGGGTTATGGCAACCAGGTCAGTCTTGAACTCAGAGTAGTGTGGGCATCACCCAGTCCAGAAATCCTTGGCGAGGCAAATTGCCTGCTGGAGACAAGAAAGAGCTTTGAATCTGGAAAGAAAGTGTCCTTTCGACCTTTGCCCAAGCTCTAAGCAAAAGAGGGAGGGGGGATATGGTGAGTTTTGGATCCAGGTGTGCACATGGAAGGTTGAGGTCCATAAATGGTGTGGCCTTGGCTTTTGGTTCCTAACAGCTTTGCATCCTTGGACGGGGCACTTAATACCAAGCTTCTGTTTTCTTTCCATATAAAGGGCACCATCTTACTGAACTAGTGTTCTTTTTGGAATTCAAAGAACCTGTACATCCTAGAAACCCCATAGCTGCTACTATTATTATCAGTATTTAATTTACTATCTATCACAGAGAAAATCAGGAGCTTCTGACTTAATACCAGGATTGTAAGAATATGGTATGATTTTGGAATCTGTATGAAATATAGACTCATTTTATCATTTTCCTATAATTCCATAGCAATTATCATATTATGCATAGTAATACCAATTATTCCATAGTAATTAAACCCAAGATTCCTGAGTACTTCATTTTGGGGAGTAATTCAAAAAGGGAGCTGAGGAGAACATGTCCTACTTTACTGCTTGAACAGGGGGTGGGAAGAGGAGGGGAGAAGAATCCAGAGGTCAGAGTGGCCATATCTGTGATGGCAAGAAACTTGCTGCTTGGAGGAAAGGTGACTGTAACTAGAATGGGTTTGGAACCCAGATAAAAGGAAGGCCTTTTGGGGGACTCAAGAGATGCCAGCTGCAGCCAAGTCATGTCCAAAGGGAGGGCTTCATTGTCTTGTGTACTGCCCAGAGCCTGGACAATTGCCAAGATGGCTGGGTCCTGTGCCTCCTTTCCCCCAGGTGTTCATCTGACCGTAGCACACAGTCTTTTGTGCTCATCTTGTTGGAGTCACTCATCACTCAGGAGTGCCTCAAGGGGAAGGGCAGGTGACTTGTTCACTGTTTGGTTGAATTCTTCAGTGGTTGGTGTTCAGTGCCTTCCAAGTAGCCAGTTCCCTGTAAATGTGATTCACTGGCTGTCTGCATGCCCGAGTGGATAAATGACTCATATATTTTTTAAAAAAATTATTTATTTATTTTAATTAGGTGTATATGACAGCAGAATGCATTTGGAGTCATTGTATGTAAATGCAGCACAACTTTTAATTTTTCTAGTTGTACATGATGTAGCAATGTAGCTT
Source organism: Spermophilus citellus (assembly GCF_964194105.1). Taxonomy (NCBI): domain Eukaryota; kingdom Metazoa; phylum Chordata; class Mammalia; order Rodentia; family Sciuridae; genus Spermophilus; species Spermophilus citellus. Next base: position 57,115,373 of record NC_138193.1, on the reverse strand, counting down.
TGCACCATATGTGCAGTCATATATGTACCTAGGGTATGGTGTCCATCTCATTCCACCATCTTTCCCCCATACCCACTCCCCTCTACTTCCTCCCCTTTGCCCAATTAAAGTTCCTCCATTTTTCTGACCCCCCCCCCACGTCCCGCTCCATTATGGATCAGCATTCACTTATCAGAGAGAATATTTCGTCTTTTTTTGCGGGGGGGGGGGGAGGCGGATTGGCTTACTTTGCTTAGCATGATGTTCTCCAACTCCATCCATTTACCTGCAAATGCCATAATTTTATTCTCTTTTAATGCTGAGTGATATTCCATTGTGTATATATACCACAGTTTCTTTATCTATTCATCTACTGAAGGGAATCTAGGTTGCTTCCGCAATTTAGCTAGTGTGAATTGAGCTGCAATAAACATTGATGTGGCTGCGTTACTTTAGTATGCTGTTCTTAAGTCCTTTGGTTATATGCCAAGGAATGGGATAGTTGGGTCAAATGATGGTTCCATTGTAAGTTTTATAAGGAATCACCATACTGCTTTCCAGAGTGATTGGAAAGACCAATGTGTAGTCCCATTACCAGTGTATGAGTGTGCCTTTCCCCCCACATCCTCACCTACACTTATTTTTTGTTTGTATTTTTGATAACTGCCATTCTGACTAGGGTGAAATGAAATCTTAGAGTTTTGATTTGCATTTCTCTAGTTACTAGAGATGTTAAACATTTTTTCATATGTATTGATTAATTATATATCTTCTTCTGAGAAGTGTCTGTTCAGCTTCTTAGCCCATTTATTGATTTTTTGGTGTTAAGTTTTTTTTTTAAATAAATATACTAGTTGTAGATGGACACAATACCTTTATTTTATTTATCTTTATTTGGTGCTGAGGATTGAACCCAGGGCCTCACATTTGCTAGGCAAGTGCTCTATTGCTGAGCTACAACACCAGCCCTAATGTTAAGTTTTTTGAGTTCTTTATATATCCTGGAGATTAGTGCTCTATTTGACGTGCATGTGGCAAAAATTTGTTCCCAAAATATCAGCTCTCTCTTCACCTCATTGATTGTTTCTTTTGCTGAGAAGAAGCTTTTTAGTTTGAATCCATCCCACTTATTAATTCTTGATTTTATTTCTTGCACATTAGGAGTCTTGTTAAAGAAATCAGGGTCTAATCCAATGTGATAAAGATTTGGGACTAATTTTTCCTCTATTAGGAGCAGGGTCTGTGGTCTAATTCCTAGGTCCTTGATCTGCTTTGAGTTGAGTTTTGTGTATGGTGAGAAATAGGGGCTTAGTTTCATTTTGGTGCATATGAATTCCCAGTTTTCCCAACACCATTTGTTGAAGAGGCTATCTTTTCTCCAATGTATGTTTTTGGTGCCTTTGCCTAGTATGAGATAACTGTATTTATGTGGGTTTGTCTCTGTGTCCTTTTTTCTGTACCATTGGTTTACAAGTCTATTTTTGGTCAATACCAGGCTGTTTTTTTTTTTTGATACAATTGCTCTGTATTATAGTTTAAGTTCTGGTATAGTGATGCCAACCGGTTCACTCTTCTTGCTAAGAATTACTATGGCTATTCTGGGTCTCTATATATTTCTAAATGAATTTCATGATTGCTTTTTCTATTTCTATGAGGAATGTCATTGGGATTTTGATTGCAATTGCATTAAATCTATATAGTGCTTTTGGCAGTATGGTCATTTTGACAATATTAATTCTGCCTATCCAAGAACAGGGAGATCTTTCCATCTTCTAAGGTCTTTTTAAATTTCTTTCTTTAGTGTTCTGTAGTTTTAATTTTAGAGGTCTTTCACATCTTTTTTTAAGTTGATTCCCAAGAATTTTATTATTTTTTTGAGGCTATTGTAAATGGGGTAGTTTTCCTAATTTCTCTTTCAGAGGATTCATCACTGATGTACAGAAATGCCTTTGATTTATGGGTATAGATTTTATATCCTGCTACTTTGTTGAATTCATTTATTAGTTCTAGAAGTTTTCTGATCTTTTAAATAAAGAATCATGTCGTAGGCAAATAGTGATAATTTGAGTTCTTCTTTACCTATTTGTAACCCTTTAATTTTTTTTCATTCATCTAATTGCTCTGGCTAGAGTTTCAAGGATTATGTTATAGTGAAAGAGGGCATCTCTGTCTTGTTCCAGTTTTTAGAGGGAATACTTTCAATTTTTCTCCATTTAGAATGATGTTGGCCTTGGGCTTAGCATAGATAGTTTTTATAATGTTGAGATATGTTCCTGATATCCCAAGTTGTTCTAGTGTTTTGAACATGAAGCGGTGATGTATTTTGTCGAATGCCTTTTCTGCATCTACTAATATGAACATATGATTCTTATCATTTTTAAGTAATTTTTTAGTTGTAGATGGGCACAATACTTTTATTTTGTTTTTATATGGTGCTGAGGATGGAACCCAGTTTCTCACATGTGAGAGGTGAGTACTCTCACTACTGAACTACAATCCCAGCCCTGATTCTTATCTTTAAGTCTATTTTTTTAAAAGAGAGAGTGAGAGAGGGAGAGAGAGAGAGAGAGAGAATTTTTTTTAAATATTTATTTTTTTTTTAGTTATTGGCGGACACAACATCTTTGTTGGTATGTGGTGCTGAGAATCGAACCTGGGCCGCACGCATGCCAGGCGAGCGCGCTACTGCTTGAGCCACATCCCCAGCCCAATTTTCAAGATTATATATTTTGTCTTCATTGTCTGAGGTTCTGCTTTCCAAGTGATCTAATCTGTTGGTGATGCTTTTTATTGAGTTTTTAATTTGGTTTATCGTTACCTTCATTTCAAGGATTTCTGTTTTTTTTTCACAATCTCTGTCTCCCTATTGAAGTAATCTTTTGCTTCTTGTATTTGCTTATGTAGCTCTTTATCAAAATGATCTTTTGCTGCCTGTGTTTGCTCTCTCATATTATCCTTTAATTTACAGAACATTTTAATTATGTACATCCTGAACTCTTTCTCTGTCATTTCTTCTGCTGTGCTGGCCATGGATTCTAATAACGTAGTGTCTTGGTTTGTTTGGGGCACTTTATTCCCTTGTTTTTTCATGTTGTTTGTGTGTCTTCCCTTCTAGCAGTGTAGATCTGAGCTGTTACAGTTTACCCTGTAGACTTTTAGTGTCCCTGCAGGGTTCCAATACTTCTCCTTGATATTGCTTCTAGGCTCTAGCCCAAGCTGGGAGTTGCCCCAACTGAAACCAGTGATGGCGTTACAGAGCATATCCCCAAGATGGAGACAAATGTGTCCCAAGATGGAAGTGGCCACTTTCAGAGATGGGGCACTGAGGAATGCTGGGCAGTGGCATTGGGCAGCATGCTTGGAAGTGCAGTTCAGTGGCATGCAGTGCTGTGGCAGGCAGCTGTCTCCAGACCCTGTCTGGTGTCCCCAGATGCAGGGTACTGTGTACAGGGGACTGTGGCAGTGGTTGCAGTGTCCCAAGGTGGAGGTGACCAGGGAAGCCCCACTCTGGGAGATGAGGGTCCACATGGGAAAAGTGGTGGGAGGTCCTGTGAGGGCACTGAGGCCAGGGAACCTGCGTGGGATCAGCTGTCGGGAGTCCTCTGATAACTCGCAGAGGAACAGTATTTCCACTGCTTTAAGCCCAGGTCATGGAGCAATAAGGAATGCAGCCTCCCTCTGGCCCGCCATCTTGGATCCTCAATGACTCATAATTGAATAACAGAATAAAGTGAATACTAAAGCCTGTTTGAATCTACTGAAATGTGGCCCAAGCATCATTCAAGGTTACCTAATGCCCTAAAAACTAGATAAGACTCCTCTGAGTGATATATTTCATATCTGGGAGGTTCTTGGGGCTGTGGGCTAGTGTGGGGAAGGGAAAACAGAAGCAGAGAGGCTGTGGTACCCACTGGCTCTAAACTCCTGCTTGCTTGGTTTAAGAATGGTTTCCGTTTGACTCTGCCTCATCCACGTGTGCAATGCAATCCCTCCTTTATTTCCACATAATCTGCACTCCCACTGATCAAGGCAATTTGTGTGTGAAGCAGATTTTACTGAGTACTTGGGGTCGAGGCAGAGGAGGAGTTTATATCATGGCAACATGAGCAACTGCAAGTGGAATGTTATTCTTAAAATCCTTTTGCCACCCACCATTAATGATTTCTTGTTGGTCTTATTGACAGTGAAGCCCAGTCTTAAGCCATTTTATAATTTCCTCTTTCCTTTCTTTCTCTCCCCTTCTTTTCTCCTCACCTCTCACACTTCAGATTGCTTTGGAGAAATTAAAAATCTCTGTATTTTAAAGAGCAATTTATCCTTTCAAGAGCATCCCTAGTAACAAAATAACTAAAAATTATAGGTTACTTTATAGCTCTCTCTCTATTTGTATATATTAGGTGCACTCCATGTTTATTTCAACATTATTCATAATAGTCAAGATTTGGAATTATATTAAGTGTCCATTAATAGATGAATGGATTAAAATATGTGGTATATATATACACACACAATGGAGTACTATTTGGCCATAAAAAGAGCAAAAATCTTTTCATTTGCACAACATGGATAAGCTAGATAATATTATGTTAAGTGAAATGAGCCAGGCACAGAAACACAAATACTATATGTCCTTGCTCATATAGGAAAACATCAAATTTGATTTTATAGAAATAGAGATTAGAATAGTGTTTGCATGAGGCTGGAAAGGTATTAAAGATGAGGTTAACACTTAAATAAGTAGACTTTGAAAACAGAGATTTCTCTCCACAATGTATTTCTCACCCAATCAGTTGATCTCCTTAAGAGAAAAGACTGAAGTCACTTGAAAAGGATAAATTCTGGGGCTGGGATGTGGCTCAAGCGGTAGCGCGCTCGCCTGGCATGCGTGCGGCCTGGGTTCGATCCTCAGCACCACATACAAAGATGTTGTGTCCGCCGAAAGTAATACACTTGGGGTTGGGAATTGTGGGTCAATGGTAGAGCGCTTGCCTAACACGTGTGAGGCCCTGGGTGTTCAATCCTCAGCACCACATTAAAAACTAAATAAATAAGTAAAATAAAGTTATAAAAAAAAAAAAAGAAAAAGAAAAGGATAAATTCTGCCTCCAGACTACCTTTGGATTCAAGACCACAACTTCAGCTCCTGTTAGAATTTTCAGATTGCTGGCTTGTCCCACAGATTTTGCAGTTGCCAGCCCCCAAACTGTGTGAGCCAGTTCCACCCTCAACCCTGGATCAAGAGAAGGTCCATGGACTGGGACCAATGTGGGCAAGAAGCCCAAGAAGTATTAATAGGACAAACACCTCTGCAAGGAATATATTGATGAGCCTCTGAAGCTGGTCTTGAAATTGGGAGGAAATGAGGCTACTGACAGGTCAGGATGCATTGTTTTAAAGATCAGAGCTATATTGAGATACAATTCACATACCACATGGTTCACACGTTTAAAGTGTCCAATTTGGGATATAGCTCAGTTGGTAGAGTGCTTGCCTCATATGCACAAAGACCTGGGTTTAATCCCCAGCACCGTACACACACACACACACACACACACACACACACACACAAAGTGTACAATACACAGAGTTGTGCAGTCATCATCACAGTCAATACCTGTTGAATTTTTCTCTTTTGGGGTGAGGATGGGTGCTTAAAACAAGAGTTCTGGAAGTCAGGAGTCAGACATCAAGACAAGGTTAGGGTTGGCCTTCTGGAGGCCTTGAAGGAGAATCTGATTAATCTCTATCTCTTAGCTTCTGGTTGTGACAGTCCCTGGTATCCTTGGTTAGTGGCTACATTACTCCTGTTCCTACCTCTGTCTTCATATGACATTCTCCGCTGGATTCATGTCTCTGGTCCTCTTCTGTTTTTATAAAGATGCTAGTCATTGGATTTAGTGTCCACCCTAATTCAGTATGTAAGTCAGGACACAATTTAAGGCTCTCTGAGGACAAAAATGAACATGACAAGCAATAATGGAAAAAGTAGTTCCCAGATAATGAGAAAGGGAAAAACAAAGAAGAGTAAAGGTGGATAAGAAGCAACAAGATCAAGACCTTTTGGAGGATGAAGCAGAATGCTTTTGAAGTCATGCATGTATAAGTTTGGGATTTTTATATCTGAGTAGCTTCCTGAAAGGTCTTTAGATAAGCAAGAAAGACAACAGGCAACCCTTCCAGAAGATTTGAATCAACAGATGAGGCAATTGCAGAGAATGGACCCAACAGCTTTCTGTTCATTCCCTGTGACTCCTCACTACCTTGTAATGATTAAACAATAGTGATTTTAATATTTAAAGGGAATATCTAGATTAATGACTGACAGTCTACAGAACCACTAAAGAATGATTTAGAAGTAACATGTACCAATTCCATGCTGTATAACAAACAGCATTATTATAAGGTTGCAAAGAGGCTGCTGCAGGAAGGCTGGCAAACTCTTTGCCTGGACCAAACTCGGAGCTTGAATCAGTGGCTAGTCTTCATTGGCAGACTCACAAAAGACTGGAGAGCAGAAAGATAAATTGGGTATTTGGCAGAGATGGGAGGACCATGGCTATAGGCCAAAGAAGAATGAAGACCCTGTAGATATTGATACCAAAGTCTTCAAATTCCCACTAAGGAAAGTAAACAGAAGTCAGAGAGAGATGTGCTCTAAAATAAATGTAAAAGCAAGATGTTAGAAAGAGGACAGGGTCAGTCTGGGTCTGTATTTATGGGATCTGAAGGAAGGTTGACCAGCAGGTTGTATGGTCAGTTGAGTTTGAAAGAAGAAGACCAGATGGCCAACGACACGGAGACTTTTCCTTTCTGGACATCCTATGGTGGGAGACTCAGGTCACTGTCTTGTAAGACTGGGGACAACAACTCAATGGCGCCAGGCTGGAGTGAATAGCTTGCAGAGGTTCTAAAAAGATCAAAGTAATCCTGTTGTTCCAGTGTGTTTGAATTACGGACCCTACAATTCTCACACAGTGTCCAATGACACCACATTAACAATTATTAGCCAAGATGGTTCAAGTTTAATTAATTGAATTTATGGGGAAGAATCTGCCCTTCTTAGTACTTTCAACATACAGGTTTTATTTCTGTTTTTCTTTTGTAACATGCCACATTTACCTATATATCATGGTAGATCATTTATTGGATATTTTGTTGAAAGGAGGGCATTCTAGAATCCTGTAAGAGTTGGAAATGTTATCTCCCAACGAGGAAGGTCAGAGTAGAACCCTCCACACATCAAAAGAAAGAGAGGTTATAGAAATACAGCAGTCCTATAACTAAAATAGTAATATATTTTTGGTGCTCCAGTTAAACTTTTTTTTACTCTGAAGAGGCTGAAAACTTCCAGAAAAAACTCAGCAAAGACACCAAGTTGCTCAAGGAGTTCCAGGAACCCAGAATAAGCTTCTGAGCCTGGGCCTTCTCCCACAACATGTCTCCTTCAATTCTCTCAACCAAGAGATGCATTTTGATGAACAAGTGATCTATGACTTTAAAAATTTTGCACAAGTAACTCCAGCATGCATCACAAGCATACAGAGTGGGGAAAAGCAGTGGGGATTTTCACTCCTTCCCCATTGTAGAAAACAGAAAACATTTGTAGATTTAACAGAAAAATTTAAAGAACTGATTTTTCTTATTGATGACTGTGGAATTAGAAAGTAAATGATATTTAATAATATATAATATACTTTTTACATTCTTAACTTGGAGATGATTTTTTTTCCCTAGAACTACTACAGATAAGTATTACATTAGATATTATATATTAATAGATTTTTAATTAGTTTTAATTAGCAATTAGTGTTCTAAGGATTGGAAATGTGTTGAGTAATAAAGCTGAACCTTGAACATGGAGAAAAAGAAAGGAAATATATGTTGCCAAGAGGGCATCTGATCATGTGTCAGTACCCCTTACCAATTTGCAGTGCTCCTCTTTGGTAGCCACTGCTCCTTGGTGGAACTGACCAACCCTCACTCTGTGCAGTTCTGGTAGGAAGAACACTCTAAGGACTGCAGTAGCCTAGGCTTGGCTGATCAGGACACTGCATTTGTAACTGAAAGCTCAGTCCCTGTCCCCAATGCCAATCAATGTTAATTTTATAATGAGGACATGGTTTTGAGAAAAAGGAAAAAGAAGGTTTATGGCTTTGTTAGCAAAGGAGAAACACAGGGGACTCCTGTCCCAAAGGCTGTGACTCTCTCGATCAGGAGGGACAGGGGGGTTTTAAAGGAAACCTTCAAAGGTTATTATATTCCAGGTTTGCTCTGGTGGGGGTCCCAGGGCACCCTGATGGAGTGTTAGGATTCATTTGTTAATTTGGGAGAGATTCACTTCTCAAATCCTCAGGAGGCATCTCCTTCCTTAGTGGGTGTGTTTAAGGGCAGTTAACTAGGGCAAGAAAAGATAACACTGTCTCCCTAATCTTGTTAGAAAGGGGGAGAGGGGAGAAGAGAGAATCCCCTCCTTTTTTTTTTTTTAATAAAAATAAGCCATAGAGCAATGAGGGCTACATTTCAGAAGGTGAAGAAGGGACCAGGGACCACTGTTACACATTCATTTGACCAAGGTGATTGGTCCAGGGATGGGCATATGATCGAAAGAAGGCCAATGAGAATTTTCTCCTGGCTTAAAGATCTATTTTTCCCCTCTTGCTGCATAGAGGAAATCATCTGTAAAAAGTACTCATGAGACTAATCCACAGAGAGAATCAGTACAAAGGGAAGGAGTTAGCCTTAATAAATGGGGATATTTTAAGTCGGTCATGCTCAAGGCCAACTCCAACTCTGCCATAAGGGCTAACAGCCCCCTTTCATTCAAATTTGTGAAAATTGAGTCGAACATCTGTCACTTGTAATTCGAGGAGCCCTTGTTGATCCCTTCACTGCCTGCTATATCAATTTTGACAGCCTTCCCCAGCCTGACACTTCTCCCGGGGAATGTGTGATCTTATCGTAGATGCATCTAATGATTCTGTCCTCTAGCAGTGTACTCAGAGTGTTCCTAGAATAACCACCAACATAAGAATAGCTAAGATCTTATCAGAATCAAAGTCTTATCAAAAGCATAGTGCTAAGGGCATTATATGCATTTTTTTCTTTGGCATTATTATCTCCAATTCCTTACTTTTAATTGGAAAGTACTAGGATTTGGGGAATTTGAGAAGTTGCTCATCATTTGGCCACCAGTAAGTTGGAGGAAAGAATGTGTAAACCCAGTCGAACTCTCTGGAACCTGTGCTGTTACATTATATTGTCCCTTCCTGGGCTTGGCCTCCCAAAGAACAGTGCAGTCACGGAGAGCTCAAACAGAATCCTGTGGCTCCACTTATTTATGAGTTGGGTGGCCACTATTTTGAGATAGTGAGTAATGCTGAAGGGCATTTTGTACTAGGCTGACAAAGTGAACCCTCTTAGCAATGCAAAAGAAAAGGAAATAATGTCCGCAGCTTACAGGTTGAGAAACGCAAACTCAGAGTGGTTAAGTGACTTGGACATGGTTACACTGTAGCAGTGTTGAAGTTGGGAAAAGCTCCCAGAAATGTGTGACTTCAGACCCAAGAGGGCTGAAAAGAAAATGTGACTTTGGAAGGCTTATAGAAATCAACGTCTTTAGGTGGATGGTGTGAAGGGCTTGTTCCAGTAAAAAAAAAAAAAAAGTCTTTCCTTGTTCAATGAATTATTTCATTCTGGGGAGGAGGACTTTGTCTACTTTTCCTTTTTCTGGAAAGGTCAGCCAATGGGTCAGGCAGTTGGGGATTTTCATGAGGTTAGGTTTCCTGATTCATGGGGTCAGATTTATCTCTCTTATTGCCTCTCAGAGAAGGATGAGCTCATTGGTGGTGACAAGAGCAGCTCTCTGTCCCTTCCCTTCTCCAAATGCTGGAAGAAGTGGGATGTGAGCTCTCAAATGTCACAGAAGCCTACAAAATGCTGACTCCCGGATGCCGTGCATAACTGGGGTTGGCTCAGAACGTGGAGACAGGGCAACACCATCATCTGCTAAGAATTCATTGTTCTGCAGCTTGCCCTGGACACAATGGTAAGACTGAGACAGGAGGAATAGATGTGGGGTGGGTGGGGGCAGCAAACTGGGTGTGTCTTTGCAAACAAGTCTTCTTAGGGGGTGGGGAAAGGAGCAGTGCAGGATTAATCAAGAAGCAGACTGTGTGTGGGTTTAGGGCACTGAGAAGCAGGGACATAAAAAAACCAGACAGAACAAAGCAAAGCAAAGCAAAACAAAACAAATACTCAAACTAAGAAAAGGAGGTGGGAAGCATTTGTTTGGAAAGATTTTGATATTCACTGCTTAAAAAGAAGCATTGAAGTCCTCATGGGAAAATTTAGAACTTTGTTTAGTGTTTTTGTATTCTAAATCACAAATGGTAGGTGGGCTCCTTGACCTTTGCAGAGTCAAGGTGCTATTTGGATTAGGAGTTCTGCTGGGTTGAATGGTGCCAGAATCCCTTGTGGGCAGAAGGGCAGCTGATGGCCACATGCTTTGAGTGGCCCCGAGCAGTAGCCTTGATCATTTCAAAAACAACCAAAAGGAAGAGTTCTGAAGGAAGAACTCCAGAGCTCCAGAGGGCTAGCAGAGGCGAGATTGGAGGTTATTTCTTTTGCTTCTTTGTGTGTTTTCCATTGTTTTTGGAAATACTGCAGTCTTATGCAAAATTTTATTTTTATGTAAGAGTAAACTATGTCCCTATTGACCATCACTCCATTTGTGGCTTTTCCTTTGTATTAACATGTATATAATGAATCACACAGATGAGAATCCCTGTTTTGTGTGAGTGGCTTTTAAAAAGCATAAATGATACTGGACTGTTCATTCTTTCTGCAACTTGCATTTTCCTCTCAAGATGTCCTGATCTACTTCATTCTTTTAACTACAGCATGATAGTCCATAGTGTGATTTTATTATATGTACATATAATATTTACAATAATACAATTATTGTTGTAGCTATTACCTTTATAGTAAATATTAAAATTATTATAATAAATATTCTAACACATGGCTATATATTTATATAGCTATATATGACTTTCTGTTTTATGTATGTTTTACTTATTTATACATTTATTCCTTTTCTTATGGACATTTGGGTACTTTCCACTTGCAACCCATTGCAAATTTTCAGTGAACAGCCTTGAGGGTAGGGATATAGCTCAGTGGAAGAGCATGTCTGAGGCCCTCAGTTCAATTCCCAGCACCACAAAAACAAAACAAAGATGTGAACAGCCTTGACTCCCTAGGCATGTGTACAGAAGGTTTCTCAAGGCAGATATGGAGGAACCACTGATGGTTGATGCAATCAACTTGTGCTCCATAGAAGCTGTAATGATTGTAGTCCCAATTGCATTATTAAAATATTGATTTCCTACAATTTTATCAACACTTGATCATGAGGGAAAAATTGCCAATCCAATAAATGAAAAATGGTATCTCATTGATTTTTCTTTGGTATTGCCCTAGTTCCCAATGAGGCTATTTTAATTTATTATTCATCCTTTTCTTATTTAAAAAATTTCCTCAGGACATATTCACTCCTTTTATAGTATTGAAGGGAGTTCTTTCCTCTTCTTTTCCTCCTCCTGTACAGTATACAGACAAAGACTATTAGCTCTCACTGGGCCATATTAGGTCTAATGACTATTCTTGAACCCGTTTTGGTTAGGAGGTAGGACCTATCACTGGAGCAAGTTGAGTGGGTTCTCCTGATTGGTTGTGGACTTCTCCTGGAGCTGGGCTGGGTCAACCCTAAGTTCCCTACAGCTGCTGCTGCTGAACAGAGAATGGAAGTAGGGAACAGGAGCAGTGACTTTCCAGTTCTAATATTCTACAACTCCCAGAAGTCCTGAGATTCTACTTGCTTTATCAGGGATTTTTTAAAAACAAATATTTATTTATTTATCAATCAATCAGGGATCTTTTGATTAAAGAGAACAAACACTACTCAAGCTAAATCAAATGTTAAGTGGGATTTATTTAGTGGGGGGAAGCATGGCAGAAAACAGCTGGGCCAGGGTAGGAGCCAGAATGCTGGTAGAAACAAAGGCCTCTTTCTCTCTCTCTGTTTTCCTAGGCACATATTCCCTTTTCATTTTCCTCCCGATCAACCTCTTCTGCTCACATATTTTCTGCATGACCTAGGCTGACCATCTTAACTTTGACTTAACTATGTTTTCTTCTTAAGTATCCACCACCTATTTCCTGTGGTCTCTGGGTCTCTTGTTCAATTATTGGTAAGATAGGAATACATTGGTTTCTAGCCAGCCAAAGGAGATCATGTGTTCAAACCTGATCTAATCAACTTGTCCACCTACATGAAGGACAGAGCTATTGGCCACAGAGAGCTGCCCCTTCCAGAGTCAGTGGGTGTGGCAGTTCCTGCAGAAACTCTAGGCAGGGCAGGCAGTAAAATGTGCCCACTACAAAGGTGTGGTCCTCTTAAATCCAATGAGTTGTGCTGTATTCTAAAGTATGTTGGGGTGAGCAAGAATAGCAAGAGTTCCCCTAAATATTCCCTTTTCTCTTCTTCCTCCTTTGACCCTCAAATTTAAATTCTGGATCAAGTGGAACATGCTTAGTAAGTGCTCTACCACTGAGCTGCACCCCAACCCTTAAGCTAAATTTTATGTACAAAGATGTTCTTTAAGTGATAAATGGAAATTAATGAAGTGTTATACTCAAAGCATGGCTGAATAAAATACATCAATTCCATGAAATAGTGTGTGTCATTAAAGTGATGCTCTTAAACATTAAAAATAAAGGAAATGCATACAATGATATATATATGTATATAGTTAGTGAAAAAATAGGCCATTTTGGTATATATAGTATGCTTATGGTCATAGAAATTAAAAACTCAAAATTATATATGCATATATATGTATTTATGGACATACATGTATATATACATATATGTGCACATATATATGAATGATATGGTAGTCTGCTTGTTTGACAATGGGCATTTCTTTCTTGCCTCTACTTTTCTGTATTTTAATTTTTTAGATTTTTTAATTTTTCCATATTTTTTATTGGTGAATTTTAATTGTAAATAATGGTGGAATTTGTTGTTACATATTTATACATGCACACTTCTGTACTTTTAGAGGAAATAAATACATTTGTCTTTTATAAAAGGAAAAACCTAATGAAATTTATTTTAAAGAAGATAGCTTGGGCCTCTTGAACTCTGGGCTATGCGACCCATAACTCTTCTCAGTAATGTCTAAAAGCCATTTCCATTGGGCTCTGAGTTCTGGGCCAAAGGGAATATTCTTTATATTCAGGGTATCACAGCTTAGCACAGTGCCTGGGTGCATTCGACACTGAGCAAATAATTGCCAAATGAATGAATGAATAATGTATGGATCCTTGTGCTGGGTGTGTGGTGAGATTCCAGCCTCTTATTTAGCAATTTAAGTGGAAGAATCCTTCAGTGTTTCTCAACTAATAATCCTCACTTAAAAGAGAAGTTCACTGGGAGTTTCCTTATCCTTCTCAGGGCCACCACTGATTTATCCTGGGTAGGACTTGGGAGACCTTTTTGGCTCAGCCCCTGCACAAACCACTTGACTTCCATCCATGAAGTCGGGACCTCAGGCTGTCAGGAGCTCAGTCCTGTGATCAGCAGCATTCCCATTTCTGTTCTCCATTATACAAAGTGCGCACCCTGTCTTGGGGTGTTGCATTGGATTGGGGTCTTACTAAAACCAGAGCTTTCTATTCTGAGAGACATATGTGGGAGTAAAATTTTGAAATCAATAGATCTGTGAGAATGAACAGGTAACACCCCCACCCCCTGGAACCTGTCTGTGCTGCATTGTCTTTTGACCACCAAACATCCATGAACTTCCACATTCTAGATTTCATCTCTTTCCTCCTTTAAACCATTTTACCCTGCTGGGGCCGCCCTCACCCCAGGTGGCGCACTGGATCCCATACAACTCCTGTGTCCTTCGGGCTCCAGTAACACCTATTTATTGTTGAGATAAACCTCCAGGGGCTGCCAAACTGCTTTTTGCCTCTCTCTGCAGAAGCCCCCTTTCAAAGCAAGTAAGCTTTTCTCCCTGTTACCCCTTCACCTTCTCTGTAGTGCTATAGCACCTCATAGTAGCCAGTACTTGGTAGAGCCCTGTGCCACCCAAAAGTAACTTTAACATTGACTAAGGTCCTACCATATGTTAGACACCTTTCATGGTGCTGGGGGCACAATAATGGACAAGGCAGAACTGATTCTTCCCCCCTGAAGCTCACCTTCTACCAGGGTGTCAGACATCAATAGAATCAACACAAAATTGGAGCTCAGTTGTCACGATAGCCATGAAGAATTGCAGAGCACCACAAGAGCATCTTGGTGACAAGGTCCAGGGTGACTGAGGGGCAGATGAGGATGTCGAGGAACTGCGAAGCCAAGGTTTTGGATGGGTTGATTTTGTGGATAGATGTCTGATTCACCCAAGAAGCAGAGAAAGTATGAGCCAGGTGGCAAATTTTTCAATGAATAATGAATTTGGAAGAGGGAAATGATGCTGAAGTCATATATTTGGAGGGGAAAAATGTTAAAGGAAAGATAGAGAAATCTAGAAAGGGGTGGTGGCAGGCAAGTGTTCCACTTAGAGCTTTGACCAGTGGGGGACAGCATTGAGATGCTTGAGGAGTTTAGACCTGACAATCTCTGGAAGGAGGGAGGGCACCCACCTAGTGGATCAAAGTCCTTAAACATGGAAACCAGAGGCTTGTTGGCTTATCTTATTTCACTCTGAGTGGATATAAGAGTCCAGTAACAGCGCACCCCAAATACTCCTCCCTCTGTCAAAGACTTGAATAGTGGCTGGCACTATGCCTGGAGGAAGTCATTTCAGTGGGAAATGCTCTTTTCCAAACCCAAACAGGCCTCTTTTCTGCTGAGAGCTGAGAGTTCTTTCTGGGTGTGGTTCAAATCCTGGATCTGCCATCTCTTGGCTGTGTAACCCCAGGCAAAGTACTTAACTTTCCTGTGCCTCAGTTTAATGTCAGAACCTACCTAATATGGAGATTAATGATCTACTTTAAGCAAGTTAGCACATAAGGAGTGCTTAGAAAAGTGCTGGGTACCTAGCAAGTACTAATAAGTCTTACATAGATTACTTGGATCCCTGCAAATTTACAAATTTGTGGAATTTGTAAAAAAAATTATAATTATTTACTTATCTGGCAAGAGTGAAAGGAATAGGACTTATTCAGGTGTGAAGAACAACTCCTGCAGGGGGAAGGGGGGATCCCTGTTGGGGGTTGCCCTGAATTTTGAATTTTTATTCTTACAAATTCCTGGGCTACAAAATTACCAGCTTCATGCCTTTTTGTTGGTTTGTCTCTCAGTGCCTCTGATAGAGGAAACTTATCTCTTTCCAAAAGTTGCCAGACTGGGTTAAGCCCACCTACTAGACCCACCCAAGAAAAGTGTATATGGCTCAGCCTGGGGGTGATGGATGAGGCAGATGGTGCTAGCAGGATTCTGGGAGAAGGTAGGGGTTGGGACAGCAGTGTATGAGAATCAGTTCCTATGGACCTGCCAGAGTCAATTGCTAACTTTCTGGCAAATTTTAAGCCATTAAACATAGCTATTATTAAATATTACTTTACTTAAACTTACAGCTAAAGACATTTACTAAATACATTATAAGTACCAAAATTATCTTAATTATTTAACTACATTTAAACACTTATCTATGTTTGCAAGGTTATTAGGTTATTAGTGGAAATATTATGTAATGGTATGCTATTGAACATCTTTCCAACTCTGTATGAAGCGATTTTGTCAGTAGCTTGAAAAATGGCCGTGTAGGGATGGAGAAAATGATATATTGAAGACTAAACTTGTAAGTGTATCACATCTGTTGCTGTTAGCTGTTACATTGCTAGTAATAGAAACATTTGAAGAAATATTCTTCCAGCATTATAATGAACAAGTCACTTGTTACTAAGCATGAAATATCAGCCAGCATTTATGTTGGACCTATTCTTGTTTATCATTCACAACATTAGGTTGGTTATCCGTGAAAAAGTTTGGCAAAAATCAATGGAAGTTTTGTTTGGCTTACCAATTAATTGATTTGATGGAATTTGATGAACTTTTTCATCAAGAATATTAAGTATTGTTATTTGCATCCTTTATATCCTAAAATTTATATGCAAACATGCCACCCCACCCACACAGGTTGTTAAACATTTATCAGTGCAACTCTAGTGGGGAAAGAGGGAAAGCTGGGGAAGAGAGCCAGGTCCTGATGGTGCCTTTATGGATTCTTGGCCACAGGAAACATGAGGCCTCTAGCACCCAATAAAACAAAACTGCAGACTTCCTTTCGGGTTGTTGAATTTCCTCAATCTCCTCCCACTCTCATATGGTCCCCATGGTGTCACTCCAGCTGCCTTAAACTTAGACTCTCCCTCCTTGCCCAGTGCCTTTCAGTTGCTGAATCTTGGTGAGGCTGCCTGGCAGTGCATTCCTCGGGGACCTAAGGCTACAACTTTGTTCAGCACCCAGACTCTGGCTTGTCTGAAAGAAACGTTTAGAGAATTTATCCTTCTCGAGAACTTAACTTTCTCTTATGTAATATTGTGATTACTAATAACTAATATTTATTCTGTTTTTATTATTAATAGAAGCAGTTCTTTGGGCAGTTATTCTGCTCCAGGTGATCTCTTGGGAAATTTACATGTATTATCTCTGATGCCCACTACCACCTGAGGTTATTTTACAGATGGAGAAATTAGAGCCCAGTAGTTTGGGGTCCCATGACCAGTTAAGGCAGAGCTTGGATTTGAATCCAAGATCTGTGTGACTTTGAAGACAGTTTCACAAAACTACTGTTTTACATCGTGTATGGATTCTACCCTTGCTTAATATGTAGAAGAGTTCGTTAGCTAACATTTTAGCATTGCAATCTAACAAAATTATTTTTCATGTACAGTACTTTACCAAGAGAGAAGCTGTGCTACTTGAATATCTTAGAAAGTTCATTAAACATATAATTAGACTATTTTTGTGAAATAATCTGTGTGAGTCAGCTTTTTGTCTCTACGACCAAAATACCTGACAGTAACTATTGAGAGGAAGAAAAAGTTTATTTTGGCTCATGATTTCAGAGGTCTTAGTCTGTGGTCAGCTGATTGATTCCATTGCTCTGGGTGTGGAGTAAGGCAGAACATCATGGCAGAGGGGAGTGGTGGAGGAAAGTGGCTCAGCTCATGGTAGCCAGAAGGCAGAGAGAGGGCAAGGCACCAGGGAAAAATATAAGCCCCAAAGTCATACTCCTAGAGACCTGTTTCCTTCAACCACACTCTATCTGCATACAATTATCATTCAGTATGGTAGTCCTTTCAGATTATTAATCCATCAAATGGATTAATGCACCGATTAGATTGCAGCTCTCATAATCTAATCATGAGCTTTTGGGGGACATCTCATATCCAAACCAGAGCAGAATTATTTTTGCTTGGGTAGTGATTTGATGAAACAAAGCCAACTTCACTCATCTTTTCTGTGAGACTGATCATCAGGAGCAAACCAACAGTTATAGGGACTGACAGCTTTGGGGTCTCTCTGAATTTCCCTATCAGGTCTGCTCTATCCTGGCATCACCTAGACACCCTGGGGAAAAGATACAAATATTCTGTCTCATTGCCAAGTTACTCTGTGCTTCACTTTGCTTATGCATATAAAGGCAATGTGAGACCAGAATTGGATAGAAGAATGACAAAACCCTTAATCTAATGTGACTTAAAATTATTTAGGGAAATGGGCAGGGGTGAAGATAATGGAAGGCCACTGTCCTACCAAATCCTTCCTTCCTACATTAATTCTCCCATGCTCTAAGAAGTTCGGAAATTCAAATATATATGATTCATTTCCTGTTCTTCAGAAACCCATAGCTGTGAAGACAATTAATGTTTAATTAAAGTACAATAATTGTATCTTCAGGATCTAGCCCCAAACCATCTGGACCAGCAGAATGAAACTGAAAGAGTTTGGGGATGTGACCTGAGCAGGACCTTGTAATGGGGTAGACACTGGAGGCTGGTTCATGGGCTGACGTATAAATTCAGGCAGTAGGTGAGGTGGGTGATGAGTTCCAATGTGGTTCAGGCAGAAGTTGACGTCTAAGTTGGATTCCCCAGGGTAGAAAGCAGTCAACCCAGAGCAGGGAGTCTGGGATAGATGGTCTTGCCACTCTTGGTGCTTACTGAATGGAGGCAGGCTTGCCAAGGGGTGGGTTAGTGGGACTGACACCAGGCTTTGAAGTGGGGAGATACGGGAGCAAGGCAGAAGCCCAGGGCTGAGCATTTGAGCTTAGCATATCAGCTTCAAGTAACACTATAAGAAATCATTTCAAGTACTTACTGCTACATAGTAAATCATTACAAGACTGAGCATTTTAAGATAAAAAGAGTTTGTAATTTCTTAGGACTTTGTGAGGAGCCATGCAGTTCTGTGATCTTGCCCAGGCTCACTAATGCTGTAAACCCACAGATGGTGGCTAGAACATTGGAAGGGCCAAAGTGGTCTGTGGGTTCTGGTTGTTGGCTGGGTGTCTTGGTTCCCTATGTAGCCTCTTACTTAGGAGTAAGCTACACTAACTGGAGGGCATGAGAATGAAGATGGAATCTTCATGGAGCTGGCTTTGTAAAGCCCAGGCTCTGGAACTCACATAGAACATTTCCTTCATATTTTATTGATCAAAGGTAGTTACCAAGCTAGTCTAAGATCACCTAGATTCAAGGGGCTAAAGACACAGACTCCACCTTTTGAAGGGAGGAGAGACATTACCATGTGGCAAAAGGGACCTGGATCTTTATTATACTTACCATATAGCCCCAAGGAGCTACATAAGACCTCATAGTCAGAAAATGGAACCTCTGGGTTGGCATTATCTTATTTATCTTTATGGACTGGAGCCTGAGAGTGGACTCAGGCTGCCTGACTGATGGTGATCTGAGAGGCAGAGGACCAGAATCAGGGGATGGATACTTTCCACAAGCCCTGGGCTGCTTCATGCTTGCCTGTCCCTATGGTGGCAGACTGGACCTCATTGCATTGCAGCCTCTAGGGGCCTTTTGCACACATCCAACTTAGATCCCAGGAACAGTTCAGACTCTGTAGACTTTGTGTTCTCTTCATGGTAGGAAGATGGGCCTGAAAAGAAGAAGAGAGGCCCTCCAACCCCTCCATGCTGTCTCCTCTTCCCAACAGAAAGTCTTCTACTCTTCAGGTGTGTTCTGAGCTTTTCAGCTTGTGGCAGGGAGTTCCAGTCCTTTGGGTGAAAATCTGGTGGCATAAGAGGAACGGAGAATAGGGTTGAGGTTGTGGGGCCAAAGACAAGCCTGGAATTTCTCAAAGTACCCTGGTCAGCTCCTCACTACCTGGAGGGGAAATCAGGCATAGTTTTCTTCAACCAGGGCTGTGGTTCTGGTAGTTGGGTGGTGCTTGGGGGCATGGAGACTGAAGGATGAGGGGAGTCTTAACCAGCTGTGGCTAATATGGATTAGAACCTTCTGCTGTCACCAAGGTCAGCCCCAAGGCCCCACGGCAAATCTTACTTCCCGCCCCCAGCCCTAGTCATAAGAAACCCACACCACTTGTTCAGTCTTCCTTGCAGAGGACATTTCATCTCTTTGAAACCAAGCATTCAGGTCTTTCCCCAGCAAACTCGGCCCAGTTCTAACTACAAGCTCTAACTACAGAGAAGCTTTCAGTAAGCTTCATCCCCTGCTTCCCCTAAGGTCTGCCTGATCCCACCCCATAGCCCCCTGTGCCCAAAGGAGGAGCAGAGGAAAGTGCCAGAGCCAATCCTGGGTGGTGCTGCTCCAGGGGTTCCAATAGCACTTTTAAGCCTGGGCCAAATGAACTTCCTGTTTCAAAGAAAGGAGGCTTATTGTGGAGGGGGCTCAAGCAGCTTGGCACAGCCAGCGGAAGAGGTAAGCATAAATAAATCACGCAGGGCGACTTGACTTTCTCTTATAATGCAAACTGGGTTTCAAAATCCCAGGGAATGTGCTTCTGGGCACAACTAGTTTTCCGAATGCCAAGGCACTGGGTGTGGGAGAAGGCTGTGGGCTTGGTGTGGGTGGGCTCTGGTGTAGAGTGGCGCTGGGAGAATGGATATACAAGAAGCAGAAAGTGTTTCTAAACCTCTGATAGTCACAGTTTTCTGCTCCTGGACTTCACATTTCCCAACCAAATCTCCCACTTGAGGCTCATGGAGCTATCCTGACTTTTTGGCGGGGGAGCAGGGGGCAGAATCATTAGGAATTGAATTCCTAAACTTTTCAAAGTCTAGACTCAGTTTGCTGTGCTCCAGTTTCTAGCTGGAGTAGGACAGCCCAGGATGGGGCTCAGGGGTTAATTTTTATTTGAGAAGACCCGTCTTCCCAGCCCTAGTTGAAGACATGTCTGGGTTCCTACTAGGGTATCAGTCATGCAATTTCCCAGTGCTAGCAATGCTGATTTAGGCCATTCCTTTCAGCCCAGGTGATCACAGTGTCAACAGTCTGGATGGGATAAAGGGTGAATGGGCGAAGGGAGAGGGTGGAAATCCCAGTGAATGGCCAGTGATGGACTCATGGATCAGACCAACGGATAAGGTCTAATCAAGGTCAGAAGGAGTTGGCATCTAGATAGGTCCTTATAGACACTCTCACAGGAGGGAATGCCAGGTAGTGGAGGTGGGGCAGAGTAACCAAAGGAGCTCAGGACTGTTAACCTCAACTCTCTGTGACTTGGAATTTAAGGAGTCCCTGGGAGAGAACGAGCATGAGACAGGAGTTGAGGGAAGAGGGAATGATTAAGCAAAACCATGCAGAGATGCAAGATGGTGCCAGGGCCCAGCAGGGATGGAGTCTTGGAATCTTTTTTTTTTTTAATATATATATATATTTTTACTTGTAGTTGAACACAATACCTTTATTTTATTTATTTATTTTTATGTGGTGCTGAGGATCAAATCCAGTTCTTTACATGTGCTAGGCAAGTGCTCTACTGCTGAGCCACAACCCTAGCCCCAAGTCTTGGAATCTTATTGGCATCAATGATGATGTGGTTTTCCCTAGCAGTGCTTGGGAATCCTGGCCACAGGGGCCAGGCAGGGAGAAGGACAACATGAGCAGATGACTAGGCACTTATTTTTATAAAACTGCTGATCTTGAGAGAAGGATTCAGAGCTCTCAGGGTCTAAGAAGATTTTTTTTTTTTTTTAATGGCATATCCAGGTCAATTTTTAATGCTGCCTGGGAATACTGCACAATTACAAAGTTTATACTTTAATAAATCAAAATGATACTTTGCCATAGTGGGTAAGCAGTGGCCTCACAGGACTGTTCATGGCTAAGGTAATCAGCAATGTGATAAAAGGCACTTGAAGATCTGCATGGGCCCAGTCTCTGCAGGCTTCATGATGTCTGTGATGTAGTCATCAGGCTTCTCCCTGTCTTTCCAGGCCCGTTCCGGCCCTTTGGCCATTTGCCTTCTACACATTAGCCATGCATTGCCACAGGGTCCACAGTATTGGTCTTTCTCTTCTATGCCAAGTGCTCTGCCCTTGTCCTAGAAGATCCTCTCCCCATTTCTAAATGGAAGAACCTCTCGTCCTCAATCAATTTGACTGTTTATTGTCTGCAACCTAGAAACTGTTTTTGCTGGGCCAAGTTCTGTGTTTCTTCCTCTGTACTCCCCAGGCCCTCCAGTACATTTCAGTTATGGCATTCATCATTTTTGTAATAAAATTTTATGCACATGCAGTTTTCTCTCTAGGCAACAGCATGATCTCCCTGTCTTATTTATCTTTATACCTCCAGAGCTGAGCGTAGTGTGTCTTGTACATATTTAAATTCTTATTAAAGTATCTTACTTTACTTGATTTTAGAAAATCAAATGATTTAAAACTGTTTTCTTTTAAGGATACATATGAATGTGTGTTTTAAATAAGATATGTGTATACTTTTTTTTTTTTGAAAAAGTTACAAGTTTTTCAAGAACTTAGGGTGTGGTATCTTCATCGGCTCAGGCTGCCATAACAACATTGACTGCATGGCTTAAACAACAGAAATCTATTGTCCCCACAGTTGTAGAGGCTGGAATCTCCAAAATCAAGGTTCTGGAAGGGTTCAGTTTCTGGTGAGGGCTCTCTACCTGGCTTGAAGACCCTGCCCAATGGTCCTTCTTGGATCTAAAATATTTCCTAAAACGCTATTCCAAATGCAGCACATTGGGGTTTGAGGTTTGACACACACACACACACACACACACACACACACACACACACACATATATATATATTTTTGGGGGTGGTGGATACAATTTAGCCCATAGCAAATATTGTAAATAATAAACATGAATATCTTAAGTGGTATCTCTAGTGAAATTCAGGATGAACCCTGATCTCTCAGCAGACTGGGACCTTGCTCAGTGCTGCCAGTTCTTCCAGATATCTTCCTCCCAAGCCTCATTACTACCCACTTTGAATCTTCTCCATTTTTCTGTGAATTAATTTTTACTTAGGCAAAAGTAGCAGGTCACTTTAATTGACCAAAAATGATTTCTATTGATTCCATCACTGATCCTCCCTGTCCAGAGGTAGAAGGGTTTGGGGTGAATGGAGGAGGTGAGTGATTGTTTAACTCCAGAGGGTCACCTTATTAGCTGCCTTCTCTCCTTCTCCCTTCATGTTGTGGTGACAACTGGGAGAGGGCAGCTTTATGTCAGATCCAGAAGAAGTGGGAGAGAGCTGAGCTTTGGCCTAAGAAAAGCATCTGACAAACACATTTACGTATACTTTTATTATAAAGGAAGATATAAAAATGAGTACGAACAAACTCATTTTATTACCTAGTTTAAGCTTTAAACATCATCCTTTATATGGCATGTGTCCTTTTGTACCAGTGACTGACATCTGTTAAACACAAGGTTTGGAATGTTGATCTAGTTTGTGTAATTCTGGAAGGTTCCAGAATGTTCTTGGGGAAAAAAAAAGGCACTGGTCCTATCTCTGACAGGGACAGTTAATAAGCATTCACTAAGCTGCCTAATGAGCATCTCTGTGGCGATTAAAGCCTATGTAGGTGTTTTTCCAGGCTGTACATATAATTTAAATTTAATCTTTATTTATTTTACACTGATTAGTCTAGAATTTGTTTTCTTAGGAACAAACACTGAGCCATGCATATTTCCATCATAAAGAGGAAAAATAAAATATCCGTGAACTACAAGGGGCCCTTCATTTTCCTGGCAGACTGCCAGTTCTCCCTCCCCTGTGGAGGCATTTGGTCATTTATTATCTTGCAGGTGCTGTTTGTTTCCTAGGCCCAGCTCTACCTGTTTCTCAGTATCTTAGTTCTTTCTCTTAGTAGAGAACATATTTTATTCTTTCCTCTTCAAAGTTTTTTTTTTGTGTGTGTATGGCTATAAAAGCAATTCATGTTCATTGTAAAAATGTCCCAAGTACAGAATGGTACAAAGAAGCAAGAAAAAAAAATACTAATAAATCTTAGTACCTATTTGCAATCCCTATTCATTTTTTGTTTTACTTCTTTCCCTTAGATTGTCTTTGTATTTTTGACATTGTTGATTCACACTGTATTTTTCAATATTATATCTTGTTTTCTGCACTTGACATTTATTTCTGAAGCTGTCTTATTGTTATTCAAGCAAAAAACCCTCTATAAATATAATTTTTGATGATTGATACTCTTGTACAGATTGTTAAAGGATAATTTTTCAAAGGTAAAATTATGACTCTTATACACATATAAAATGAGCATGTCAAAGATTTTATTTCTCATCAATTAATGAAGGAACTAGTAAGATGTTATAACTGGTTCAAAGAGGGAACTTAAAGAACTATATATATAAAGACAATAAGGAGTGATGAAATGAATTTACAAGTAGGTAAAAAATTGGAATATCCAGAGGGCAATAATCAGTTGCATTCACTGAATACAATTCATTTGTATTTTTATGAATATAGGGGATTTGCATTATTATCAATTTTGACAATTTGCATAGTGGTAAAATAGCTCAAAGAAAATGAAGGTCAATTATAACCCAGTCATCTTTTTAATCATTTGCAAGTCTTTTACAACCTGTCTTGGCAAGATGTAATATGATTTACTTAGCTGTTAGCATGGGATGTGCAGTATTCCTACATGAACATGCATGCTACAGAATGATTGGCTTTCCTTCTGAGTAAGATGCGGTAAGTTGCCGAACCTCACTTGACTCCACAGGTTCTTATCTGTAGAGTGAGAACGAGTTGGGTGGTCTCAAAAGACTTTCTGAATCTCCAAAGTCCCTACTCCATAATTACCTCATAGCAAAGGTCCATTTGGGACACATCACTCTTTCCTTTCTCTCTTATTCTTCCTTTTAGCAAAATTATACTAGTAGGATAATAGTATCAAATAGGGTATACCTGTACCCAGTTTGAATGTAAGCCCAAGAGTGATATAAGATAAAAACCAGTGATTAGGGCTGGGGTTGTGGCTTAGCGTGGAGCACTTGCCTCACAGGTGTGAGGTACTGGGTTCAATCCTCATCACCACATAAGGATAAATAAACAAAATGGAGGTATTGTATGTATCTATAATATTAAAAACAAATAAACAAAAAACAGTGGTTAGTCTTCAAAAAAATTTTTTTGCAAGAAGTTTAAATAGAAAAATCATAAGAGGAGAAAAGCATTGTGTTATAGTTTAATTGCCAGGGGTTTTGCTTTCTTCCTGGCAAATAAGATAATGGTGTGTCTTAGCATTGTTGGTGGCTTTTAGTTTTTTTAAAAAAATATTTTTTTTTAGTTATAGGTGGACACAATATCTTTATTTTATTTTTCTGTGGTGCTGAGGATCAAAGCCGGTGCCTCACGAATGGTTGGCGAGCACTCTACCTCTGAGCCACAACCCCAGCCCCTGGTGGCTTTTACTTGATGAAATAAAGCAATAGCTTTACTGGAAGGAAGAAGAATCACCACTGTGAAAGTAAACATAGGTTACATGATGCACTCATATTTCAGAAATAGTTTTTTAGAAAATCCTAAACCAAGAAACAAACAAAAAACTGAGTCAGAATTGAGAAAATATATTTGCTTTTGGCCAGTGGATGAAGAAAGAGATAGACCATAAATCTCTTCCTGTTTTATGGATAGTAGGGATTTTGTAACCCAAATAAAACAATTATTTTCCTGATTCCAAAAGTAATGCTGTTGGAAGCAACCCAAATATCTTATTAACTGATGAATGAAGAAACAAAATGTTATAATCCCCCAAGTGGAATATTATTCAACCATAAAGGGGTGAAGTACTGATACACACTATGACATAAATAAACCTCAAAAACATTATACTAAAAGAAGGCAGACACACAAGGCAACATATTGTATAATTTACTTATATGAAATTTAAATTCAGAAAGGTTAAACACACAGAGAAAGAAAGCCAGTCAGTGGCTGCTAGGGGCTGGAGGAGGAGTGAATGAGGGATTCCAATTAATAGCTATAAAGTTTCCTTTCGGGGAAACAGAAATATTTTGGAACTAGATGGTGGTGACTGAATGTACCACATTGTGAATATCCAAATGCTGCTGAGTTGTATCATATAAAATGGTTAAAGTGGGAAATTATGTTATTTGTATTTTACCACAATGAAAATAAATAAATAATCCATGTAATACTTGTTGAAAAAAATTTAAAATTCCTAATTAAAAAAAAAAAAGAGAAAGTAAATGCAATATTAGCATTAGAATGTTAAGTTCCTTGGTGGTTGGAACATACCACTTACTATTTGTTGCTTTTTGCCTCACTGAATTGAGGCTTGTTAGTGGGGCCCACAGTCCATCAGACACCCAAAGGTTCTTTCTTCTACCTTTATGGGGCCACTCCCATCCTTTGTCCTTCTTCAGTGGATCTACTAGAATCAATAGGCTGGGCAACTGGTCATTCAGAGCCTTTTTGAGTGTTTTCTGCTGCAGCTTCCAGAAGTCTTGGGGGTGTGGGGGCTCGCTGATCTCTCTAGCTTGAACAGACACTTCAAACCCTCTTCCATCTCCTTAGACACCACCTGGGGACTTGGGATTCAGAGAGAAAGACAAAGAGTCTGTACAACTTCCCCTAGGAAGCTTCAGGGGCAGGAGGAGGACCTCCTTTCTTGGCATGGACAAGTTGACAGGAGACACCTCAGAGGCAGGAGAGGATAGAGAAAAGGTTCCTAGTGGCTGAAGCTTGAAAGGTGTGAAGTTAGACATGCAAACTTCTATTTTCCGAGAACCATCATTTTCTCCAGCTTTCTCTACACTCCACCCCAGAAGCAGCAGTTCATCTTTGCATCTAGATTGGTTTTGAGTAAGTAGGGTGAGGGGTGAAGAGATGGACGAAGGCCAGGAGACCTTCGTGGGAGGAGCTAAAGGATTTAGCTGTGTGGGAGGAGCTAAAGGATTTAGCTGGTGTTGAAAATTTTGAAGGCTTCAGGGTTAGAGGTGGGCTGAGGGGTCAGGACACAGAAGGGCTTTATCCTAAGAACAAGGTGAACCATTTGGATGCCCCATTTCCCTTCCTGCATCTGGGAATATTTAAGAAGACATTTGCTCCCTGTAAAGGCCAATTGTATCTGCTTGACAGTTTTCCCAAAAGATGAATCCTCTTGTCTTCAAGTTCGTTCAGTTGGAGTTGAAGTGGCTCTGAAGCTAGCAATCAGCAGAGGCCCCCTCTCCTGTCAACTTCAAATCATGTCAGGGAACAAGCTCATTCTTCTGTCCTGGTACTTTGTGTTCAGATGCCTGTTCTCCTAAGTTACATTTCCATTACAGAGCATGTGCTTCTCACACTTTCAATGTGCCAAGTTAGACATGTTGTCACTCAGACCCTTGCCCGGGGTTATAATGCAGGCTGTTGGCAGGGCTGAGGATCTCACTCTGGTTCAGTGTGTGGACTTTCATTTAGCTTCCTGGTTTGGGGTGTGCATTTCCCTCACTCCACTCTGAGGGTGCTGGGGTTTAGAGACTAAATTTCCTGGAGGCGGGGGAAAGATTGTTGTCATCTTATGTCTGCCTGAAGAAGGGATCAGTTTCAACGTAAAGGGAGCCATTTATGGACTTTGAATCAACCTCCTTGCTTTAGTTCCGCATCTGTTCTCCCTTTTATGATTTTTCTTTTTGTAGTGGGTATTGAACCCAGGGGCACTTAACCACTGAACCACATACCCAGCCCTTTTTAAAATATTTTATTTAGAGACAGGGTCTCACTGAATTGCTTATAGCCTTGCTATGTTGCTGAGACTGGCTTTGAACTTGCGATCCTCCTTCCTCAGCCTCTCTAGTTGCTGAGATTACAGGTGTGTACCATGGCACCTGTCTTGTGATAATCTTTTTTCTCCAGTTTCTGAGCATTTTTGGAGTTCTGTTCTGAAAATATCTTGCTTCTCATTGGTATTCTTTCAGGTACTCATGTTTCTCCTCTGCCTTTCAGTTATCTTCCTCCAGCTGCTCTGTTCTGATCTGGGTTTCTGATGGTTCTTTTTAATGTGCGTCTTCAAAAAATTTTTAAATACATTTTTTATTGATATAATAATTGTACATATTATGGAGTACAATGTGTGATTTTTCTTTTTTTATTTGTTCTACAATATGTGTTTTGATACATGTATACATTGGGTAATGATCAAATCAGGGTCATTAGCATATCCATCCACCTTAAACATTTGTTATTTCTATGTTGTGAGAGTGTTGGAAACCTTCTCTTCTAGCTATCTGAAATACACAGTGCATTATTGTTAGCTTTAGACATCCTACTGTGCCATAGAGAGCCAGAACTTATTCCTCTAACTATAACATTACACCTGTTGACCAACCTGTTCTCAATCTCCCCATCTCCCTTATTCTCCCCAGCTCTGGTAAATGCTATTTGATTCTCAACTTCTATGGGATCAACTTTTTCAGCTGCCACATATAAGTGAGCTTGTGTGGTACTATGCCTGGCTTATTTCATTGAACATAATGTTCTCCATGTTGTGGGATTTCATCCTTTTTTATGGGTGAACAGTAGCCCACTGTGTATATGCACCACATTTTTAAAATCTAATCATCGGATAGGAATTTAGTTTGATTCTGTATCTTTGCTCTAGTTCTGTGATAAACATGGGGGTGCAGATGTTCTTATGATATACTGACTTCATTTCCTTTGGATATATATCCAGAAGTGGGATTTGCTGAGTAGTTCTACTTTCAATTTTTTTTTGAGGGGGGGTACTGGGGATTGAACTCAGTGTAACTGAGCAACATCCCTGGCCCTTCTAATTTTGAAACAAGTTCTCCCTAAGTTGCCCAGGCTGGCCTTGAAATTGCAATCCTCCTGCCTCAGCCACCCTCATAACTGGGATTATAGGCATGTGCCACCATGCCCAGTTCATTTTTAATTTTTTGTGGAATCTCCATACTGTTTTTCATGATGACTATACCAATTTAGGCTATTTTACCTCATGTCATGGCCAATGTCTTGAGGAAGCTGATAATTAACCTTCTATAAAAAGGAAGGAAGGGCTGGGGATGTGGCTCAAGCAGTAGCTTGCTCGTCTGGCATGCGCAGGGCGCTGAGTTCAATCCTCAGCACCACATAAAAATAAAGATGTTGTGTCCACCGAAAACTAAAAAATTAAAAAAAAAATCTCTCTCTTAAAAAAAAAAAAGAAGGAAAAATTACCCTAAAATTTAATATCTGACAGACCACTACTCTGGCAGGGCACTCCATCCTTATGAAAACAATTAGAGAATCTGATACAATATAATTAGTGTCTTGATTTTGTATGTTCCAGAAAAGTAATAATCAAGATGGCCAGGTGCGGTGGTGCACGCCTGTAATCCCAGTAGCTCAGGAGTCTGAGGTAGGAGGATCTCGAGTTCAAAGCCAGTCTCAGCAGAAGTGAGGTGCTAAGCAACTCAGTGAGACCCTGTCTCTAAATAAAATACAAAAATAGGTCTGGGGATGTGGTTCAGTGGTCAAATGCCCCTGAGTTCAATCCCTGGTACCGAAAAAGAAAAAAAAAAAAAAGAAAAAAGAATCCGGATGGGCTGTGTTTTGGTGGCCACATCATGGAGAAAGAGGTTTGGACAGAAGTAGTGATTGGCCTGGAAAAGCATGGCCTGGAGTGGGAATGGAAGAGTCTAGAAAGAGCATTCAAAGAAAGGTGGGAGGTAAACTTGATGGTGAAAGTTGTAGCCCAAGAATTTGTTTGGGAGTCAGGAAGTCATCAGGTTCCTTGCTGCCTCCCTTTCTGGATCTGTGAAATGGCTTTCACAAGAGGGGAGTCACATGGAGGACAAAGCACATTTGCTACATATTTATAGTTAAGAAAAACCAAAGAGAACTGCAAGGCATTTATTCACTAAATATGAAAACTTTCATCTCTCACTCCACCCCAGCCTGGAGACCTTGGTTATAAAGAACTAATGTAATAACTGTGTTGCAACATGTTTTTCCTCTGGTCTGTTTCTTATTCCTCTAGAGAGAGAGAGAGAAGTATGGACATTTAGACCTCAACTGGAGGCATTGATTGCAAGGATTTCTCCCAGAGTTGGCCCACTCGGAAACCAGGTAATCGGAGCTGGAGGAAAGAGGCACCCCCCACCCCATCCCACCAACTTGTTAGCACACACAACACAAAGCTTTTAACTCCAATCAGAAGGGTCAGTTGTCTTGGTGTGTGAGCTGGGGCTGCAGGCAGTTGGGCTGGGTGGAAAGTAGATGGTTGGCATAAGCTCTTTTTCTTCAGAGTCCGGAGTCCGTTGGGGTGGGGTAGGGGGAGGAAGGGAAATTTGCCAAAACGGGGAAGGAGAAGCTAGAAACGGGTGGAGTGTGCTAGGAATGTGCTTGAGATGATCAGAAGCTGAAGCCTCTTTTCATGGGACCCTGGCTGTTGGGTGGTTGATGTGTTTTTCCAAACTCCAAACTCCCCATGATTCAGTACTGTGGCTTTAGTAATTACCAAAGTACTACTTTGCCCTGTGTGTAAATGGCCAATTACCTCAACCTGTCAAAAGGGCCCAGAAATCTCAAATAAGGACCAAGTTCCCCAAGGTCAGAGAATGGGCTGACCCAATTTTAAGAATTTTCAGGTGTTGCTCTGAAGACAACATGGCTTTGTGTGGATGTATGGAAGTGTGGGAGAGGAATGGATTTGGTGGATATATATATATATATATATATATATATATTTTTTTTTTTTTTGTAAAACAGTTTTATTGAGATATAATTCATGAACCATACAATTTACCCATTTAAAATGTACAAGTCACTGGTCTTCAGTGTATACACAGGGTTGTGCAATCATCATCAGTCAATCTGATAAAATTTCATTACATCAAACATAAATCCCATACCCTGTTGCTATCACCCCCTCTGCCCACCCCCACCTCAGCCTCAAACAACCACGGATGTAGTTTCTGTCTCTATGGTTTCCCTATACAGGCCTTTCACATGAATGGAATCATAGTATGTGGTCTTTGTGTCTGACTTCTTTCACTTGGTATGTTTTCAAGGGTCACCCGTGTTGCAGCATGTATCAGTACTTCATTCCTTGCTATGGTGGAATATTACTCCATTGTATGTATATGCTACATTTTGTTTAATCCACTCATTGGCCATTCAGGTTGTTTTTTTACCTTTTGTCTAATATGATAATGTTGCATTAATTATTTGTCTGCAAGATTTTTGTGAGGAGGTACATTTTCATTTCTCTTGGGCATAGACCTAGTTGAATATGATAACTCCACGTTTAACCATTTGGGAAACTGCCAGACCGTTTTCCACAGCATAAGTACCTACCATTTTGTATTTTCACAATCAATGTATTAGAATTTTAGTTGCTCCACATTTTATTTTTTTTTGTTAACTTTTTAAAATTATTATTGGTTGTTCAAAACATTACCAAGCTCATGCTATATCATCTTTCATACATTTGACTCAATTGGGTTATGAACTCCCATTTTTACCCCAAATACAAATTGCAGAATCAAAAATATGGAACGCTTCACGAATTTGCGTGTCATCCTTGCGCAGGGGCCATGCTAATCTTCTCTGTATGGTTCCAATTTTAGTATATGTGCTGCCGAAGCGAGCACTGCTCCACATTTTCTAGCTAATGCTTGTTCTTTTTTGACTGTGAAGTTGTAAAAGTTCTTTATGTATTCTAGGTACTATTCCTGTACCAGGTATATGATTTGCAAGTATTTTTTTCATTTTATGGGTAGTCTTTTCGTTTTCTTGATGTTGAACTTTGAAGCATTAAAGTTTTTAATTGTGATGGAGTCCAATTTATGTATTTGTTGTGTTGCTCATGCCATACCCAGAATTGTTTTTTTTTTTTTTTGCCAAATCACAGTGTTGTAAATATTTGCCCCTATTTTTTTTTTGCTAAGAATTTTATAGTTTTAGTTCTTAAATTTAGGTCTTCGATCCATTTTGAATTAACTTTAAAAATTTTGAGACAAAATTCACATAACATACAATTAATGTGTATAATTCAGTGACATTTAGTACATTTATAATGTTGTGAAACCATCACCTCTCTTTGGTTTCAAAACTTTCACCACCCAAGAACAACCCATTTCATCGAAAAACTACTCTCTATTAGCCCCTGCTCCTGAAAAACTACTAGTTGATTTCTGTCTCTATGGATTTTCTTTTTCTGGATTTTAATATAAAGGAGTTTTACAATGTATTACCTTTTGCATTTGGTTTCTTTCAGTTAGCATAATGTTTTTGAGGATCTTCCAAATTATAGCATCTATTAGTACTTCATTTCTTTTTTATGGATGAATTATATTAATTGTATATCATAATAGTCAGCTTTCTGTCACTGTGACGAAATACCTGAACTAATAAACTTAGAGATAGGAAAACTTTATTTTGGCTCACAGTTTCAGAAGATTCAGTCCATAGTCATTTGGCTGTGTTGCTTTTGGGCCTGTGGCAAGGTGGTACATCATGGTAATTCTGTTTAACATCTTGAGGAACTGCCAGACTGTTTTTCATAGCAGTTGCTTCATTTTCCATTCTTGCCAACCATGCATGAGAGTTCTAATTTCTCTACATCTTTTTCAAGACTTATTTTTTCTGTTTTTAAAAATTTATTATAATTGGGCATAGTGGTGCATGTTTATGATACTAGCTACTCTGGGAGCTGAGGCAAGAGGATAGCAAGTTTCAAGCTAACCTTGGCAAGTTAGTGAGACCCTCTCTCGAATAAAAATTAAAAAGGGCTGGGGATGTTGCTCAGTGGTAAAGTGCCTCTGGGTTCTGGGTTCAATCCCTAGTACTGGGAAAAAATATTGTAGGCATCCTCATGGGTATTAAGCAGTGTTTCATTGTCATTTTGATTTGCATTTCCTTAATGACCAGTTGAGCTAATTTTTGCATATGGTGTGAGGATAAGGATTCAACTATATTCTTTTGCCTGTGCCTACCCAGAACCATTTGTCCAAAGGACTATTCTTTCACCATCTAATATCTTGGTACCTCTGTAGAAAATTAGTTGGCCATAGGTGTATGGGTTTATTTCTGGACTTAATTTTAGTTTTATTTCATTGATCTACACGTCTATCTTTGTGCTAGTTATCACACTGTCTTCACTGCTGCTTTGTATAAGTTTTGAAATCAGGGAATGTAACTCCTCCCATTTTGGTCTTTTCCAGGATTGCTTTGACTACTTGGCGTCCCTTGAAACTCTGTGAATTTTACAATCATCTTGTCAATTTCTATAAAGATGTCAGAAATTCTGATTAGTTTTTTGTTGAATTTTTAGGTCAGTTTGGGGAATTTTGCCATCTTACCAGTGTTGTCTACAGATTCATAAACAGTGGATGCTTTTCATTGATTTAGAGCTTTAATTTCTTTCAGCACTGTTTTGTAGTTTTCAGAGTAGAATAAAATTTTTGTAGTTCTTTTGTTAATTTTATTCCTAAGTATTTTAGTCTTTTTGATGCCATCATGAATAAATTATTTTTCTAAATTTAATTTTAAGGTTATTTATCACACTTATGTAAAAATAGAATTATTTCTGCACATTGATCTCATATTCTACAACCTTGCTGAACTTATTATTCTTAATAGATTTTTTAAACTTGATTTCTTTGGATTTTCTTTATACAAGATCATGACATGATAAAATCATATCATCTCTGAATACAATTTTACTTTTTCCTTCCAATTTGGATGTGTTTTATTTATTTGTCTTGCCCAGTTGTTCTGTGGAGTGGAGTCTTAAAGGGCCAAGAAGACCAAAATATACTAGACCAATCTATGGAGAGAAGTTCAAAAAATGTACCCATTATGGGTTCAGGACGATCAGGCCTACATCCATCCATTTATCCCCAAAATGTATATGGGGTATTCATTGTGTCCTAAAAATCTGATAAGAATACCATTATCTTCCTCTTGAACTAATGCACTGCCTTTTCAATGAAGACTTGACTTATTTTTGACATGTTCTTTTAATAGGCACCAGGGACAGGAGTGGCCGACACTGAGCTTAAGGTCTAACCAGGCATATAGACAAGCCAAACCGGTAATTATATGCTCATGAGAACATCACAGTCTATGGGAGCCATATCCAGAGTGATAGAGGGAGGTGAGAGAGATAGAGAGAGAGTGTGTGTTGAGGGAGAGGAAGGGGGAAAAGATTTCCAGAGGAAGTAGACTGGATTGGGACATCTTGAAGAAATAGGCAATGGGCCCAAATGTGTTTTAGGCACACACTGAAGCTCTAGCTGGCATCTGCCAGGACAGCCTTTCCAGGGAATTCTACTTCCCTATTCAGCCAGTGTGCAAATAGGATTGTGTGGACTGCAGAAAGTGGGGTGGTGGTCTTTAGAGGACTCTGGAAGATCGAGTGAGGTTAAGAGAGGAGAAACAGAGAAAAAATATGGATGGGACTAACCAGGAAGCATAAATATGACTTCTACTTGGCCTTTTGAGAAAAATTACCCATCCTTCTCTTTCTAGTATCCATTTCCTCTGGGTTTATTCTGTAATGTGTCTTTGCTCTCTTGAGCTCTGCTCCACTTGAGTCACAGGGCCTCAGTTCAAATTTTAACTGAGGTAGTCACCGGTGTCTTCTTTACTGTGTTCAGTTGAATAAGTCCTAAGCATGTCATAAAAATGTCTGATGGCAGGGTGACCAATTATCCAGGTTGCCTGGGACTCCAGATTTCATCACTGAAAGTCCTGCAATTTGGGAGACTCCTCAGTTTCAGGCAAATTGGGATTCTTGATCACTTAGTATGGCCTTAGATAGGAGCAGTCTTCAAAGGAAGTTCATTACACATCCAAAACCAAAACCAGAAAGGTTTCGGTGCCTCTGGGAGATATTACAGTCTATTGTTGACTAGCCTGGAATTGGAATTATTAAGATCTAAGTTAGACTTACAGCCCTGCCAGTTACCAGCTTCCAGCCTCTAGCTTCCAGCTTCCAGATTGGTTAGCTGTGGATAGTGCTGAGTCTCAGCTTTCATGTCCGTGGAGCTGTGGGAATAATGTTCTCCGAGGATTGTCTAGAATGAGAAAATGCCTCCAAAGTGCCTGGCACAGATTTTGAAATATTGTAAGTGACCAAAAAAATGATCCACATTTTTGTTCAGAGGTTGACAAACTGTAGCTGGTGGGCCAAACCTTGCCAGCCTCCTATTATTGTAAATAAAGTTTTATTGCAACAGTCACACCCTTTTGTTCACGTATTGTCTAAGACTGCTTTCAAGCTACAAAGGCCTAGTTGAATGGGTGCAGTTGAGTACATATGGACTGCAAAGCCCAAAATATTTATTTTCTGGCCCTTTATAGAAATAGTTTGCCATTCCTGGGCAAATCTTATTAATATTACCAGGTGTGGTTGAGGGAGCCTTGACTCAGATCCAGGAAGCTTGGGTTCCAGTCTGGTAGGCATCCTGTCTGATAGAACTGTCTCTGTTACCTTGAGTAGATCATTCAACTTCTTAAGATTTATGCCCTTATCTGTGATACATAGAGGCAATTTATAAAGCCCATTCATGTAGTCAACTTTCTAAGACATTTTGAACCTATGAGACATTCCAGAAAGAGGTTCTATGGAAGGTGGGTAAAGGGTGGAATGAATTCTGGCTTTGATGCCTCATTCTCAGATTCCCTGGGGTTGACAAGTCACCATCCTCCTCAGCTGGGTCTTCTGTAGTAAGTCCCAGCAGCCTTCAGGAGAAGGCAGGTTGAACAAGTTCATTAAACCTACCAGAAGTCCTTGGTCAACTGCCCTGGAGAAGTCAGGCTGTCTGCCATGCCAGGGAACCTGGTTTCTAGTGTGAGGAAGAATGAATCATGATTCTCTTGTATCCAATCTTCCTGCCTATCAGAGGTTGTGGTATGAGTCACCCAAATTTGCCAGTGATAAGTGTGAATGACCTTAGGCCACCTCAAACATGCTGATTTGCAAGGTGATGCCCTTTGGTTTCACAGTTGTGAAAAAGTTGTGAAAAGGTGAAAAAGAGAAAGTGTGCAAACACACCAGGCCCTCAAGAGCTTTCTGTAATTAATAACTCAGGACAGAAAACTTTTAAGAGGTGGCTTCATTTTATAAAGATATCTTCTTTCTTCCTTTTTCCCTTCTCCTATTCTGGATGCTCTTCCCTGTTTCAGGATGTCCTCTTCTAAGGTCCCCTAAGCACTGGGTTAAGTCCTCCCTCTGTGAGCTCTGGCTAACTCGGCCCACCCCAGCACTGCCCTTTCTGCATTTCTGTCCTGTCTGGTCAGAACCTTCCCAGCGTTGCTTCACACACAGCCTGGGTTACTTTCTGATAGTTCCATGGACATTAATCAGCTCTCCCCAGCCCCGTCACCTCCACAAGGGCAGGGCAGAGCTGGGTTGTCTCTCTCATCTGCATGCCCTGGGGGCTGGGGTTGGGTGCTGGGTGCAGCAGGAAGTGTGGCCCAGGTAGAATGTTCTACCAACCTGTTCCTGCCCAGGGCTGGGGCTTCCTTTCCTCATCCAGGCTGTGGAAGTTTCATTTAAACTTCTCCCATATCCGGGTCTCTACTTCAATTCACTATCCTAGCAGGTTGAGTTGGCTTATACTACCCTGCTTATTCCTTGAGGCTATTGTGTGACAGTTCTGGGCCTTTATCCTGATTAGGATAATAACATCCTAAATTTGGCCAGTGGGCAGCCTTTCGTTACCAACTGAAAAATGAACTGGAAGTTTCTGCCAATGAGTGTTTATATACCTTGTTCTTCTACAGAACAATTAGTGTTCCTTTATTATGAAAGCCAGTTGTGTCACGGGATGTCTAATTGGATGGATATTACTGGAACTCTTTGGAGTTTCTTTGTCAGGGTGTCAAGTTTCATTTTGATTATATGGGGGAAAACTAACCCTTTTTATTAAACCAATGTGAATATTAAATATAATCACTGACATTCTAGCAATCTCATATTCAAATAAGAAATAAGAAATAGGCTGAATCTGCACACCCCTGTGTGGTATGTGGAATGGCCTCTGGGAAGGGCCCTGGGAGGGGATGAAGGGCCTATGGCCTTCCTGGTTCCCACTGAGTCTGGGGACCAGCATGGAACACACTCCTCAGGAGCATTTACTTACTCACATTTTATTATTACGTATCTGCTAAGTCCTTACAAATATAAGAACACAGCATTTTTTTTGGTCTGCTTATTTAGGAATGCTCTGTTTTGTCCTTTCCATTTTTAAAATTCCTATACAGCATGTGCTTGGTTAACTTGGACCTATTTTGAGTTCACGTGTGGTTGGACATTAAGAAGAAAAGTTCAGTTTGGGATTGTAGCTCAGTGGTAAAACGCTTGCCTCGCATGTGTTAGGCGCTGGGTTCAATCCTCAGCACCACATAAAAATAAATAAAGATATTGTGTCCATCTACAACTAAAAAAATATTTAAAAATAAAGAAGAAAAATTTCACCTTAGGTAAAGCAAAATGTTCCTTAAGTAAAACAGCCATGGGAGCTACTTCCTATCCTGAATATGCTGTGCTTTCCATAAAGACAGTGCTTGGTGGCCCCTGAGAGGTCCTGGAGACTGGCTAATGCTGAATAATCAACCAGAAGCAAAGGAGCCCTCAAGCTCTGCTCCCCAACCTTGTTAAGGAAGCCCATAGCTGCACAGGGGCATGAAGACAAAAGGTGTAGGTGGTTCTCGACCTTGAGTTTTGTGTCCAAGGATGTCCAGTCCCTCTAACAACCGTGGACCAAGAGGCTATGACAAACATGACGAAGAAGTCAACAGAGTAACCAGTTTCATCCTTTTCACAGAAAGCTGGACATCTGTCGGCAGGCAGGGCTCAATTGCAAACGGTCAAGTGGGTTAGGCAAGGTTTGAGAAGTGTT
Source organism: Spermophilus citellus (assembly GCF_964194105.1). Lineage (NCBI taxonomy): Eukaryota > Metazoa > Chordata > Mammalia > Rodentia > Sciuridae > Spermophilus > Spermophilus citellus. Next base: position 57,077,986 of record NC_138193.1, on the reverse strand, counting down.
TTTGATGTTCCCTTGATGTTTGTTGTCCCAGCGGGAGCCAGGCAAACCTGTCCATGTCGCAAGTCCCTTGACAGGAGGGAAGATGAGTTTTTATTTGTTTTGTTTTTGCTTAGTTGGCCTCTTGTACGCATTGGTTCTTCTTCCCTCAATTGTGGGACATAATTCACAACACAGCTCCCATTCCTTGCATTTTAAAAACACACAATTTTCCCTAATACAATTTCTGTGTCATCTTTATGGCTTTACCGCCCCCCGCCTTTTACAGAATTAAAGACTATTTTACAGATTTGAAACAGCTTTCCTACAAATTTGGATGCTCTTTTTGCTTTGGTGGCTTTCCAAACATAGGCAGGCACCAACAGATTTCTGTCTTTAGGTTTCTGCTGCAGATGTGTGAAGAATCTGAAGAGAGTGTGAAGCCAGAAGGAGGGGCTGCCCCGCCCCAGCTCACCTGGCTAAATGCAGGCTGGGTGCCTGTGTTGGCCGCAGCCTGACCAGCCTGAGGACCCAAGGCTGCTGCTTGGGACGAGGTCAGACAAGCCGTGGAAGCTTTATTTCCTTCACAATTGCCTCTCATTCTTTAACCCAGAAGTTCTGTTCTTCATGAATGGAGTAATGTTGAAAGCCCACTTCTTCTAGAAAGTCCTTTGTTTATTATGTACTTGTGTATACGGAGATCCTTGGAGAATCTGACAAGAGTGCCCGGAATGTTCTAGAACAGCAGCTCCCAGATGGCTGGCTGTGACTCTTGTGTCCTAGCCTGGTTGTTGAACGGAGGGATCCCAATCCCACTGTAGTTCTAGGTCAGAGTCCTACTAGTCTTGTCCAATCTCTCTTCGGGGAGGAGAATTTGACAACTTCCCACTCTACATCCACAAGAAAATGGTATGGAGGACTATGGATTGAATTGGGTCCTCTCCAAATTCATATGTTAAAGTCCTAACCTGTAGTAACTAGGAATGTATTTGCAGGTAGAGATTTTAAGGAGGTAATTAAAATGAGGTCATTAGCATGGGTCTTAATAAGTGTCTTCCTTAGAAGAGGAGAATAGGATACGGGTGTACACAAGGAAGACTATGTGTGGAGACCCAGGGGGAGGCGCCATGTATGAGCCAGGAGAGAGGCCTCAGAAGACACCAACCCTATCCACACCTCAATCTCTGACTTCCTGCCTTTAGACTGTGAGAACAGGGATTTCCGTTGTCTAAGCCTCCCAGTCCATAGTTGTAGATGCCCTAGCAAGCAGATATGCTGGGTCTGGTGGGCACTGTGTGGGTTTTTGGCAACTATGAGTACTTAATAGACTTCAGTTGTCCTGTGGGATGTTTCTTTTGCAGTTCACTGAGAGCTCTCCAAGGATGTCCTGCTCCCCCAAGTGTAACCACAAAGTTTATACTTTGCTTTTTTATTCTTTGCATTCTTTTCTTGGATCCTGGAGGACTGGGAGTAGGAGACTGGAGCCTCAGCTCCAGAAGCAGTTATCAGATTGTGTGACCTTGGGGAGGTCATGCAACCTCCTGGGCCCTCAGGCTTCTGGCCTGTCACATCAGCAGTTGAGCAGGTGGTCTCTGGAGTTCCTCCTATCTCAGACACCGACTCTAGACACTTCTGCCATTAGCCTCACACTGTACACTCTTGTGAACTCAATCTTTTCTCAGGTTGCTGATTTCTCCCATTTATAACGTGGCCAGGAAATTTCTTTTTGTTAACATCAGCCTGGGAGGTCATCAAAATAAATAGTCCTCTTGGAGTTCACATATATTTATGAGAGGACAGGGAAGCCTAGTTCTAATTCCAGGGAGCAGACTGGGAACTGCAGGGCTGTCAATTTACCTCCCAGTGCTTCTTCAGACTGACTTCTTTCCATCAGACAAACTGGGGATTTATTTTTTGCTTTAACAAAGGTGGCGATTGAAGTAAAATTAGGTGTCATTTGAAAACTGAATGATCATGGAGATGTAAAATAGCAAGAGTGGACTGACAAACAGTAAGTCATGTGAACCTGCCCGCTTATCTTGGGGATCTTTGTCATTTTGCAGCTTGGCCTGGCCTGTGGTTTTGTATTGAATCTTGGTGCAAATAATGGACTTTCCTTCCTTTTCCTCTTCACATTCAGACTGCTCAATTCAGAGCTCTGCACTGCCATCAGCCTACCTGTTATAACAGGTACTGGCTCATTTGTCATTCTGGCACACACCTTGGACCCATCCTAGGCATTACTCATCTGAAATTGGAGGCTACTAACCATTTTCCAGATGAGTGCCCAGTGGCTTCATGTTTTGTTATAGCCTCTTTTTAATTTTGTTCAGCTCAGTGCAACTCCAGAAATTTGAACATTTTCTATGTATTCAGAACCATGAGGGGTACACCAACCATGTCACAAACCAAAGAACTACATGACCCGGTTCTAGACTCCAGGGAGCTTGTGGTTTTCCTGGGAAGACAGGATACTTGCATGAAACAAGCTGCGAGTAGTCAAGTTGAAAAAGTCATAACCTCAGCTGGTCAGAGCAGAGGCGCTAGTGCTCTTGACACATTCCAAGACTGGCGAGGAAGCAGAGTTTAGGAACAACTGTAAGTGTCAAGAAAGATCAAAGAGGAGAGATGAACCTTGACCTATCCTTGGCATTGGGAAATTTGGGGCAGGTGATCCTAGGTTTCTGAGGGCAACTCAAGCTGTGGAAGATCTGCAAGGATTTCGTAGACTCTCATAGAAATGGGACACTGGGGAGAGGGAGAAAGCTCTTAGGAGAGGTGAGAATTAGGAGGAGGGAGAGAGAGAGGTGGGGGGATCAGAGGTGGAAATTGGACTTGAGCAAACAGACTGTTTAATTTGGACTGTGTGAGATGGTTTCCAAACAAACCTCCCTCCCCTTTCTCCATCCTGTGCCTTCTTTGGTTTCCAGACCCTGACGTCATGACGTGGCGCAGCTGCAGTTATGTATCTTTTCCTTTCCGTTTGACCTCCCAGCTAAAGTACCACTTTCTTGGCACCCAAAATGGAATCACTGCCAGTGGGCAGAGGAGAGATGGGTTTTGGAGATCAGCCCTGTGGAAAGCTGAGGGATATTGCATGTTCTTCCCTGAGGTGGCCACTAGAAATGATGTGGGGTGTGTCTTCTGGAAAGGAGTGGAATCTAGGATGTCTACAAAGCCCTTCTCTAGAAAACAGACACTGGTAGGCCTCCATACTTCCTGAATTAGACTGTTTCCCCTTTTCCTGTTGGATGGAGACCCTAGTCTCCTTCTAAGAGGATAGAGGTGGTGTTGTCTTGGGAATTAATGTGATGGTTGGCCAGGTGAGGTTGAGGGTTCAAGACAAAGCATGCTGCATGAGGCCACAGCCCATGTCCAACTATTATGGGACACAAATCTAATAGGAAAGAACAGATTTTCTTTTTGTAGTTCTTTGGGAGAACCACCTCCTTGGAGAGTGTTAGCAGGCTGTATTATTCCATTTTCAGTTGCTATAACAAAAATACCCAATCTGGGTACTTTATAAAGAAAATAAATTTATTTAGTTCATAGTTTTGGAGGCTGAAAGTGTGGCCTCATCTTTTTGGAAACTGGTGAAGTTCCCCTTAGCTGCATGATTTTGTGGCATCATGGTGAGAGCACCCGTGAGACCGAGAGATCACATGGTGAGACAGGAAGTCAGAGAAGGTGGAGAGATCCCAGTTTTATTCCTTGTTCCTACCTCTTAAAAGGTTTTACCTTCTTAATATTGTCAAAGTGGGGACAAAGCTTCTAACATATAAACAGTTGGGGGACATACTCAAACCATATTCAAACTATAGCAGAGTCCATGGTGCCTTCATTATTTAATTTTACTTAGCCATGAAGAGGAATGAAATTATGCCCTTTGCTGGTGTTTGGGTGGACTGGAGAGCATAATGATAAGTGAAATAAGCCAGACTCAGAAAGTCGAGGGCCAGCTATTCTCTCTCATATGCAGAAGCTAGCGCAAAATAAGGGGAAAAAAAGGTGGGTGGTGATGCCACAAAAATAGAAGGAAGATCAGTGGAGTAAAGGAAGTTTCAGGGGGAAGAAGGAAGGATGGGAAAAGGGAGGAACTGCGGAATGGATCTGACCAAATTACGCTATGTACCTATATGAATATACCACAGTGAATTCCACCTTTATGCATATCTGTAAAGCACCAATTAAAAAAAACAAGAACTAAATAGAAGGAAGATCTGTAGGGTAGAGGAAAGGGAATAGGGGGAGAGAGGATGGGAAGGGAAAGAGAAAATACTGAACTGAAATAGAGCAAATTATATCCCGTGCCTGTATGGATACGACAAAATGAACCGCACTATTACGTATACCTATAATGCACAATTAAAAACATTTAAAAAGTAAAATATCATCAGGAAGAATTCTGGATGGGCCTTGATCTTCCCTAGGTAGAGGATGGGTACATGAGGATGGGTACATGACCTAATGAAGGCTTCGTTAAGATGATTGTCTCAGGGCACTTTGTGCCCAGAGCTCTGGAACATTCCTGTAAATTAATTCACCTATGCCCATTCCTTCCCAAGACAGGTAAAAGGAGGTTCTAATTGGTCAGACACCAAGGGCCCTAACTCCTCTGAGATAAAAGAATACCACCAAGTGTGAGAGAATCTTGGAAAATCTTGTTTGCCTCCACTTGGGATCATGCTAACAGCACTTATATCCTTCCTTCCTTCCTTCCTTCCTTCCTTCCTTCCTTCCTTCCTTCCTTCCTTCCTTCCTTCCTTCCTTCCTTCCCTTCCCTTCCCTTCCCTTCCCTTCCCTTCCCTTCCCTCCCTCCCTCTCCTTCCTTCCCTCCCTCCCTCCCTCCTTCCTCTTTCTTTCTTTCTTTCTTTCTTTCTTTCTTTCTTTCTTTCTTTCTTTCTTTCTTTCTTTCTTCTTTCTTCTTCTTTTTTTTTAACAGCACTTATATCCTAAAGGACCTTTTTGCAATAAAATTCAGATGTTTCCACCCAACTCAATACCACTCTGTCTCTCCCACATGCACAGGTCTCTGTGCTATTTGGAAGCTTAAAACATTGTAAAGTTCTGGAGAATTACATGTTTATTAGTCAAACAGAAATATGTCACCTCCTTTTTTTCCTCCATGCAGAAAAGTATCTCTGGAAACATACACCAACCAGTGCCAAATGCCTGGGAGTCAGGAACCTGCCAAGTCTTTCAAGTTTGATTCGCTGCCATCCAAAGTGAAAATTAGGGAGCTGGCTCTCCTGAACTTTGGACTGGTGACAGAAGAAGCTAAGTGGACCCTGAATTAGAGGTTAGAGGAGCCCAAGTTCTCTGGAACTCACTAGTCACAGGACACTGGGCAAATCACAGAATATCTTGGTCTCCTCCTCAGTGAAATGGGACAATTGGAAAGTTATGGAGATGAAACAAGGTAATGGGAACACTCAGTGTCTCAGCTGCGAAGCAAGCAGGAGATCAGCAGGGCAGGAGATAGCTAGAGGGTGTGGGCCCAGGATAGAGGGACTGGGAGGGGGATGGCATTTGGGATGTCAGAGTCTTAGTGGTCACAGTGGCCTCCAGTTTGAGCCAGCCTGTGCCAGCATCCATGGGGTCATACCTGGTGGCTGAGGTGAGCCTTATGGGGTTTGAGCAAGGCCTTACTTAGCTGTAGAGAGGGGTGTGGGAGGTGAGGCAGGCTGTAGCCAGCAGGTGGAGGTAGAATGCTCCAGGCTTGAGAGTGGGCTCATGCCTGCTAGGCAGGGAGTCAAGTCTAGGGCGTGCTAAGCATGGGGCCGGGGCTCCCTTTTGGCCTTTTCAAGGGCCTACTTAGAAACCCAAGGCAGAAGGAGAGTCAGTGGTCAGAGTTAGGGTCAAGATTGCAGATGGCAATTTGGGTCTACATTAATTTAAGGCAGTAAGAACAATTTAGGAACCCACTCGTGTAGTGGGGGAGGGAGGATGAGATGAGGGTTGGGCTCCTAACGAAATTCCTGGTCTGATTAAGGTCAACTCACAACCAGGGACTGAGCTTGCTGGACCTCAGCAACTATGTTAACATGGACCAACACATATTGATAGGTATGATGTGGAGTACAAAAGCAATATGATAACAATATTATTGAATTCATTCAATGTTCTGAGCACTATACTAAGTGCCTCATAAGCATCTTCCAATTTAATTTTATTTCATTTTAATCTTCAGATCTATGAGACTTTTACCCATTTTGCGGACAGGGAGATCAAGAGGTCTAGTGGTGGAGCTGGCATTTGAAACCAACTTTCTCTGACTGCAGAGATTGTGCTATTATTATGATTTCACTGAGTACCATCACGGTGATAACAGAGGTGAGGGTTGTAGTGGTCCCAGCTCTGCATGTCCTGAGTAGGCGCATGACTCCTTCTACTCCTCACATGACCCATGACATGAATATGATCTCAGCTTCACAGATGAGAAGAGACCAGGGCGTTAACTTGCCCAAGGTCTCAGAGTTGGTGAGAAACACAGCCAAAACAAGACCTGCATCTGGCTTGGTGCCATGGTCACCTGTAATCTCAGTGGATTGGAAGGTGGAGGCAGGAGGATCACAAGTTCAAAGCCAGACTCAGTAATTTAGAGAGGCCCTAAGCAATTCAATGAGTCCCTGTCTCAAAATAAAGTACAAAATAGGGCTGGGGACGTGGCTCAGTGGTTATGCACCCCTGGGTTCAATCCCTAGTAGCAAAACAAGATAAAGAAAAAGATGTGATTAATACCCTCATAAAAGAATCTTGAGGGAGCCTGATTGCTCCTTTGCTGTGTGAACACATAGCAGTTACCATCTGCAAAAACTGTGTGCTCAGCAGACACCGAATCTTCTGGCACCTTAATCTTGGACTTTCCAGCCTCCAGAACTGTAAGCAATAAAATTTTTGTTGTTTAAAAATTACCCAATCTAAGGTATTTTGTTATAGCATCATGAATAGACTAAGACATTTGCTAACCTATTGAGAACTAACAAACATTTTACAATATTTACTTTTTTTTTTATTCATTTGGACACAAAATCTAAAGTTAACCCTCCATATTTGCGGGTTCTGTTTCCTCAGATTTGACCAACTTCAGATCAAAAATATTTTAAAAAATGCATCTGTATTGAACATGTAAAACTTTCTTCTTGTTATTATTTCCTACATAATACAGTGCAACAATTATTTACATAACATTGACATTGAATTAATGATTACAAGTCATCTAGAGATGATTTAAAACACATGGTACAGGGCTGGGGTTGTGGCTCATTGGTAACGCGCTTGCCTACCATGTGTGAGGCACTGGGTTCAATTCTCAGCACCACATACAAATACTAAAATAAAGATCCATCAACAACTTAAAAAATATTTAAAAAAATAAAACACATGGTACAATGTTTGAAAGTTACATGCAATTACTATGCCAGTTTATGTGGGAGACTTAAGCATCTGTGGATATTGAGATTCACTGGCACTTCTGACATCAATCCTCTGTGGATAGTGAGGGAGAACTGTATTTTATATAGTCCAAAAGTGAGTAACATTGTCTTTTGCATTGTTGCTTTAGTGGCAAATTTATTACCCTACACCTATTTCAAATTTGTATACCCCATCTTCAGGCCATAGTCACAGGGCTGGACAAGCTCATCTTCCAAATTTCTATCCAGTTCTTAGTACCTTTTTATGTGCCCTGCCAGAGGCACCTATAGATGTGTAGGTCACATGCACAGGGAAAGAGTTCTATCTACCTTTAAAAAGAATGTGAAGAACAAAATAAAGTAGCACTGGGTTATAACTCAAAGTATAAAATAAATACTTGAGTCCATACTGTTGTAAATAAATGATAGAATAAAAAGAAAAAGATGTCATGCTGAAGGATTTCAATAGATTTGTTAGATGCTCCACACTGAAGTGGGTGGGACAGAAGTCTGTATTAATTTCCTGTGGCTGTTGTAACAAATCACCACAAACTTGGGACTTGAAACAATGATCTATTCTTTTTATAGTTGCAGAAGCCTGAAGTCTGAAGTCCATATCGCTGAACCAAAATCAAGGTGTGGGCAGGTCTGAGCTTCTTCTGGAGGCTCCAGGGAAGAATCTGCTACTTGCCTCTTCCAGTTTCTGGAAGTCATGTTGGCCATATCACTCCAATCTCTGTCTCAGTCTCCTATCCTGTGTCAACCTTCCTCTGCCCCTCTCTTATAAGAATCCTAGTGACTACAGTTAGGGCCCATTCAGATAATCCAGGATCATCTCCACATGCCAAGATCCTTAATTTAATCACAATTGCAAAATCACTTTCGATCCATATGCACATGGAAATGGCTAATACTGAAGGTTCTGGGGATTAGAACATGGGCATAGTCAGGGGCCACTGTTCAGTCCAGCACATTCTCTACTCCTTAAGTATGGGCTGACACACTGACTTCCACCCAAGGACAGTACATAAAAGGGGAAACATGAGTGATGTTACAGTGGAGAAACCTGAACTCAGCCAGATAATCAAGTTCAACATCAATAATGATAAATCATGTTGATAGTATGTTTCCTTGGCATGCCACCTCTGTGATCATTCTCCCTGAACCACACAACCATAACCTAATTATGAGGAAAACATCAGACAAATCCCAATTGAGGCATCTATAAAACACCTGACCAGTATCTCCCCAAATGGTCAAGATCATCAAAAACAACAGAAGTCTAAGAAACTATCACAGCCAAGAGCAGCTCAAGGAGACACAACTACTAAATGCAATGTGGGGTTCTGGATGGGATTCTGGAACAGAAAGAAGACATTTGGTAAAAACAAAACAAAATCAAATTAAATGATGCATGGACTTTAGTTAATAATAATACACATAAATAGTAGAGTGGCTACACAATGGAATATTACATAGCAGTGAAAATGGGTCTCTGACTATATGTATCACTATGGATAAATATTAGCAAAATGATGTCAAGTGAAAAAGCAAGTCCTAGAAGGCTATCACATAATACCTTTTTCTAAAGGTGAAAAGTATGCAAAATTTAAGCAACACATTGTTTGTATATGTTGTGATCTAAATAGCTACATCTGCATGTATATATTTATATCTACCTATTTATTTAAATATCTTTGTATATATAAACAAAGGGACATATGTGTACCACATTATATATATCATATATATATATATATATATATATATATATATATATATATATGCTTTCTTAGAAGACATATATATTCTAAGAAAGTTATGGCAATCACAGGATTATAGGATGCTGTGTCAAGAGTACAGGCAGGGAAAGAGGTAATGCGAAGAGTCAAAGAGGCACTGTAGGTGGTTAAAGATTTACAAATTTTTTGAACTCGAACAGCCTTTTTAATTTTTGTGTTTTTTTCCCCCACATTTTTATCAGTGCAACATCATCATACATCATGGTGGGATGCTTTGTTATATATTCATACGTGCATACAATATAAGAGTAGAATTTGGCCAGATGAGGATTCCAATGATTTGTCAAGAGCTGTCAAGGCAGAGAGTCCAGTAGGACAATAGTTTCAGCTTCAGAGTGCCAGTTTGAGGAGCCGGCTTGGAGTGACCTGTGTGTCTTCATTACGGGCAGGAGAAACCACACTGTGCAGAAGCCCAAGGGGACAAGAAATTAGAGGGTCAGCACTGTGGCGATTTTCCTCAGCAAGGAGAGGAAAAAAACATACACATATACACGAACACAAGGGTGCTTGGTCTATGTGAATGGCAGAGCTTGCTCATGACACCACGTAGCTGCTACAATTCTTTTAGTTTCTTAAACATTGTCTTTTCTCCACTATCACTTCAGCCTTTCTGTCTTGGGCTCATCATAGTACCAACATCTTTTAGTGCATTTCTTTTCAACTTTCTCAATCTGTAATTATCCTATTTATTACTTTGCTTATCACTTATTTCTCTCCCCTAAAAATATATGCTCCAAGTGGATGGGGATCTTTACTTTTAGGCTCACTTCTGTATTTCTAATGTCTAGTACCACCACTGGAATATGTAAAGACCCTTGATAAACATTCTTGAAGATTCATTTGGATGAATGAATAGATAAAGGTTCACTGGGGCCTCAGTTATAGCTCGAATTTGTCAAGCAGATTTAAGTGCAAGGCTCTGTGCTAAAGGCTTTATTTTACTATCTCACTTAATCCTCAGTGCAATCTCAGAGGGTGGGAATTCTACGCATGTGACAGATGAAAAGACTGAGGATTGGATACAAGGCTATATGACTTGACCAGGCTTTTCAGCCGGTAAATGGTGGAGCCATGATTTAAATCTAGACCTTTGTGATGCCTGAGCCCATGAGGATAGCCAGAGAGCAACACTGTCTCTCAAGGGTGCTATGGAGCTTCAGCAATGAGATCATGGCCTACGGGGGAGGCTCCCAGAACTGTTTTCAAAAAATCCACTTTAAAGAATAGTTAAGGGAAGCTAGGAGCAGTGGTGTACTCATAATCCCAGCTACTTGGGAGGTTAAGGCAGGAGGATTTCAAGTTTAAGATCAGCCTGGGCAACATAGTAAGACCCCATCTGAAAAAAATAAACAAAAACCAAAAAACCAAACCAAACCAAACCAGAACAAAATAAAAAAAAAAAAAAGGACACTTTTGGATGGCTTAACCACAACCATAACAGGTATTAAAGAACACAAAGAAAAAACAAACCCCCAAACTCCAAACAGTATTATTTCCCTTCCTGATATTCTCTCCTGCTGGCCCTGGCTGGGGATGGGAACAGAGATGTGGCAACCTTGGGAAGTGGGGTGGGCATTGGGTGAGTTTGGCAGGGACTCTGTCACCCCTCATAAATCGATCTCCAAGTCCAGCTGGATGCATTTCTGAAATGTTTCTTGATTCCAGCTCCTCCATTCTGTACCCACCCGCATGGCGGCCGTTCAGGAGCTGAGCACATCTCACCCTGAGCCTTCCTCCCTTTTATTCTTTTCTTTCCTCCTCTACTTCCCCCTCCCTCCCTGCTGTCCTCTCGAACCCAGCAACCCAGCCAGGGCTTCCTGCAGAAGCTCGCTCCTCTCCTCCTGGAAAGCTCTGTTGGTTTGGCTGGGCTGCCATTCCCAAAGCTTCCTCCAACTTTCTTCTCCAACCTCAACTCCTGCCCACCTCAAGAGCCTTCTGCTCCAGTCGTATCCCTGTCACTCTCTTTCCAGTCACCATATTAATAGATTCTCATCCTCAGCATGAAGTGCCTTCCTTCACTTGACAAAGAATTCTTCAAACACAACCGTTGGAGGGAAGGCCGGCACTGAGCCCTGGTGGCCTCTCGTGGATATCTCTCAAGGGCAGTTCTGTAGCATCGTAGGCTAATTTGCCTGTCTCTTCCCCTAGTTGTGGAGCTCTTATTCATAACTATATTTTTAATATCCATCTTTCTTGGTGAGAAGTTGCTGTTTAGCCAATATCTGTTGAGTGAGTGAATGAAGGAAAGGAGTCTATAGTTCCAATTATATGCCAAGGAGAATAGAGTTGTCTGGTGTCATTAAGAAAGATGTGCATCTAAAGTGTCTCTGGGTGGGCAGTGACCAGCTCTTGTTTCCTTCTTAGATGAAGGAAAATAAGCCAGGAAGGGGCAGTTAGGGTGACACACTGTGTTTTCTGTGCTGAGAGTTGGCATGAGATACGAGGAGAGCTCTTGTGGCAAGGACTCCCCAGCCTGGGAAACCTCAGGAACTCTCCTGTACACAGGTGAGGTCATTTGGCTGTGCACCTGTAAAAATGGAAGGTGGGGTTAACCACAGCTTGCTCCTCCACCTCTTTGCCCAGCTCCACCCCAGCATGGTGCTGATGGGTTGTTCCCAAAACACTTGCCTGAGGGTGGGAGGTGGTGTTTGCTTAGAAAAAAGCTCCAGAAACTAGGCCTGACATTGGCAATAAATGACTTGCAATCACCTGGGGATCTTCTGAAAGACAAGGATGGCTGGGTCATCCTCAGATTTTTCTTTCTTTCTTTTCTTTTTTTTTAATTGGTGCATTAAAATTATGTATAGCAGTGGGATTGCCATATTTATACATGCACATTATATATTTTGATCCATCTCATTCCCCAGTATGAGATTTTGATTTAATTAGTCTGGGTAGGAATCAATCATGGTATTTTGTAGTTGTTGTTTGTTTGGTACTGGGAATTAAAGCCAGGGGTACTTTACCGCTGAGCTAAGTCCCCAACCCTCTATTTTTTCATCTTGAGACAGGGTCTCACAAAGTTTCTTAGAGCCTCACTAAGTTGCTGAGGCAGGCCTCAGACTTGCAATCCTCCTGCCTCAGCCTCCTGAGTCACTAGGATGGTGTGTGCCACCAAGCATGTGGTTTTCGAAAAGGTCCCTAAGTGATTCTTGTGTGTGTATACGTGTGTGTAGCTGGGAATCTCATCCAGGGCCTCAGCAAGCTCTCTACCACTGGGCTATAGCTTAAGCTTTTTCAGGTGATTCCGATGTGCAGTCAGGTCTAAAAAATCTGTTCCCATTAGATGTGTTCTTAGCCAGTTCAGATGGGAAAAGGCTGGGTTTGCAAATGCGCTGAGGGATGACTCCTCTGGAAGCTCCAGGTATGGCCCCACCTAATGCCTGGAGGCCTGTTATAGTTCGGATCTTGAATGTCTTCCAAGGGACTGTGTGTTGAAAGTTTGGTCTCCAGCCCATGGTTTGACTGGGAGGTGGTGGAACTTTTAGTAGGTGAGGCCAAGTGGAAGGAATTAGGTCACTGGGGGTGTGACCTTGAAAAGGATGTTATGACCTTGGCTTCTCTTCTTCTCTCTTTGCTTCCCAGCTGCCATGAGGTAAGCAGCTTCTTCCTCCATGCCAACCTGCCATGACGTACGGCCTCACCACAGGCCCAGAAGCAATGGGACCAACCAGCCATGTTGTGAAAATTTCAAAAGTGAGCCAAAATAAACTTTTCCATTTTTAAAAGTTATCTCAAGACGTTTTGTTATAGTAATGGAAAGCTGACCAACACAGGCTACCTGTCAAGGATATTACTCCAAGGCTTTTCTGGAAAGGCCAGATAGTATGCATATTGGTTTTAGTGGGTCATTTGGCTTCTGTCACACTTATTTATCTCTGCTACTTAGCTTGAAAGTAGCCACAGATAATACTTGAATGTACATGACTGTATCCCAAAAATGTCACGCATGGACACAGAAATTTGAATTTCATATATCATAAAGTTTTTTGATTTTTTTTCCTTACATCATTAAAAAAATGTAAAAATTGTTCTTAGAGCTTGTGCATTATACAGTTAAAAAAAAAGGAAAAAAAAAGTGATGGGTTGATTTGGCTGCCAGCTCCCTGCTCCAAGAGATGAGTGGCATCTCCTCACAGCTAGCCTTAGCAACTGAATGAAACTCTGTCTCAAAATAAAATTAAAAAAGGGCTAGGGATGTAGTTCAGTGGTAAAGCATGTGTGCTAGACAATTAGTATCAAGCCAAGTGTAAGGGGAGGGGGACACTATCATTGTCACTTTCCTCCTGAACAAAAGGTGCTTAAGAACACCAGGCAAGTGATTGTTAGACAAGGTAAGTCTTAGCTTTTAGCTTTTTGAGGGGCATATTTTCTCCAAAGAACTGAGGTCACTGTAGCAAGAACTGTGATCAGACATTCTATCTAGAGCCTCCTTAGGATTAGGATGGGAGGGAAACAGTGGCTAAAAGCAGTGAGAGATCATTCTCTTTCCTAATGAGGCTTAAAGAATAGCCATGATGCTCCCTCAAGGATGGTGAGGGGGTCCCTGGGAGGTGACCACTGACAGCTCCCAGGGAGAAGAATGTCATTTGAAGAGACACATTAAACACCCCATAAAGCTGTAAACCGGAAAGGAAGCTAATGAAGGTCAGGTGAATGTCTAGGTGGAGGTGTCCCAATTGTTGTCATCAAGCTTATTAAAATCTTTGAGCTGGAATGGCTTACAATGAATTAAGTTATATATATATGTTATTCATTACTTTGCATAAGTGCAGATATACCTACTGATTTGCCTAACTCTGTGTAATTTTCTTATTCATTTATTTATTTATTTTAATGCTGGGGATAGAACTCAGTGCTTCATGCATATCAAGCATATAATGCGGTAACACTGAGCTGTGTACTCAGTTTGTACTTTCCTCCCGAGCACAGGGGAAACCTGGAGCAGCATGCTAGCAAGACACTGCTTCATCTGCAGAGTGTGAAGGTGGGAGGTGCGCATTCCTGGACAACCTCTGAGAAAGTTTCAGGTATAGTCCTGTTTGAAGAAACTCAGTATCCACATGAAACATCCAAGGTTTCTAAGTGTCTCTCCCCACATCTTCCACTTTTAAGACCTCCACTATGAAATTAAGTAACTGTTTAGAGTCCAGTAAGTAAGTCTTCACCCCTTATATATTCTAATTTGGTTTCTTTCATTTGAGTCTTTCTAATTGCCCTTCTATTTAATTCATCCACATTCACTTTCTAAATGTGAAGGAGATGTTTGATGGCTGAGAAACTTCTTAAATTCCATTCTCAAGGAATATTCTAGAAAGGGCATCAGTGTATGTAAAGAAACACCAGTGGGTGGGTTTTCATTTAGCTTGGATTCGGTGGGAAAAGTAAACTTTCTATCACAAGCAGCGTTGGGTTCTGGATCAGATGCCAGGAATGTGAGAACAAAATGTCCCGTCCACTGGTGTTGGCCAGTGCCGGGCTCTGGGCCACCTAGGATGATTCTCAACAGGTTGTCCTGAAGGCTGAAAAATAAAGTCATCATGCCACTGGGGAGAGCTGAGAGAGGATATAAGGACCAGCAATAGCAAGGAACTATTAGTGGGTTTCTCCATGGTCAAGAGTAGGGATACTCTTTTTTATTTCTTTCCGTTTTTAAACATTTCATAAGTTCCCAGGAAAAGATAATACCCAGTTAAATCTGAGTTGGTTTTCATAGGATCCAAATAAAATCTAAAAAGTAATGGAGTTTTACTATGTCCCCGTCATTTTCCTCCAGGCATCACATATGTTAACTCTTCAATGAGCTATGTGAACTTGGACAAGTAACTTCATCTTTTGTCTCAGATTCTACATATGAAATTGGAGGTAATAATAGTGTGCCTCCCTTATAGGATGAAAGTGAGGATTAAAAAATAATGGCTGTCAGAATTCTACCAGCAAGAAGTCCATCACTAGATGTGGCCTTTTGACCTTGGACCTAGAACCATGAGCCAAAATAGACCTCTTTTGTGCCAAAAACATACATTGGAGAAAAGATAGCCTCTTCGACAAGTGTTGCTGGGAAAATTGGAAATCCATATGTGGAAAAATGAAATTAAACCCATATCTGTCACCTGGCACAAAAATCAACTCCAAGTGGCACTAGAACAGAGACCCTGTGCCTAATAGAAGAAAAAGTAGGCCTAAGACTTCACCATGTCGGCTTAGAAATGGACTTCCTTAACAAGACCCCTAAAGTGCAAGAAGTAAAATCAAGAATAAATAATTGGGAAGGATTCAAACTAAAAAGCTCCTTCATAGCAAAGGAAACAATCAAGAACTTGAACAGAGAGGGGCTGGGGTTGTGGCTCAGTGGTAGAGTGCTCGCATAGTAACGTGTCCTTTGATCCACTTGGAGTTGATTTTTGTGCCAGATGACAGCTAGGGGTTTAATTTCATTTTGCCACATATGGATTTCCAATTTTCCCAGCAACATTTGTTGAAGAGGCTATCATTTCTCCAATGTATGTTTTTGGCACAAAAACATACATTGGGTTCGATCCTCAGCACCACACAAAAATAAAATAAAGGAATCGTGTCCACCTACAACTAAAAAATATTTAAAAAAGGAACTTGAACAGAGAGCCTATAGAATGGGAAAAAAATCATTACCACATGCACCTAAGATAGAGCAATAATCTCCAGGATGTATGAAGAGTGTAAGAAACACTAAAAAACCCCAAATAACCCAATTGATAAGTGGGCTAAAGAACTGAACAGACACTTCACAGATGAAGAAATACAATTGATCAATAAATATATGAAAAAATGTTCAACATCTCTAGCAATTAGAGAAATGCAAATCAAAACTACTTTAAGATTTCATCTCATTCAAATAAGAATGGCATTTATCTAGAATATAAGCAACAATAAATGTTGGTGAGGATGTGGCTAAAAAGGTACACTCCTACATTTCTGGTGGGACTGCAAATTGGTGCAACCATTCTGGGAAGCTGTATAGAGATTCATTAGAAAAGTTGGAACGTAGTCACCATTTGATCCAGTTATCCCACTCCTCTGTTTATTTACAAAGGACTTAAAATCAGCATGCTACAGTGACACAGTCACATCAGTGTTTATAGCAGCTCAACTCAAAATAGCTAAACTCTGGAACCAACCTAAGTGCCCTTCGACAGATGAATGGATAAAGAAAATGTGGTACATATACATATGCATATACATATACAATGAAATATTACTCAGCCTTAAAAAAGAATGAAATTATGGCATTTACCAGTAAATGGGTGGAGCTGGAGAATATCATGCTAAGCAAAATAAGCCAATCCAAAAACCAAAGTTCCAATGTTTTCTGATATGCGGATGCTAACTCACAATAAAACTGGGATGGTGGTGCAGGGGAAAAATAGATACTTTGGGTTAGATAGAGAGTAGTGAAGGGAATGGAGCAGGTTCGGGGGTAAGAAGGATAGTAAATTAAATCAGACATTATTACCCTATGTGCATATATGATTACAGTTTGCTCTACATCATATACAACCAGAAGAATGAGAAGTTATACTCCATTTATATTTGATGTGGCAAAATCATTCTACTGTCATGTATATGGGTGGAGTAAATGGGTGGAGCAAATTAAATTAGAACAAATTAAAAAAAGAAAAAATAAACCTCTTTATTAAAACTTAAAAATGACTAATATTGAAAAATTCTTACCATATGCCCGGAATAATTTCATTAAAAATCTGTATTCATATGCATAAACCAATATTTGTTTTATAAAAATAGAACTGTATACTATTTTATAATCTGCTAATTCATTTAAAAAACAACAGGAACATTTTGTCTGTGGTATTTTTTATTATCTCTGAAAATTTTTAATGATTTCATAGAATGCCACTGATGTACTATAATTTATTCAACCATATCCCTATTGATGGACACATAAGTAGTTGCCAGTTTTCTTCTGTTGTAAATATTTTGGTAATAATCTTGTAGGTAAAAATTTTACTACATTCATCATGATTTCCTAGAGATTATAGTTGAAATTGTACTTTAAAATTTTTTAATTCTCATCTGTTAATATATGACAACAGAATGCATTACACATATAATTCATATTACACATATAGGGCACAATTTTTCATATCCCTGGTTGTATAGAAAGTAGAGTCACACCATTCGTGTCTTCATACATGTACTTAGGGTAATGATATCCATTTAATTCCACATCTTTTTTACCCCCTTACCCCTTCCCATCTCCTTCCTCCCCTTTTCTCTATCTAGGGTTCATCTAATATTCCCATGCTCCCCCTCCCAACGCCACTATGAATGAGCCTCCTTATGTCAGAGAAAACATTTGGCATTTGTTTTTTTTGGGATTGGCTACCTTCATTATATTCTCCAGCTCTATCCATTTACCTACAAATGCCATGATTTTATTCTCTTTTATTGATAAGTAATATTCCATTGTGTATATATACCACATTTTCTTTATATATTCATCTACTGATGGGCATCTAGGTTGGTTCCACAGTTTAGTTATTGTGAATTATGCTGCTATAAACATTGATGTGGCTGTGTCCCTGTAGTATGCTGTTTTTAAGTTCTTTGGGTATAGACTGAGGAGAGGGATAGCTAGGTCAAATGGTGGTTCCATTCCCAGTTTTCCAAGGAATCTCCATACTGCTTTCCATATTGGCTGCATCATTTTGTAATCTTACCAGTAATGTATGAGTGTGCCAAATTTTTTCCCACATCCTCACCAACAATTATTGTTATTTGTATTCTTAATATCTGCTATTCTGACTGGAGTGAAATGAAATCTTAGAGTAGTTTTGATTTGCATTTCTCTAATTGCTAGAGATATTGCACATTTTTTCATATATGAAATTGCACTTTTTAACAATGAGTTAAGTTCTTCAGGAAATTGTGTCCAGTCACACTTCTAGTAATTTAAAGTAGCGTCTCCCGTCATACTAATAAACATTTCTTCAGTTTTTGGAGAGGTTGATCTTCTCCTGGGTTGATTCTTACCTTGCATCTGTCTCTTCCCTCAGGATAAATTCCTGGAAGTGAAATTGCTGAGCCAAAGAAAATATCTAGTTTATAGTTTTTATTTTGGCACTAAATTTCCCTCTAGGAAAGTTACACCAAATTACACTTTCTTTGTTAGTATTCCCAATAACCAGGAACAGATGCCAGACATAACAGAGATGCAGGGACCTGGGGAATCCCTGCTGGTGAGGCAAAAACCCTTTAGTTACTGGATCATGGGAATGGTCCAAAGAGCTGCAGGGCTACAGTGGGGAACAGTAGGGGTATCCTACTGTAGGGTGGAGGCCTGAGAGGGCTTTGGGTACTGAGCACTTTCCCAGGGAATGTGGGTTTATTAGCAACATTAATGCATATCAATCCTGGTCATGGCTCTGAAATGCATCTTTCATCATTTGTGAGGTAGAAGTTTTTTGTTTTGTTTTAATTAGTTACATATAACAGTACAATAAATTTTTATCATTGAGTATTTGCACATTTTTCTTCTGTCAGTTGCAAGTTCACTTTGTTGGTTCCTTTCCATTTTTCTCTTATCAACTGTAACAAAATTCTCTATATTGACTGCCATCTATATTAAAAATATTTTCTTTACCTTGTTATGTAACTTTCGATTCTTCCAAATAACTTAAGGGAATTGACATTTTTCCAAAATGCATCTTCTCCCTCTGGGCAGCACCTCTAATATGCTGTATCTACTTGACATCATCAATCTCATGATAGATTTGTGAAAACCAAACCAAGACATTACATTCAAAATTAGATAATCCTTTTAAACCACTTTTAGCCATTGATAATAATTGCAGTGACAGACTGGCCTCTTAACACCCCCAGGTTGAAGCAATCAGGAAATCTATCATCTAACAGACTTAAAAGTTTTGAGATCAAACGGGTTTCAGGGCTGGCTAATTCAGCCTTTCAACCATGTCATCAAAGTCCCAGCTTGTATTCATCACTCTTCAGAACAGGCTCTGGCAGGTAGATGGAGCAGTCCTGACTTTGCATGCAGATACAGCATGTCTAGAGATCAAGAAGGGCCATTTCTCTATCTTTTTCTTAGAAAGGAAGAACCCTCCTAGAAGCTGAGTTGAAGAATGGAGTCACTATTGATCTTTGACATGGGATGGGGCCACTATATTGTTTGCCAAAGAGAATGTACCCCTACGTGGTGTTGGTTGTCCTTCATGAATGGAGATCTTGGACTCTGAAAATGAAGGTAAATGTGAGGCACAACAAAAATATATGCCTATTAGTTAAATTGATTAGCTTAGACTCTCCGTTTTGTTGAATTAATATTATTGGAAATTGAAAGTGTCTTTGAATGTCAGCTTGGAGTCAGCTTTTGACACATGGATGTTCAGTTTCTCATGAATAATTCTTCACAATGGGCTTGAATTGGTCACTCTAATCTCTCCTAGCTTTGAAGATTCTAGAATCTATTCTTGAGGATTATTTAACGGAGCTGCTTTGTATGTGACAGGAACCCTTCTGTGTAACAAAACTTTCTGTTTTAATTTTTCATCATAATATAATCCTTTCCAAAGGCATTTTAATTGGTAATTAGGGATATAGACTTAAGTTAAAAAAGTGAATATAAATATTCAACAGAAACAAGAGTCAAATGAACAGATATATCTATGCATACATAATTTCTCACATGCACAGCTAGTAACAATAGCATTTTAATTTGTTTCTTTGCCTGGTGGCTGGTTAAGTTTCTTTGGACATGTGAGTTATATTTCAATTTGCATAGCATTAAAGTGTTAAAAAATCTGCATTTTAGAATAGAGACAATAGAATGATAGTTTTTATATTATGTTGGGTCATGGAGTCAAGCTTATAATCCATCTGCATAGTAATTTACAGAAACTAACAGATTACAATTTAATAGGATAAAATGTTAAGTCATGGACTTCATTAAAAGCAAGCAAACAAACAAACAGTAAGATGTGGGGGGGGATAAGTCTACACAGCAGCACCCTTTAAAGTATGTGAGGGATTTTGATGACATTGAGTTCAATACAAGCAGTAGCTGGCTCTTTTTGGATATCAACATTTTCACCCTGGGTATTCCCCTTTCCTTGCTCTACATCTAGTCTAGTATTTCAGAAAGCCTAATCCTTTAGGAAAGCTCAGTGAGGAGGAGCTGGAAGGGAGAACATGAATTCAGAGCACAGTCAGGGGAGATTGGGATCTTCCCCCAAACTCGAGATGTTTCCAAAACTGATAGGGGAGAAGAAAGGAGAGAGCAGTTGGAGTTGGGTCCTGCCTCAGAGAGTATAACTGGGAGATGGTCAGACCCCAGAAAATGGATATGTGGGGACTCTAGGCACATGAGCCTTTTGGTGGCTGCAAAAAAAAAAAAAATAATAATTCTTTGCTCGGCATGTGACACAGTCCCAGTAGGAAGTCTCTAGGTCCAAAGAGCCATGGAAACCTTTTAGAGAAAGCCTGTGGGGACACATGGCTGATGCCTGATCCTGATAGTCTTATATAACCCTAGGGAGGAAGCACCAAGGATAATCAAGTTACTTTTTTTTTTCCATCCCATTGGGAAGGGGACCTAGAGCCAGAAACTGAGTTACAAAAAATAAAGGGATGGATTTTTCTCGCCTGCTTGAGTTACCTACTATTGAGATACCTGCAGCTTACAATCTAAGGCTGAACTGATGCAGCAGAGCAGCTGTGATGTAACCTTCTGTCCTCGCACTGGGATGCTGTATTTTGTACAAGGGCCTAGATTTTAAGTGTACAAACCAAGAGGACTCCTTTCATCTACTATGGTATGTTCAAGATTCCCTCTCTCAGACATCTCCACTCACATGGCAACCATGCACAAGTACATTTCCTGGGTCTTCCTCCAAGGGCCTGGGCCTGTTTTTGCATGAGGCTTGGTATTCTCCTGTTGGTTCTGTGTGCAAAGATGTTCCAGCAGCTGCTGCCAGCCTGGGAACTTGGGAAGACTGGAAGGGGGTCAGTTCCATTTGGTCTTAAGAGAACTGGTGTCTCCTCAAGGCCATAAAAGGTAAGCGCCAAAGGAACTGGAGGCCTTGAGGAGAAAGGATCCAGAGGCAGATGGGGTTGAGAGTTGGGACTTCAGCCAAGGGAGGCTGATAGCTGTACACAGTTGAGTTCACCAAGAGATCAGTTAGAGCTTGGGGCAAAAGTGTTATTGAATAAAATGATTTGAGGGAGGTCAACTGAGTTCTATGTGCTTCTGCTAAGTGGGAAAATAACTATTTCCTGCTGCTCAACAAGCCTGCTTCACTATTATAGAGTTTATTAAAAGACCAGTCCTAAGATAGAGACACACTTTCCTTCAGACATAATAAGACCCATCCCATGAGCTTTGCCTTTCTGTTTAGACTCTTGGGGTATCATCCAGAAAACTCTTCTTCTTCTTCTTTTATCTATTTTTATTTTTTATTTTTGGTACTGGGAACTGAACCCAGGGGAGCTTAACCACTGAGCCACATCCCCACCCCTTTAATCTTTTTTTTTTTTTTGAGATAGGGTTTTACCAAGTTGCTCAGGGCCTTGCTAAGTTGTTAAGGCTGGCTTTGAACTTGGGATCCTCCTGCCTCAGCCTCCTGAGTTGCTGGGATTACAGGCATGAGCTACCACACCTGGCACAACTCCTTAAGGCAGCTCTGCATATTCCCTGGTCTGACTAATCTCCCACGCCTCTCTGCCCCTAGTCCTCCTACCATGCCCTACAGAACTCTTGATTACCAGAAAAATTGATTATGTCCTCAACCTCTTCCTTCTGTGGAACTGGACCTTGCTTAATGAAAACTTGGCTGTCTTATCTGTACAGTGTTCCATTTGATCCTTTCTTAAGGCAAATGACACAGGGCACAGACCCTGGGTAGATATCCTTCTTGTTCCTTGTGCCAACTCCAGCCAGTTTCTCCTTCCTTTTTCTGAAAAATCCTTAGTTTCTGTGACACATGGACCATCAGGTTCTACTCACAGGCTACTGCCTGCCTTCTTAAAGTCACCTACAAACCCTCAGCCATTCCCTCTTCTTTATTAAGATTTTTATCAGCTAGCTCACCATCTTTCTCTCTACCACTACTCTTGTCAGCATTCTCAGTGATGTCAATGTCAATATAGTTAATTCATCCTACCCCTGGCCTCTCAGACCCTTGACTTAAACTGCCTCACCGCTTCCCTATCATCCTTGCTACATCTCATTGTTCAAATGACCGGACCACTCCCCAAATTATCAGCATTCTGTTCTGTGGTTACCACCACTTGTTTTTCCAGATCATTTACCCAATTATACCAAGTATTTTTCAATTCAACTGCAACCTCTAAAATATTGACAGGCCTTTTACACTGTCTACTCTCCTCACGACTGTAATGACTTTTTATTTTCTTATTGAACATATACTCCAAGGTCCATCATTATAGTCATTTCCCTGGCAAGCACAATTGCCTTGTACTGCAGTCACTCACTCCCTTTTACTCCACAGGTGATGCTGCAACCCTCGATAAACTCATTTCTCCAACTACTCTGCTCCTAAGCAGCAGATGTACCTGAAGGAAAACCCCACAGCCATGCCGACTGTCCTTATTTTACCTATATGACCACAGTCCTCAAGGGATCTATTAGATCTTGTTGTCCAGAAGTACTGAAATAATTTTCTTTTTAAATCCATTCACCTGATTGCCAAGAGAACTTTTGCATACATCACTCACCATCTCTCTAAGCTACGCATACCCTCTTTCTTATTCACAAACGGCCTCCTTGTCTCTTATTTTCATTGAGGAAAAAGAACAACAGCTCATCTTCCCACCATCACATTGACTAGGTGACATGTATTTTGGTCACTCACTTTCTACATACTCTGTTTCTGCTTCCAGTACAGGAGAAGAACTATTCCCTCCTCCTGTCTAACGTCAATGTCACCCACACTCTGGATCACATCCCCTGTGGCCTACCATAATTGTTCATCTCCTCTGTCATTAAAATGTTACCTTCTCTACAGGATTACTCCCACGAGTGAATAAGTGCACCAGAAAATCTTCCATATTCAACAAACCTTTCATAGTCTTCAAATCCCCCTCGCTTTTGCCCCCTTTCTACTCACCTTTTAATGCAATGTCTCAAAGAGTTGTTTTTATTGTCTCACTTTACATTTTCACTCCAGTCAATTCTAACCAGACTTTTATCTCTAGACTTCATTGAAAGAACTCCTCCCAAGATCACCAATGATTTTCACCTTGCCAAATCCTAAATTTAATTTTAAGTTACATTTGTCTTATCTTCCTGGCATCTTGGATACAGTCAACCCTTCTCCTCTTCTTGAAACAGTTCCTATTCTTGGCAAAACCCTCTTCTGGCTTTCCTTCTTCCTTGCTGGAAGCTCCTTCTCTGTCTCCTTTGCTGGCTCCCCATCTTTCAGACTTCTAGATTTTGGAAAGCCTGGGATTCAGTTCTTGAGCTGTTTCTCCATTTACCCCCAGGGTGACCTCACTATTCCCAGGGTCTTAAATGCCATCTTTGTGTTGACAACTTCCAAATTTATACTTTCGTCCTAACCTCTGTCCTGAAGAACAGACTCATGTATATAATTATCTACTCAACAGCTGAAGACAGCTCAAACTTAACATCTAAAACTGCTCCCCCAACCCATTCATTCCTTGGTTATTCCCATATTCAGAAATGACTACGTCATTCACACAGTTGCTCATGCCAGTTAACCATCTTGATTCCTTTCTTTTCCTCATATTTCATACTCAAAACTTTAGCAAGTTTTGCTGGCTGTAGCTTTACAGTATTTACCCTCAACCTCACCATTTCTCACCACTTCTGCCAATACCATCTTGGTTCAATTGACAATTTTTGCTAGACAATAGAAGAGCCTCCAAACTGGCCTCTCTTCTAATATCCTTGCTCCTCTGTGGTCAATTCTCCACATATTAACTAAGAATTTGCTTTAAAAAATGTAAAATCCGGGCTGGAGTTGTGGCTCAGTGGTATAGTGCTTGCCTTGCATGTGTGAGGCACTGGGTTCGATTCTCAGCACCACGTGTAAACAAATAAATAAAGGTTCATCAATAACTAATAAAATATCTTTAAAAATGTAAAATCCACTTTTAAATGTATGTTCTTCCCCTGATCACAACTCTCCTGTGGTTTCCCATCACTTTTGGAATAAGATCCAATATCCTGACCACATTTTGCTGGTCTTCTTGGTCCTATCCTACCCAGTCTCTGACCTCATCTCCTTCCCTTATAGGCACTCTAACCAATTACTTTCTTCAAACCCACATTTGTTCCTGCCTTAGGGTCTTTGTACATGCTAGTTTTTTTTTCCTCTGTGGAACAGTTTCCTCCATGTCACCTCAGGTCTCCCTCTCCCAATTTACTTTATTCAGGTCTTAAGAGTTTGTTAATAAACTTCCCTGACCATTCTATTTAAGATAACTATCCACCCCTATTGCTCTCTATCCATATATCCTACTTTAGGTTTTCTCATAGAATTTACAACTTAGTAGCAAAACCCTCTAGGAACCTGATTTAAAATTGGGATAAAGGCTTAAATGCACACTTCTCCAAAGAAGATATAGAAAAAGCCAACCGGTTTATGAAAAGATGTTTACTGTTTAGAGAAGCAAATCAAAATCACATGAATGACTACCTCATACCTGTAAGGATGGTTATTATTTTTTTTAAAAAGTAACAAAAGATACCAAATGGGGAAATTAAAACTCTTGTACACTGCCAGTGGGAAAGAAAAATGGTACAGCCATGATGCAGAATGTATATAATTATCTACTCAACCTTACTGGATCTTCTATGAAGCTCTAAGTGCTTATTATATCTACAGCCTTCTTCTCAGGGAAGGAGTTAATTTCACTTCTAACTCCAGGAATTAATTTTTTTCCACATGGTTATACTTAGGGTTGTGACCTCTGCCACTAAACTAGACCAAGGTTGGATATAGAGGATGAACATAGAGGAATCCATTGCACATCAGGTATGTGAGTTGGGCTCTTCAGAAAGAAGATGCCAAGGTGGAATTAAACATGCAACAGATGCATTGGGGGAAACAGGTAGACCTGGGGAGATCCTTCAGCCCACGAAGCTGGTTTGACCCTAGTGAAAGGAGAATGGGGGAGAGGAATTTTGCAGGAAGAGCCTCCAATTTCAGTGCACGTCTGGGAAAATCTCAGCAGGGTGGATAGGGAGTCTTCATACAAGGTTGTCTGCCAAAAGAGTCCTTTGTTAGTAAAAAATGGCCTAGCTCTAATTCTCTTGCTGTGCTCAGTCAGTGAGGGGGAGGAGCCCTCATAGCATATGACTTGTGAATGCTGCAGAGATCCCCAAGGTGCAGCAGCTGGAGGTGGTCCACTGAGTATATCCTTGCAGTAGGGAGGTCTGTGGGCTATAGGCTGATCAAATAGGGGACTCTAGTTGTCTGATGATGGATTGACCCAAGCAGATTTGCTGTCTATTGGGAAGAATGAAGGTTTGCTTCTAAGGGTAGTCAGGTAGGTTACTGGGTCTTAGGGAATGCTTATTTGAAGTAAATGACAATTCAGTTCTCCATGGGTGACCCTGCAACCCAGACTTGGAGTCCTGCTGTAAAAGCCCTGCATCCCTGCTTCTGCATGTGGCCTTACACTACACCGTCATCACCTAAGGTCCCTTGAGCCATGTCTCTCTGGGATCAGGAAGAATTTTCTACCAGTAAGAGTTACCCAACATATGCTAACCTCTCAGGAAGAGAGTTTGTATTGTTCTCTCACAGTGCTTGCTTGGGCTCAGGTGGCATGAACTCCTGCAAATTTGGTTGGCAATTTGAACTAGGCCAATGTTTCTCAAAGAGTGTACCATCTGCATCAGATTACCTGTGTGTGGGAGGCAGGGGTGAAAAGGGGGAGGCAGATCTCTGGACCTTACTGAGTACTTTGAATCAGCATATCTTGGGGAAAGACCCAGTTAGCAGCAAACTTATGTTGAAGTCTGGCTAGATTAAAACATTCTGTGAAGTTCATTTCCACTCTAAATGTCCAAGATTCAAAACTTCTAATGCTTTTGTTAACTGGGTCTAGTTGGAAACTCTTGGGAAAGCTAATGAACCTTTTGTTTCTCAGTTTTGTCACTTCAAAACAAAAATGTAAGTATAGCCTCCCCTACTTCTGGAGACCTCTGCCTCTATTTCTACCTTATTTTTTCATTTGAAATATAAGGTGTGTGGGTCTAAGCAAGCATATTAAAAAAACCTGTTGCAAAGAAATGAAATAGTAAGTGCTCGATAAATTTTTGTTGATTGCTAGCTTGGTTTAGGGTTAGTCAAAGGAGAACATTGAAAACAGGAGGAAAGCCACATCTTAGAATGCAGGAGCTTCCAGACCTTGGCTCACTTCAGAGTCAAACATGAAAGCCGTTATTTAAGTTGTGCTTCTGAAGTGGGCTGAATGGAGGAGCCAGACTTACCATCACAGGACTGCTACGGACTTATAATTGCTCTGCTAGTGATGTTTGTTGCCTCAAAGAGGTTTTTCCTGTGTGGCTTTATCAGAGGACATGGGCCAGCAGCAGGACACACAGAGCTTTCCTGTGTAGGCACAGAGACTCTCTGTCAGGCTGACCCTCAGAGGAACCACAGGGGTGGGTTCCATGCCCTCTGTAGGGAGGGGGTTGGAGAAGGAGGTGGCAGCCCATGGGTTTGTCCAGATCTCAGAAGTTGCAGGCAAGATAAGCAAAATTCACTGCCATGTTTTGGGATGCAGAAGCTTCTAGATGGTGGCTTTGGCTGCAGGGTTGCCATCTTAGTTTTTAAGAGAACACTTAGATCAGTAGGTAAAGGATGCTGTATGTTGCTGGGAGGCTGAGAGATGCCTCTGCTTGCATGGGACCCGTAGGATCCCGTTGGCTGAAGCAGCTGCTGCTCAGGTCAGATTGCTTGGGTGGAAGCCTGGGCTCTCATCTGCTCTCCTTTTCTGGAGAGTCTGCCTTTGGGAATATCTGACTGAGCTGTTTCTGTGATGATCATCTCTGGCTTATGGCCTTGTGAGGAGCCCAGTGCAGTGACTCACTGATGTATCCTTTGGGCTTTAGCACTGGTCTAACATGGCATTGACCAGCCTTGGGAGTTCTCCAGTGTCTCGCTGGCTAGGTCCCTTTCCTTGTTCTTTCCTGAGTCCCAAGTCTATTCAGATAAATCTCTGGGATTCACTGGGGAGCTGAGGAGTAGATCACATCCCAAGTATTTTTGTTCAAACATTTTCTTTCTCTCTCCCCCAAAGAAAGAGAATTTGCATTAATAAAGGACTTACTATTTGTGAAACCCTCACACTAATATTCTTCAAAGTGGTATAGGCAATTCCCCAAGGGTGACCCATTAAGAGTGGGAACAACATCCTAAGACTTCTATTTGTTTATTTTCCAATCCAAGAAATAAGAAAGAGATGACTTACATATATTAAATGGAAACTGGCGCCTTCGCGCCTGGTACGTGAGGTATCCTGAAGGGCAGAGTGGGGGTTCCAACCACATGGAAAGCTAACAGAGGCATTCTCAGGCTTTAGTTCATTGATTTTTAGCATTCTGAAACAAACTGCAATAAATTCAGTGGGTTTATGGATTGCAAAATCATTCTTAAAGTGAATAAATGGCTTAAAGGAGTCAAGGATTGAAAACAATACTGAAATGTTAATACAAGAAAACCACAAAAAATGGCACATACTTCCACATCCAGAATGAGCTGCACCAGGCAGTCATGTTGCCCAGAAAAACCAGTGACAATCCAATCAGGTAGGAAGAGAATTGGTAAGACAGGGAGAAAGTTGATAAAGAAGACTCTTTGAAATAGTGATTTATCCCCCACATTTGTGTGTGTGTGTGTGTGTGTGTGTGTGTGTGTAACTGGGAATTGAACCCACGAGGTTTATCCCTGAGCTACATCTCCAGCACCTCCCTGCACCCACCCCCATTTGTTGTTTAGATTAAAACAAAATTTTTTTGGGGGGGCACCAGGGATTAAACCCAGGAGTGCTTAATCACTGAGCCATGTCCCCAGTTTCTTTTTATTTTTTTCTTTTTATTTTTTTGAGACAGGGTCTTGCTAAGTTGCTTAGGGCCTTGCTAAATTTCTGAGGCTGGTTCAAACTTGCCATCTTCCTGCCTCAGCCTCCCAAGTCGTTGTGATTTGATTATAGGAGCGTGCCACTGCACCTGACTACCCCCAACAATCTTTAAGATGACCCTCCCTCTAAATTTATGTCATGTGGAGAGATTAGCTAATGGCTAAACAATTAGCAAGGTATTTAAAAGCTAAGCTCCCAGAACAGGAAGACGGGACTTCATAATTTTTCAACAATGTTTACAGTCATGAAAAATCAAACCTGTTTTTAGGAAATTTTATTAAACTTAAGACATGCTTCAGTCTCTTTTGATGTTTTTTATGTAAGCAAAAGAAGAAAAGCCATAGGTTGTTGGTCAGATACTTACTGATTGTTTCAGTCAGCTTCTTTGCTGCTGTGACTAAAAGACCTACCAGACAATTGTAGAGGAGGAAAAGTTTGAGGGCTTAAGGTTTCAGAGAAGAAGAGAGAGAAAGGAGGAGGGGGGAGGGGAGAGAGGGAGGGGGGAGGGGAGGGAGGGGGGAGGGGAGGGAGGGAGGGGGAGGGGAGGGAGGGGGGAGGGGGGAGGGGAGGGAGGGGGGAGGGGAGGGAGGGAGGGGGGAGGGGAGGGAGGGAGGGGGGAGGGGAGAGAGGAGTGGGGGAGAGAGGAGTGGGGAGAGAGGAGTGGGGAGAGAGGAGTGGGGAGAGAGAGGAGGGGGGAGAGAGAGGAGGGGGGAGAGAGAGGAGGGGGGAGAGAGAGGAGGGGGGAGAGAGAGGAGGGGGGAGAGAGAGGGGGGGGAGAGAGAGGGGGGAGAGAGAGGGGGGGTAGAGGCGGGGGGGAGAGAGAGGGGGGGTAGAGGCGGGGGAGAGGAGCCATGCTCCCAATGTTCCACCTCCTCTAGCCAAACACCACCTGTCTTCAGTTACCATTCAATTAATTCCATCAGGCAATTAATTCACTGATTGGGTAACACAAACATTTATTCTCTGAACCTTTTTGCCTTGTCTCACATGAGAGCCTTTGGGGTATACCTCACATTCAAACCATAATTTTTTATGCTAGCAAGAATTTCCTGACTACTTGGCTGACACAAACAGAAAACTTTGGCCCAAACTAAGACACATTCGTTTGTCAGAAAAATAATTTTGCGGCTGGGGAGGCTGAGGCAGGAGGATCTCAAGTTCAAGGCCAGTCTCAGCAACTCAGTGAGCAACTTAAGCAACTTAGCGAGACCCTGTCTCAAAATAAAAAATAAAAAAGGTCTGGGAATGTAGCTTAGTGGTTGAGCATCTCTGGGTTCAATCCTTGGCACCCCTAAAACAAAACAAAAGAAAACAAAAAAATTTGAAGAAAATTATTCAATGGTGCTTAGAAAACCTTGCTTTGTATTTGAAGCAAGAACTTTTAACAAGAATTACTCAGTGTGAGAGGTGTTTTGTGTAGTTTTATACAGTTGGATGGAAGTGTAGATAAGTCTAACAAGTTTTAGCTTATGGTAACTACTAACACCTATTTCAGTAAAGAAATACTATGAAAAGTTTCCTTCTTTTTAGGATACAGAAAACTGCATGAACTCATTGTTTCCCCCTCTTCCAGGTAATGAGGAAAAAAACTGGGGTGGGCGAGGGGGATAAAAAAGATATTAAGTGTTTTTAAGCCTGTTAGATGAAATCTCAAATCAATCAGATTAACTAATTCCAGGGGATGAGAAGCCCTGCCAGGGAAAGATGGGACAATCACTCAAATGTAAAGTAGAAGAGGTATAGACCAGTAGTAGAGATAAAATAGAATTATAAAAAGTACTAATTAACCAAAAAAATCAGGAAAAGAGAAAAAAAAAAAGAACAAAGAACAGATGGAACAAATTATCAGTGGTAGATTTAAATCCAAACATATTAATTAATAGTAGATTTAAATCCAAACATAAATAAAAGGCAGAGATTATCAATTGGAAAGAAAAGCAGGTCTCACAATGTACTGTCCACAAAAACTTACTTTAAACATAAAGATACAGATAGGTGAAAACTAAAAAAATGGGAAGAGATATGTCTTGCAAATAGTAACTTAAAAAAAGATAGTGTGGCTGTATCATTATCAGACAAAGTAGACTGTAATACATGGAACATTACCAGCTATAAAGGGGAATTACCTTTATCACATGGTGATAAAGAGGCTGCTTTATTAAGAGGATATAATGATTCTAAATGTATATGCACCAATAAGAGTCTCAAAATAGATAAAACAAATATGACAGAAATTCACCCAAAGTAGAAATAGACAAATACACAATTATAGTTGGAAATATCAAACAAGAAACACCTAAAGAAATATGAATGGTCACAAATATATGAAAAAATGTTTAACATCTCTAGCAATTAAAGAAATGCAAATTAAAACTACACTGAGATTTCATCTCACTCCAGTCAGAATGGCAATTATCAAGAATACAAGCAACAGTATGTTGGTGAGGATGTGGGGGAAAAGGTACATTGCTGGTGGGACTGCAAATTGGTGCAATCATTCTAGAAAGCAGTATGGAGATTTCTCAGAAAACTTGGAGTGGACCCACAATTTGACCCAGTTATCCCACTTCTTGGGCTTAAAATCAGCATATTATAGTGACTTGGCCACATCAATGTTTATAGCAGCTCAATTCACAATAGCTAAGCTATGAAACCAACCTAGGTGTCCTTCAACAGATGAACGGGTAAAGAAAATGTGGTATATATACACAATGGAATATTATTAATCATTAAAGAAGAATGAAATTATGACATTTGCTAGTAAGTGAATGGAACTGGAGACTATCATGCTAAATAAAATAATCCAGTATCAAAAAACCAAAGCTGAATGTTTTTTCT
This sequence comes from Spermophilus citellus, assembly GCF_964194105.1. Taxonomy (NCBI): domain Eukaryota; kingdom Metazoa; phylum Chordata; class Mammalia; order Rodentia; family Sciuridae; genus Spermophilus; species Spermophilus citellus. The sequence goes on along the minus strand of NC_138193.1, from coordinate 57,046,806 downwards.
GATATATGGATGCTAACACACAATAAGGGGTGGGGAGGAAGAATAGAAGTTCATTGGATTAGACAAAGAGGAATGAAGGGGAGGGATGGGAGGATGGGAATAGGAAAGACAGTAGAATGAATCAGACATAAATTTCCAAGGTTCATATATGAATACATGACCAGTGTAACTCCATATCATGTACAACCACAAGAATGGGATCCTAATTAGAATAAGTTAGGATCCATGTATATATTTTAAAATATACTCTACTGTCATGTATATCTAAAAAAAATAAAAAACATAAAAAGTATATATAAAAAAAGAAACACCTAAAGAGACAATTTTGGGGTTACTAAAGAAAGACCACACAAACCAGATATATTTTCAACAGTGAGAATCTTTTAAACTCAATAACTTTTAGGAAAATTTGTGTAAGCTTATCACCAATGGAGTAGTTGCTTTGAAAGAAATGCAAAAGAGCACTCAGAGGTAAGATTACAGAGGTCACACCATGGATAAAATTAATTATCACTAAATTCACTACATTATTTTAAAAACAAGCTTTTCATCAATATTGTTGTAGCCACAATTACCTTAGGAGTTATAAGGTATCACCAATTTGGTAACTTTTATAAAAACGAGGCTATAAATATATAGTAGAATCTTAATAATATTCTGCATGAGCTGGGTGGTGGCCACAAACATTGTTGATTCCACACAGAAATTGGTTGATTATCTTGTTGGCAGGATCCTTAAGAACAAGTTAAGCAAATTTCTTTGATTAAAAAGAAAGGCTCGGGATATGCTGCCCTTTTACCTGTGATGACAAGTGGCCTTTTTAAGTGTGCTCCCTAAAAGGTATTTTTAGAACAATAAACATGGGCTTTTGTTTCTGCAAGGTTGTGGTCAACCTCTAGCAATGAGGGAGACTGGCTGTTTTGTAACAGGAAGCTGTGCTATGGGAAGAGCCCAGTTTATGTGTTAATGCCATAACATAAGTATGTAGTAAAAAATGAAGTCAGAGGGCACTTTAGAAATGCCCAGATCTGGGCTGGGTGTGTAGCTCAGTGGAGACACTTGCCTAGCATGGGTGAGGTCCTCAGTTCACTGAAACAAAAAGCAAAGCCCCTATCAGCTCTGGTAGAAACGGAGGAATGTGTTCTCAGTATTTCAAAATCTTGGAAAGAAAAAAAAATTCAAATTCACTTGTTAACAATGTAAAATGTAACATCTTCTAACTACTGTGTTGGAACAACTGCAATGAGGAATAAATTCACTGGTTGCATTTCAACAAAAGTCTTTGCAAAACTGGTCTATCAGTTTGAAAACTGAATATCACCCTTTGCTTCTCTCATGTGGGGCCCTCCTTTTCCAGCAATGATAGTCAATCAAGCCAGAAACTGACCAGAGCTCAAATTTAGAACTGATCCTGGAAATGTTGTATCAAAACAAATTAAACAAGATTCCAAAAATGTAATAAAGCGTACCAAGCACATTTCTCTTATTGAAAATACGAATAGAATTTTTACATTTCTTTTTTTAGTTGTAGATGGACACAATACCTTTGTTTATTTATTTTTACATGCTGCTGAGGATCGAACCCAGTGCCTCACACATGCTAGGCGAGTGCCTACCCCTGAGCCACAGCCGCAGCCCCACAAATAGAATTTTTTATGTGAAAGTTAAAAGAATTTTTAGATAACTTAATAAAACAAAAAGTATTTTCTAGTCTTGGGTCAATTATTGGACTGTGGTAACTTATCAGTTCCTCCACACACAGCACCCTCCCAGCTCCACAGCCCAGGACAGATATCCCTAGAGGAACTCTTCTTGAACTGTGAGGACTTTGGTCACCACAGATTCCTCCAGTCCAAGCAGGCACAGCCAGGCCCATGGCCCTGCGAGCTGGGCCTTCTGCCTCTTCTCTCCTTGCGTTCAGAAGAGCAGCTGATGCAAACTAAGGCTACTGGTCACTGTGGTGTTTCCAAAGGTCCATAGCCAATCTGAAGACCACCTGGGAAGGCGCTCTGAACCGAGGCTCGAGAACAACCCTTACCGCAGCTTCAGCTGATGTTTTACTCGTGCCTCATGTTCTCCCACACCAGACCCCTATCAATCCAGTTATTATGACTTCTATTTAACAGCTGAGGTAAGAGGCTCAAATGCTCCAGTCAGTTTCCCGGCTATGTGGGCTGGTGGGTGGCAAAGCTTACAGTTGGACCCAGTTGTGACTTCTGTTCCCTTTTGGGGGAGAAGAGAGATGTCTCAAGAGAGCACAGTAGTGGGCCACCCCCCCCCCATTGGTGGTTTCATTTTTCGGCTGTCAGTTACCCTTGGTGAACCTGCATAGTTGGCTGTAGGATCTTCCTTTGGATGGATCGTTGAATGCTACGTCACTGTGCCAGCCACGGTCACCTCCCTTCATCTCACACTCTCACAAGAAGGGTGAGTACAACACATAAGATGTTTTGAGAGAAAGACCACATTCTCATCACCTTTATTATAGTAAGTTGCTATATATTATTGTTAATCTCTTAATTTATAAACTATCGTGTATGTTAGGAAGAAAAGCATAGTACAAAATAGAGTTTGGTACTCCCTGGTTTCAGGTGTGCCCTAGGTCTTGGAAAGTATCTCTTATGAATGCTGCTGTGATGGCTTTCATGTTGACGTGGGCTCCCTTGTAGGGTCCATAGAAACACAGAAAAGGCTAAGATGGATGGTGAGATCAGCTCTGCCTAGGAATGTCAAGGTTTCAAAGAAGAAAAAGAAACATTTTAGGTATCTCTAAAGCAGGTTCCTAAATTTGCTGCCTATATTTGCTGCCTATCAGAATCAAGCGGGGTGGATACTGTGGAGGGGGTAAGAAAAAATTCTTGGGGCTCCACTTCAGACCTATCAAATTAGTACTGCAGTGGGAAAAACAATCCATCTGAATTTTCCCCAGTAGCTTCCCTGGCCCAGGTGAAGACTCTTGGAGGGCTGGGGGGACAGGCTGGGGCTGGGCACCTCGTCCCCTCGAGATAGCTTTGAGTACTGAATAGAAGGGCAAGGTCCTTCCTGCTTCTCTGATCACTCAGTTGGGTCTAGATACCAGGGTTGCTGCCCCAGAGGAAGAGCCTCCCCACACGTGATATAAGCCTCATGGGTTTGTTTACTGCCATGGCCCAGGATTGTGCTCACAGAAATGATTTGTCAAAACACACGACAGGGAGCCTTTGGCCCCGGGGTTCTGTTTCATAACTCTTTTATTGGAGCAGAAAGAAGTAGCACATTATTGTTCTTCTGCTCCACGTTTTCTCATGGATCAAGAAAGCAACAAGCACTTTGTGCAAATAGAAAAGCCTGCTTTGTTGTCTGAGATCAGGGAGGTGAGGGTGCAGGGAGAAAGGCTTTCACAGACCATAAAAGAGACTCTCCACACAAAGCAGGCTGGAGGCGATGGGATGGGCAGGAGGGCCTGGGAATGGGTGGAAAGAAATCATTTGGGCTTATTCACTGCCTCAGTCAAGGTTTTACATGGTTCTGTATAAAAGGATTTGGCAGGCATGTGTCAGAGCTGCTTCTGTGAGAAGGATCCTTTGGGGCTGATTTTTCTGAAAAAAGAAGCTAGTTGGCCAAGTTGAAGGCACTTTGATGTTTTAAAAAAACCTTGGTACTACTAATAAGACAATTAGCAGGATGCTTTTCTCTGTCACTTGCTCCTCCTGACCTAGGTGGAGGCAGGGTGGCTGTTATCACCCTCAGTTACAGACAAGGCTCAGAATAAGTTCTCTGCCTGGCTCACCTGATGAGCTAGGTTCCGTTCCTGGTTCCTGACATGTGCTCCCTGTACTTTACTGTCACGATGTCAGGAATTGTTCCACAAATCGGAATTTTTCCTCCTGGGATTTTCTTTAAAGAGACATCGAAGTTGATTCTTCCAATAAGGGTGTCAACTTCAGCTGATACTATCTAGTCAGATGTGCACATGCCCTTGGGGAATCTTGTTAAAAGAATTAAATTTTCGACAACATAAAAAGCAATAAACAACAAGAAGTTTCTTTTTAGGCCAGGGATTTTTCTCTCCCCATCTCCAGGTAAATTGCTCTTTAGAGCATCAGAATCACCTGGAGAGCTTGGTAAAACTGATTGCTTGGTCCTACTCTGAGGAATTCTTATTCAAAAGGCCTGGGAGAAGCTGGAAAATTTGTATTTCTAATAAATTCCCAGCTGATGCTGCTGGTACAGGTTTTTCACATTTCTACAGTGATTTTTTTCCCAGCACATATCTCCATATCCCTGCATGTACATATAATGGATATTTAAATATGGACTGCTGGATTATTAATAATTTCAGTTTGTTTTTTCACAAAATATTCTACATATCATTCCTATTCCTATCTGAGATTGAAAATAGCCATTATTCTTTTTAGTTGCTGCATAGAATTACATTGTGTTTGAATCATTATTTAACCAGTCTTTTTTTAGGTGCTTAATTTGTTTTTATTTTCTATTACAAAGCTGCAATTCTTTTACTTATAAATTTATATTCTTTTGCTGATAGTTTTGAAGGATAAGTTCACAAAAGTGGAATAGATGGGTAATAGTGTATACACGTTTTAAAATTAAACTGTCAATATCCCTCTTATTAAGTTCATTCCAAGTTTTATTCCTAGCAATAGAATTTGAAAAATGCCTCATTGCCTAGTTGACAACTGCTTGTAATCCCACTATTCAGGAGACTGAGGCAGGAGGGTTGCACACTTGAGGCCAGCCTGGGCAACTTAGATGCTGTTTTTTTTTTTTTTTTTTAAAAAAAAAGCTCAGTGGTACAGTGCCTGCCTAATATGCACGAGGACCTGGGTTCAATGCTCAGTATGATAAAAATGCCTCATTAATACTGGATGTTAGGAATTTTTTTCTTATGGGTAAGGAATGTTATATTGTCTTAATTTGTGTGACAGTGATAAGTTGGGCATATCTTATTGGTCAATTTATTTCTTTTGTAGTATTGATACCGCCAGTTATTGGTGATGAGTCCTGCTTCCCCACATGTTGAAGTTTGAACATTAGAGAAGCATGCTGAGGCAAGCATATGAAGCAGGGTTTATTTAAAAATGGGTAACATGGACTTCTCCCGAAAGGGAGAAGGGGGCCATAGCTGGTAACATGGTATCCCAAGAAACAAGGCGTTCCTTTTTATGTCCTAAGATTCCTTTGTTCTCCTGCCTTCCCCCCTTATCTTTCTTCTTCCTGTGTACATGACTAGGCCCAGGGATGCTTGGTGGGATGCCCAAAAGGTGGGAAACAGGTGGGCTGAAGGGGGAAGGGCAGGATGGAGTAGACAAGGACACATTAACAACCTCATAGCTCCCTGTAGGAAGGGGAAATTCCTGGGACAGGTTACCTTGGCAACAGGTTGGTGCAGGGGCAGGTTTTTGATAAGATTCTCTCAGAGGACAGTCTCCAACTTCCCAGACTAGCTCAAAATTGGCCTCCTTGACCTGACCTGACTCGACACACCCATCTACACTTGACTGCCTGTCTAATTCTGGCTTCAGTATGCCTCCTTATGTCCTTATTTTAGAGAAAAGTTCAGGATTTTTCGTGGAAATTTCCCCATTATGTTGGGTATAGCTTAGGCCACTGAGGCAATTTGGAGAAGCCACAGAAATGAGTAAAAATGATTAAGGCAGGGATATAGAAAAGCAAAAGGAAAAAAGATTGAGAATAGAAGACTGGAGGAGGAGGAGAAAAGATGAAAGCCTTACATTTCTCCATAGTGAGTGTTTCAGTTTATGCTGTTATAACAGAATACCCAGACTGGGTAATTTATAACAAGAAATTTATTGGTTCAGTGTTCTGGAGGCTGGAAAATTCCAAGATAAAAGCACCTGCAGGTTTAATGTCTGGTTCGGGTTGGTCTTTGCTTTCAAGATGGCACCTTAATGCTGAATTCTCTGGAGGGGGAGGAATGCTGTTCCTCACTTGGTAGAAGAGCAAAGAGGGCAATGGAACTTGCCTTTTATAAAGAAATCACTTCTGTGATAATGGCCTAATTGACACCACCTCCCAACACTGCTGCACTGGGGATGAAGTTTCTGACACATGCCTTTTGGGGGACACATTCATTCACAAGTTTTTTTTTGTTTGTTTTTTTGAGAAGGGAGGCTGATGTATGCTCTTTCTGCCAGGAGTATGGCCCAACTTGAATTCCAATAGGTGGGCTATATTCAGTGTAAGGAAAGGTTTTCTGATTATAAGTGTTAGTTTTAATCTACACTTCCATTTTTAGAGATTCAATTAGAGATATTTTTGGTGCAGCACCTCCTACACCTGAAATCATGGAGCCGAATCTTCAAAATACTTCTGTGTTCCCTTTTTAGGCTAGAAATTTAAAAAATACAATGAGCGGTCAGGTCAAACTGATTTCATGTAATTAGGGCTCTTTCCAACTCATCTTTGGCTTCAGTGTTTTGAATTGCCCTTTACTCTCTGGGTAGCAGGAGACCCAGTGCTTTGGGGAATCATCTGTGGACCTTTGTTCTCTGCCCAGATATTGAATCTGGCATTGAGGTGACATGACAACAGCCCACCTGAGCAGCTGAGGAGTCCCTTCTCCTTCTCTCCATGGGACATGATCAAGTGTTTTGCATTCAGAGAGTTTGGAGTGATGGGACACGGCCCTGGGAGATCAGCCTCCTGGCACACACTCTCTGCCCCATCCCTGGAAACAATCTTGACTCCAGTCTCAATAGTTTCTTTTTTTCCTGGTTTCCAGAAGTATATTCTTATCCTCAACATTAGCAAGCAGTGTAGTGACAGGAAGGTACTACTGAATGACATTAGAGAACCAAGGTTTCTTCAACTCCTCCCAAACCTTCCACGTTTTGTCAGTGGCTAGGTCTTACCAGTTGTCTGTAAAATATCCATATTTTTTTTCATCCTCATTATTCCTGCCTTAGTCCAAGTCCTTTCTCCTTTTCTTGAATGAATGCATTGGTCTGCTGGTTCCTCCAGTCGCATCTTCCTCTAGTCCATTTTACCATGTAACTATTCATTCATTCATCTGTCTTCTATGAGAACTGCCTTCGTCTTTGTGCAGAAAACATTCAAGAATTGCATAAGGGCTGGAGATATAACTCAATGGGTAGAGTGCTTACCTTGCATGCACAAGGCCCTGGGTTTAATCTCCAGCACCCCCCCCCCCACACACACACTCTGCATAAGATCATGAGTTATTAATTACAAAGAAGAAATACAAAAAATAAAAATAAAAAATACAGGTAATCAACTCCGTTGGTTCAAAGGAATTGGGTTTCCAGGGTGTGGTTCCAGATAGACTTGGGGTGGATATTCACATGTGCATAGGTAATATGAAAAACACTGAGAGTCATCCGCCCAGCCATCATGTCCTCTTCTTTCTTGCTAGTGATGCTAGAATATGCTCAGGGAAGTGACTTCCTATTCCAGCTTGCAGAGAGTGAATTCTGATTCATTCAAACCAAGATTATTCCCATTGCAGTCATTAGGCCAATGGGATGTAAGAGGAATTCTGCTGGGTGGTAGGAAAAGGTATCAGGTAAAGGTTTCCTTCTCAAAAGAAAGGAAAGCCACAGGAAGAAAGCCCCTATTTCTTCACAGAGGTTGCATGTGACTCTTGAGACTGCACAGCCTCGTGGTTGTGAGGGGAGATATGGCCAACGTATTGAAGTTGGCAGAGCAGACAGTTGGAAAACACTTGAGACCTTTAAGGTGCCATCAGACCTATGAATTCAGCAACTCTGAATGCTGCTTGCACTTAAACACACAGAACATGAGAAAAAACTTAAATCTATTTTAGTTGGGACTTCAGTGACATGCAGTCCAAAGCATTATGTGGGTAGGGTGTAACCCTTTACAAGTGGGAGGACTATGTCCCGGCTTACAATCCTGGGATCTCAGTAGGTACCATTTAATTCTGATTCCACCCCCCCCCAATCAAGTTGCAGACTACAGGGTGCTGGATGCCAAATCTGTAGTGTGGCCTGATGGAGAAATGGGGATCAGGAACCAGAACATGGGTTGGAAACCCCTTTATCATTCCCATCTTCAGCCATAGAATTACCCATCATATCCAGAAATAAGGAGACTCCAACATGGAAAGGCACCTTGACCCTCATCAAGGCCAGAGGTCAGGCAGAGGGTGTAAATGAATGAAACAGGCCTATGGTTTGCTTATTAACCATGGAGGGAATATTCTCTATTTTATGAAGAAAATAAAATTTTTTGGAGGAATATCGATTTCTTGGTTTATATTTTAAATTTTTATGATCATAGAAAAAGAAAACTAGTTCCCTACTGAAACATAAATCATCTATTTCCCAGTCTCTAACTAGTGGGGTGCAGTGACCTGGAAAGAGTGGCCCATTGAAGGAATGGCTACAGACTATTGTTGCTATGTGAGGTTCCTGGAGCAGTATGACAGGCCTTCTGATTCTTCAAGACAAGACTGAAATCTGATTTAAAACAGAATTTTAACATATATCCTCTTGTTTTCTGAGCATGTGCAGGTTTTAGGGATGCACATTTAGGAGCGGAACCTGGGGACAGAAGCATTTATAATTAGGTGTGCAGAGTGGGTTGGTGAACAGGCAGGTTGTAAGAGATAGGAGCTTGGGCTTCTGATGGACGGGTGCAGAATTTTAGTCTGATTTGTAAGCATTATAATGAGATTAAGACACTATAGAAAATTCAGAAAAGCAAAAACAAAACAAAAAACAAACAAAACCAAAAATCACTCCTGATCTTGTTTATAGAAAAAGCAAGAATTTTTAATCTTCCTTACAGACTGTTTTTCCCACTCTCTCCTGATATTAGACTGTGAGCATTTCCCCCTGGTTATTAAAAGTTCTCTGAAAACTTACTTTTGAATGACAGTATCTAAGTCCAGTGCCAGTACCATCTCTCATGAAACCCCAAGCATTCTAGTTTGTTGGAATAAAATCCCCTCTGGAATCTTGGCTGGTTGCTCAATTTATTTCATTTGTTTTGCTGAAATGCTACCTGTCATGCTACAGCTGGAATAACTGCATCCCATGGCAAAGGGCCCAGTGGGAGAAATAAGAAAGGATAAAAATTGGTAGAGTGGAATCTAGGGAGAAAACCAAGGATAAACCGATCTTCATGAACTTTAAGTGGAACTGGAAATCATCAATCCAACTCTGCCTGAGTGTGATTCCTTTTAGGAAAGTTTAGTTCAGTAAACATTGATCTCTTTCTAGGCATAAACCATGCACGCTTCTGCACTCCTTCTGGGCTCTGGGAGGGAGTAGGAACCTTCTGCATTTGCCTTCTGCTAACTTCACTCTCAGGTGGCTTGGCTGGGAATGAAGGGGGACTTGGGAAAATCCATGCCCAGTTCTGTAAGGATACCTCAAAATACTGGCTGAGCAGCAGTTTCCAACAGTTAGCAGTCAGCACTTCTGAGGCCTCTAACTGTTGCCCCTAGGGCAGGCACCCAGGGGCCAGCTGGAAGGGGTATAGTGAGGAGGGCCTGCAGGAATACCGTTGGGAACAAGCTTCATCTTTGTCACCTCTCATTGCCCTCTGTTGGGGGAGGGGGCCCTGGCAGACACACTATACCTGCTTTGTGACTACGTGCGTCTCCCTGAGGGCGTGTTCCTAAGCCTTGTGCAATGACTGCCGAGTTGCTTGGCACCGATCTGAATGCATTTCCCAGGCAGATGGCATGATGACACCTGGCTGGCCCAGCTCTCCTGTGAACATTCGGCTCCCCTCCTCTCTGCCGTATTCCTTTAACAGACACTTGACATAGTAGTGAGAACCAGCTTCAAAGATCATTCACAATGCACCCGTGTTGAGAGAGATCTTCCTTTGTATATATAACAGGAATCCCAGGGATCAATAAGGCTGAAACCAACAAAACAAACCGATGTATAATGCAGACTGTTTGTATTGCTAATAATAGTTAATGCAATAGCTATTTATTGTTTGCTTTGTGCCCATCTTTGGGACTAAGAGCTTTCATGCATTAACTCATTTAAGTCTCACAAACTTCTGCATTAGATATGATTACTATCCTTATTTTACTGTGGGACCTGGAGAGGTTAGTCACCTGCCCGAGATCTTCACTGGTAGAGCCAGGACTTGATCACAAGTCCGTGCATGTGACCATGCATTGTAGTGTGGTTGTAGCTGTCACTTGTCCTTGTCCTGGGATCATCCCTATTGGTTGTGATACTTTTCCTTATACTTCAAACTAAAAATCTAAAATTTTATTTAGGATTTAAAAATATTCACATATAAATGAGATTGAGCTGTAGTCCTTCCCACCCTGTATGAGATGAACATCGAGTCATTTGCTTCGAATTTAAAATGAGTGGCTTTTTTGAGTTCTGGAACGATTTGTAATTCACTGAGGGAGAAGGGCAAGACTTTCTTAAGATAGAAAGCCCAGAACCAATTAAGATAAAAATAAGACAAAATTGATTATATACATAACATTTTTTTAATGTGGCAGAATTAAATGGAGTCAAAAGAAAAGTGATTACATTACTTTACAAATGACAGTTAATATTGCACATCTACAAGTTAAAGAAAAACTAATAAAAATGACTAAAGAATATGAATAGCATTCAGAGAAGAAATCCACATGGCCAATTATATCATGCCAATCTGTTCTTTTCTAGTTACCCAATTTCCTGTGCCCCTTTGCAAACATCAGTGGTTGTTTAACCCAGCGCTGATCCATAAAATGCAGAGGGAAAGCTGCTGTAGAATCTCTGG